>NC_092721.1:109762715-110070895 GCF_047496885.1 Scyliorhinus torazame
CGCATAGGAGACTGTTAAATAAGTGAAGAGCCCATGGTGTTAAGGGTAGGATCCTGGCATGAGTAGAGGATTGGCTGACTGGCAGAAGGCAGAGAGTGGGGATAAAGGGGTATTTTTCAGGATGGCAGACAGTGACTAGTGGTGTGCCTCAGGGGTCTGTGCTGGGACCACAACGTTTTACAATATACATTAATGATCTGGAAGAAGGAACTGAAGGCACTGTTGCTAAGTTTGCAGATGATACAAAGATCTGTAGAGGGACAGGTAGTATTGACGAAGAAAGAGGGCTGCAGAAGGATTTGGACAAGCTAGGAGAGTGGGCAATGAAGTGACAAATGAAATACAATTTGGAAAAGTGTGAGGTTATGAAGTTTGGAAGGAGGAATCTAGGCATAGACTATTTTCTAAATGGGGAAATGCTTAGGAAATCAGAAGCACAAAGGGACTTGGGAGTCCTTGTTCACAATTCTCTTAAGGTTAACGGCAGGTTCAGTCGGCAGTTAAGAAGGCAAATGCAATGTTAGCATTCATGTCAAGAGGGCTAGAATATAAGACCAGGAATGTACTTCTGAGGCTGTATAAGGCTCTGGTCAGACCCCATTTGGAGTATTGTGAGCAGTTTTGAGCCCCGTATCTAAGGAAGGATGTGCTGCCCTTGGAAAGCGTCCAGAGGAGGCTCACAAAAATGATCCCTGGAATGAAGAACTTGTCGTATGAGGAACAGTTGAGGACTCTGGGTCTGTACTCGTTGGAGTTTAGAAGGGTGAGAGGGGTTCTTCTTGAAACTTACAGGATACTGCGAGGCCTGGATAGCGTGGACGTGGAGAGGATGTTTCCACTTGTAGGAAAAACTAGAACCAGAGGAAACCATCTCAGACTAAAGGGATGATCCTTTCAAACACAGATGAGGAGAAATTTCTTCAGCCAAAGGGTGGTGAATCTGTGGAACTCTTTGCCGCAGAAGGTTGTGGAGGCCAAATCACTGAGTGTCTTTAAGACAGAGATAGATAGGTTCTTGATTAATAAGGTTATCAGAGATTATGGGGAGAAGGCAGGAGAATGAGGATGAGAAAATATCAGCCATGATTGAATGGCGAAGCAGACTTGATGGGCCAAATGGCCTAATTCTGCTCCTATGTCTTATGGTCTTATAAGCTGTCAGCCCCAAAACGGTTTTCCCCACCATATTGTTAGCTTCTGAGAAAAATTAATTCCAAGGGGTGGGTCCACGATGTCACGCTGGCCCGCCAACAACTTACGCTGTCAGAAAATCAGAAAATCAAGACGCTATTTTTAAAGGGCACACCAATTTCATAGAGCAAAGGTAGAAATGCCCCCACCCCATGCAACCCTTCCCAAAGATGGAACTCCCACCCCTACCCCATAACTCAACCTATCCATGGACAAGGAATGCCATCGCCACATACAACACCCCTGCATGGCACACCCCACTAGGCATTGCCCCCCTGGCATTTCCCCTGAGTGCCTCTGGGGTCCAAAGTGTGATGACGTGCATAAGCAATCTTGTATGTAATAATGTAAACGACCTCCAAACAGTAGTTGGTAGTGTAAACCTACCATGTGAGTCCGTGCCTCGAGGAGTTGGGAGTAAGTCGTATCGGTGGATAGGCGTATTTTGCGTAGCTCAAGAATAATTAATTTGTGTTAGTATTTTGTAATATATTTATTCCAGTTATCTTTACTATGCATTTGTTTTATAATAAATTATTTTAACTAATCAAGAACTAGATGTTCTGTAATGCATCATTCCTATCGGCCAATGCACTAGAACATGACACAAAGGAGGACCAATCTGTAGTGCAGTAAACAGATGAATGATCTGCTGTGCTCCACCAGGGCAAGTTAAACTTCTAGTCACTGCAAGCTCACACTCTCCAGGCTTAAATTTCACAGGGAGCTCACACACGATCAGTGGATGGGATATCAGTACTGATTTTAACAATTCTTTCACAGCATGTGGGTGTCGCTGGCTAGGCCAGCACTTTTTTTGCCCATTCCTAATTGCCCTTGAGAAGGTGGCCGTGAGCTAACTTCTTGAACCGCTGCAGTCCATGAGTTTTAGGGAACTGTTAGAACTAACACAGAGCTGTTAGAGAGAGAACTCTAGGATTGTAATCCAGCAACAGTGAGGGAATAACAATATATTTCTAAGGTTAGGTGGGGTTACTGGGTTACGGGGATAAAGGGGATAGGGTGGAGGCGTGGGGCTTAGTAGGATGCTCTTTCTAAGGGCTGGTGCAGATTCGATGGGCTGAATGGCCTCCTTCTGCACTTTAAATTATATGATTCTAAGTCAGGATGGTGAGTGGCTCGAGGGAAAACGTGCAGGTGCAGGTGTTCCCATGTGACTGCCGCCCTTGTCCTTCTAGATGGAAGAGTTTGGAAGGTGCTGTCTAAGGAGCCTTGGTGAGTTGCTGTAATGCACAGTGTAGATGGTACACATGGCTGCTACTGTGCATCGGTGGCGGAGGGCGTGGATGTTGAAAGTGGTGGATGGCGTGCCAATCATGTGCATTGCTTTATCCTGGATGGTGTCGAGCTTCTTGACTATTGTTGGAGCTGCACTCATCCAGGGAAGTGGAGAGCATTTCATCACACTCCTGATGAGTGCTTTGTAGATAGTGGACAGGCTATGGGGAGTCAGGAAGTGAGTTACTCTCCACAGATTCCCAGCCCCCGACATGTTCTTGGAGCGATAGTATTTATTTGGCTTGTCCAGTTCAGTTTCTGGTCAATGCTAACATCATGTCTTCACATTGGTGGATTTATCGAAGATAATCCCACTGAATGCCAAGAAGAGATGGTTGGATTCTCTCATTTAAAGCAAAATGTTGCGGATGCTGTAAATCTGAAATAAAAACAGAAAATGCTGGACAAATTCAGCAGGTCTGGTAGCATCTGAGGAGAGAAACAGACGTTTTAGATCCAAAATTTCTGTTTCTCTACACTGATGCTGCCAGACCTGCTGAGTTTATCCAGCATTTTCTGGATTCTCTCTTGTTGGAGATGGTCATTCCCTGGCAATCCTCTGGCAATAATGTTACTTGCCACTTACCGGCCCAAGCCTGAATATTGCCAAAGTCTTGTTGCATTTGGACATGGACTGCTTCAGTACCTGAGGAGTCGCAAATCGTGCGGAACATTGTGCAATCGTCAACGGTCATCACCACTTCTGACTTTATTGTGGAGGAAGGCCATTGCTGAAGTAGTTGTGGATGGTTGGATCCAGGACACTATCCTGACAAACTCCTGCAGTGATGTCATAGAATTGGGTTGATTGACTTCCGACAACCACAACCATCCTTAGTTATGCTCGGTGTCATTCCAAGCAACAATGAAATGAAATGAAAATCGCTTATTGTCACAAGTAGGCTTCAAATGAAGTTACTGTGAAAAGCCCCCAGAGTGTTTTCCTCCTCAATTGCATTGATTCCAGTTTTTTGATGCCACACGTGGTCACATGCTGTGCTGCCTCATAATTATTAGGGTGTCCCTTTAGTCAGCTAATTGTGCTGACCTTGAACTCTACTCACCCGAAAAGACCCTCCTCGCATTTCGATGTATCACAGTTTTACATCAAGGGCAATGCTGCTGCTGCAAAGATGGTGTAGGTCTCCTTCAAAACCCGCTGCACCGCCTTTTACCCTCCTCCAGTCACACACCAACTTCCGCTCATCACCATTGACCACCCAATATCGCCATTCCTCTCTCCTCTGTGACCCTTGAACCTCACCTCAATCCGCTGAACACTATTACCATTCACTTCTGTGTGCCTTTCCTCCCTTTGGGGCCTATGCACCTTTCTGCACACATGCCCACTCTGATACTTCCAGCTTCTGTTAGCCATGATGTGGTGATGCCAGCGTTGGACTGGGGTGAGCACAGTAAGACGTCTTACAACAGGAGCAGTGCTCTGAAAGCTTGTGATTTGCAACATGTCTGTTGGACTTTAACCTGGTGTTGTAAGACGTCATACTGAGCTTCTGTTAGGGATGAGAAACATATCTGCTTTGATTGAATGACTTAATAGGCCGGGGTTAACTGCAGTGGTGGTGACTGATGCTGCCTATCCGGAGGCCACAGACCGGCGCGGAGACCCGCCACAACGATGCCCATGCGTGATCGAGCGGTGCTTCGGACTCCTGAAGATGCTGTTCAGGTGTCTGGACTGCTCTGGAGAGGCCCTCCAGTATAGCGCTGGGAGGGTCGTCCACATCGTGGTGGCCTGCTGCATCCCTCACAACATCGCGCAGCAGAGGGGCGACGTGCTGAAGGAGGAGGATAAACACCAGTTCTCATCCGAGGATGGGCCCCATCTCCTTCTCCTCCCTTGGGGTGCCCGATAGCCCCGGGGTTACTCCATGGGTTGGAGATGTGAGCGGAGCTAATGCCTGAGGCTCCACCGCCACCTGGCGCTGCCAGTCCTGGAGGCCTGCTGCCGCCTTGACCAGGGTCTGCATGACTGCGGCAATGGAGCACAGAGGGTGTACCACCTCCAACTGGAACTGCGCCACATTACACTGTGACTGTGCCACCACCTTCTGGGTCTGTGCCACGTCGGGCAGTGCCTAGTCAATGCTACCAACGCTCTTAGCCATGGCCCGCTGTGACTGGGTCATGCTCAAAAACGCCGCTGCAAAGTCCAGGTGGCCTGTGAGATGGCAGCCCTGTCCTGTGCCTCGGCCACCACCTGCATAGAGTGCCCCAAGCCTACACCATGGCCGAAACCTTCACCCCCAAGGCCTCCACCGTGGATGCCACCCGTGCGGTGATGGCCTGGGTGGCACGCGTTGTTGGCACCACCTCCTGCTCCTGCCCATGATTGGACTTCTCCATCTGCGTCTGCAGGTGTTGGATGCTCGCCAACAATCCTTCATGTAGTCCCTGGCTCTGCGACCGCATCTCCCCAATCAATGGGGCCATCCGTTCCAGAAGCCCGAGACCCGTCTGGACGACAGCTAGACCCTGGGGTTGGCCTGCCAAGCGATCATCAATCCCCTCGGAAGTTCCTACTTCCACCTGTTGTAATGGAGCATGTATGTGGTGTGCACCAGATAGAGCCCCATGAGCACTAACATGCCCAACTGAGGTGAGTGCCTCTGGGATGATGGAGGGTGTTGGAGGTAGCTGTGTCGGGAAATCTTGTCACCCTCGGACTCGAGCTCTGGAGTGCCTGGGACTCGGGTCGATGGCATCCGTCCGTGTCGGCATTGCCCTCATTGCTGGTCGGCACCTAGGGTTCTGGCTGTGGCTGTGGCTGAGGTCATGGGCGGGAGACACCAGAATAACCCACCCCATAACCAGCAGCTCCTGTAAGACACAAGACAACACGCATGATTAGATTGCGGGCTGGGGGGGAGTGGGGATGTTGGGGGTGTATTGGGGAGGGGGTTGTGTTAGGTAGGGGGGGAGTAGAGGTGATGGGTGAGTGGGGATGTGGGGTGGTATGGGGTGCTCTGGGTGTTAGGGTGGACGTGAGGGTGGTGTGAGTGTGAGGGTGGCGTGGGGGTGGTTCTGGGTGTGAGGGTGGTGTGAGGGGGGGGGGTGACACAAGTGTTATGGGAGCCGCAACTCAGCGGGGAGTCACTTCCTTGCCCGATGCCGACCTCCACCTGATGACTTCCCTTTCTTCGGGTTCACCGATCATGTCCAGGGCCCTCTGCTCTGCTGCGGTGAGGGACCACAGGTCCTGTGGTTCCCCTCCAGCCTGCTCCTGCTCCCAGCGGTTTTGTGCCACCTTCTCCTGGAGGGGGGGGAGGGGGGACAGAAAGTGCACTGTGTTAGACAGTCCGACACATCCAAAGAGCTTCTATAAATACATAAAGGGCAAAAGAATAATTCGGGAGAGAATAGGGCCGCTTACGAATCTACAAGGTCATCTACGTGCGGATCCATAAGAAATGGGGAAGATCCAAAATGAACATTTCTCATCGGTATTTACTGTTGAGAAAGGCATGATGTTAGGGAACTTGGGAAATAAATAGTGATGGCTTGCAGAGTGTATATATTACAGAGAAGGAGGTGCTGGAATTCTTAAAGCGCATCAAGGTAGAAACTGGGCTGCATGGTCACGTTGGGTCGAAGGACCTATTTCCATGCTGTAAACTTCTATGACTATGTGGGCGGGATTCTCCAGCCAGATTTGCCCATTGACCGGAGAATCCAGCCTGAGGTCAATGGATTTTTCCATTGTCAGCGTCTCGCCCGTGGCGTTCTTGCAGTGGGCGGGGCGGAAGAATCCAACCCAATGAAAATTGATGTACAGAGAGATCTGGGAGTTCAGGTCCATTGTACCCTGAAGGTGGCAACGCAGGTCGATAGAGTGGTCAAGAAGGCATACAGCATGCTTGCCTTCATCGGACGGGGTATTGAGTACAAGAGTCGGCAGGTCACGTTACAGATGTATAGGACTTTGGTTAGGCCACATTTGGAATACTGCGTGCAGTTCTGGTCGCCACATTACCAGAAGGATATGGCCCCTCCATACCAGGAAAGTTTAAGGGAGATGTGCGTGGAAAGTTTTTTACACAGAGGGTGGTGGGTGTCTGGAACGCTTTGCCAGCGGAGGTGGTAGAGGCGGGCATGGTAGCATCATTTAAGATGCATCTAGACAGATATATGAACGGGCAGGGAACAGAGGGAAGTAGATACTTGGAAAATAGAAGACAGGTTTAGATAAAGGATCTGGATCGGCGCAGGCTGGGAAGGCCGAAGGGCCTGTTCCTGTGCTGTAATTTTCTTTGTTCTATGAGTCTATGACATGCAGCGCTGGGGATGAGCAGCTGGTGGCTTCAGTGGCCAGGGCAGCCGGCCAGAGTGGTTGGTGTGGGTGCCGGCATGTGGTGCAGGGTAGGCGTTCGACTGCCCTCCGGGTATCGGGTAGGTGAGGTTACAGGTGTGTGGGATGGGGGTTGGTGCTAGGGCCACAGTGCTGCCTACTCACCCTGGCCACCCTGAGGACGTTGTGCAGTTGCTTCCTGCACTGCTGGCCGATCCGGACAGCGTTGCCCACGGCGCTGACCACCTCTGCCACCTCAGCACAGGAACCGCGAAAGGTGACGGCTGGTAGCCTCCTTCCCAGGCCGGGGTACACCGCGTCCCAGGAGGGTCTCCAATTTGGCACCTGTGAAATGGGATGTCACTCTCCTCGCTGACATCTTGTTAGCATAAACTATCTAGTATGTCATGATGCAAATTACCTCTGACTATGAGGTAGCAGTGTAAGTCTACCATGTGACTCTGTACCTTGAGGATTTGGAAGTAAGTCAATCATACTTGCAGTAGCGCTAGGATAATTTATCAGTATTAGTGGTTTGTAATACATTAATTACAGTTTTTTAAAATAAATTTAGAGTACCCGATTCATTTTTTTCCAATTAAGGGCAATTTAGCGTGGTCAATCCATCTATCCTGCTCATCTTTGGGTTGTGGGGGCAAAACCCACGCAAACACGGGGAGAATGTACAAACTCCACACGGACAGCGACCAAGAGCCGGGATCGAACCTGGGACCGCGGAGCCGTGAGGCAGCAGTGCTAACCACTGTGCCACCGTCTTACCCCCATATATTATAGTTATCTTTGTTTTATAATAAAATACTTTAACTCGTGAAGAACTAGATGTTCTTCTGTGCATCATTCATACCGGGCAGGACAGTGTGTGGGGAGTGCAGAGTGCATATGCGGCTGCAGCTTGTCAGCCTCCTGAGTGTCAAACGCGAACCCAGCGAATCACACACCGTTTCTCATTGGAATTGATTGTGTTCCACGTGGTGCCGCTAGCCCCTTCAAGGTCGTTGAATCAGTCCAGGTGCGGCGCCAGTTTTGCTGTTGTACACGTCCATGAATCCTACTGTGACATCACCACTTAGTCTTAGGAACGGACAATTACACCGACATAGTTTCTGAGGGTGCGATTCTCCTGCCTCGTTACACTACTGCTCAAATGTAATGAGGCCGGTGAATAGCAGGAGGCCAAAAATGAGACCTACACAGTTTGTGATACAACTGGCCCGCTCCCATTGGCAAAATCGGGATCTCACCATACTGTGGCGAAAAAACAATTATCACCACTTAGGCCCCATTTCCGTACAATTAACGAGAGTGATCCCTCATCCTATGGCCTCCCGTGATTCATCAGCCTCCCCACCAAGAGCTCACACTGTCGCCGATTAGTACTCCTTTTTAAAAGCGTGAACCTGGCGGAAGGGCTTCTGTGGGGAGCCGAGGATGGGAGTAGCCATCTTTGCTCACAGACAAAGACCCAGGGGATTCTGGGATTGCCACCCCAATGGTGGGTGGGGATCCTCGGCTGGGGGACCCTCTGCAGTGGGGGGCCACCATGGGGAGGGTGGGGGTATGCTGGGGGGACAACTAGAGGGCTATCGCTCGCGGCACCACCATGCCAACCCTTGAATCGTATGCACCCGTTCTGGGGGCAACCCCTGTCCCTGCCTGTCTTCCCCGACGACCACCCATTATACCCACTGACTGCTAAGGCCTTTGGCTGCACTTCACACATGCCAAGTGGAACTCCGTGGGTAGGCAGACAATGTAGCATGTGGGGGTCATTGCTTAGCATCCCAATCACACCTTGATGCCTGGACACTGTGCTTGAACACTGCAGGATGCAACACCAGGCACGCAATATCTGAACACCCAGGAAGGGGACACAGCTCCGGGGACATGTCCACGGCTGGAGGGTGGGTTAGCACCATGGGGAGGGTGGGGGGGGGAATGCCTGGAGAGATGGGCAAATGTTCCAGAGACCAGCCCACATTGCGGAAGGAAGTGACAGAGGCATCATAACGGTTTTGCAAAAAGGTGTTTAATGCGTTGTGCAAACCCTACTCCCGATGGTGCCGCCCTCCCCCACCCCCCAAACCCCGACCCCTCCTCCCACCCCCTACCTACCCCCACACCAGCCCCTCCCCTTCCTAGTGCCTTCAGTGGTCAATGTGCCTGGACCTCCTAGCTCTACCACTACGCCTTGGTGTTTCCTGGGATGCACATCTGAGGTGGAGGCAGCCAGCTGCTTACCTCATCCCCTGGTGGGAGTCCTTGGGGGCTGTGGGGCCGGAGGGACCCGGTTCACTTGTGAGCAGCACATGCAACAGCCACGCCACCCAGTCCCTCATTAGAAGGGACGGATCCGACTTGGCACCCAGTGCACCCTCATCCGGATCGGTGCCCATATGGCCCTGGGGTTCATGTGGGATGGCGGGGCAGGTGGTTCGAGCCCCAGGTGTCTCTTCATCATCTGGCTCTGCCAGCCGTGATGGTTCCCCATGGTCTGCACCATCGTGCCAACGCTCACGACAATGCTCCTCAGTGATTGGGGCTTGCTCTGTGGTGCCTCCGCCATACCCACCTGCGACTGGGACAAGCACCGCAGCACCTCAGCCATGTCCATCTGAGAGCGGGACATGTCCCGCAGAACCTCAGCAAGGTCGGCCTGGTACTGGGTGATACACCCAGCGCGTCGGAAATTCTGCCGAGACCCTCAGCTATGGCCGACACCGAGTGCGCAACCCCTTGGACACATTCACTCATGGTGCCGACATCGTGCACCAGGCTTTCCACTGCGATCACCACCCTAGCAGTGTTAGCCTCGGTGCCACTCAAATCCGGCACCATTTCCTGCCCCCCAAGACAGTGGGTTTCCTCCAAGTGGCTGTGGATCTGTTGGAGTGATGCTGACATTTCTCTGTAAACGCCTCGGTTGGTCCTTATCATCGCCATCAGCTCTGGGTAACCCTGTCCCAGAGGCTCAGCATCAGGCTGGGACCCAGCTGGGACCTGGGATCCCTCCGACTGCTGTCTCGCCTGGGGGATGCCTGCCTCCACCTGATGTGCATCATCAGCAGTGTGGTGCTCACCAGATTATGCCCCCAAACCATGTCCACTAACATTTCCCAACGAGGTGCTTCTGTGTTGGTGGAGGGTGGGGATCATAGCTGTGCCGTGACTACGGTTGCATCATCGGAGCTCCCCTCTGAGGTGTTCTCCTCGGAGTCAGGAGAGGGGGCTGCCAGGGATGGTCGGTACCGTCGGCTGGAGGACTTGCGGGAGAATGTACATGTGGTCAGTGGGAGGAATGGGTCAGTCAGTGAGGCAATCACTGCTCATCACGGGTGGTGCCCGGTGGTTCCTCACCACTGCGACGTCCGCCGCCTCCATGTGGCTGACTGAGCTGTCCTCAGCCACCCCAGTCACCTCCAGGGCACGTTCCTCGAAGGAGGTGACGATTCTTATATCTGGCACACCACATCCAGATGATTATGGGAGAACTTTTCCTGAGGAGACACAGAGAGGGCATCATTGACTACACGTGTGGTTCACAGTGTTGGGAGAGGGGATATGAAGGAGGGGTTGGAGGAATGTTAAGGGGGGAGAGGGGTGGAGCGAGGGCTAAGGATCACATGGGGAGTTGGGGGTGGATGCTCCCTTGTAAAGGAGTAGGGTGGGAGAGGACATTGGTGTCGACTCACTCGTGCTGCCCAGAGTAGGTCATTGACCTTTTTCCGGCACTGGAGGCCAGTCTTCCTGGTCACACTCCCCGAGTGCACTGGCTGCCTCGTGGCTGACTCTCCAGGACCCTCGGGGGAACAGGACATCCCTTCTGACCTCTAATGCGTCTTAGAACATCCTCAGGTCATCGTCTTTGAATTTGGGAGCTGGTCTCCTGGGCGCCATTGTTGTGAGCTGGCTGGAATTGGCTGAGCAAGTGCAGCTTAAGTGCTGCTTGACCTTGTTAGCTGGGGGCTGGCGAGCACGGTCCCCGTGAATCAGTTGGCGAGCCTTCATTTGCGACGAGAAGCCCGTGAGGCCTTGTTAAGCAGACCAATTAATGTTCAATTGTGTCGCTGGTCTCGCTGGGCCGAGCCCCTGGGTAGCCCGTGGCAATTCCCACTTGCTACCACACTCAGAAACCTTTCCAGAGAATTGCGCCAGAGAAACAGAGGTAACATTGAGAACTCCGGGCGGGATTCTCCAATAATAGGGCTATCTCTACACGCCCGCGAGAAAACGGACACGATTCACTCCAGACTTTTTTCTAGAAAGTCCGGGGTGATTCTCCGTTTTTAAGACGGCCAGCAGAGCGCCGGAGTGTTCCACGCAGCTCCGTCTGCCGATATGGGGCCCTGCACCTCCGGCTGCGGGTCAGCGCGACATGGCGGACCCACACAGCGGGCTGGCGCCGAAGAAGTAGCCCCCCCCCTGAGATCGCGCCCGCCGATCGGTGGCCCCTGATCGCAGGCCTGGCCATCGTGGAGGCCCCCCCGGTGATGGCCACTGCAGCCGCGACTCTGAGCACCCGCCGAGTGAAACCATACGTGAATCACGCCGGCGGGAACTCTGCCGGTCTTCCGAGGAGAATCACCGCGGGGACCTCTTTCAACGGCCCCCAACCGGCGCCGCGTCGACCGCGTGACTGGTGGAAATACTCCGGTCTCCGGAGAATCGCAAGAAAGAGTCGCGGGTCAAATGCCCCATTCTCCGCCCCCGCACCGGGTGCGATTGCAGCACGGAGGGTCAGAGAATCCCACCCCTATTTGACTCAACTTCACATTTCAATGAAGTATACCTTGGGATTAGATTGTATCTCACTGCGTTTTGTTGAACTGCGCAGCACTGAAACAGATGTTGAAGCAGATTTCAGAACAACTGTTTTTCTGAATCATACTGAATGGGAGAGCAGCATAAATATCTAATTATTAATATTTATATCATTGTTTGGAAAAATATCAAAGAGGCAAACTGAAGTGATAAACAAATGACAGCTAGATGCTCAAGTCTACATGATTCTTTCATGAATTTGGCAAAAGGGCAGTGCTTCAAAAGATGTGTAAAATAAAGACTTAAGTTGTTCATCGTGTTATCCAAATTCCCAAAGGGCCTTCTAAAAAAAAAATTTCAATGTTTTTAACTAGCCAATGATCCACAGCAAAGGTAAATTTGAATTGAAGGAGGGAGGGTACTGGAGACAACCCTTAATGGTGCCATTGATAACTTACTTTCGCGGCCTTTTCTGGGCTCACTGCTCGGCACAAGTTACCAACCTCACAACACACAACGTTAGATGCCCTGATCTTCATTTCTTTTTCATGTTTGTTTGCATTGAAAAGACCAAAAGAGTGGCATGCTACCTTTATTGTTTCCCCCAAGGACTCGAAAAAATAGGAGCAAATGAATATCAGGCTCATTTTTAGCCATTACCTTTCCTGGATTGCGAAATTATTCACTCTTCATTCCTGCGAGACTGGAAAGCATTCACCAGTAGAATTAGCAGGTTCTCCTCCAAATTATAAACATTTCCTCAGTGAATGTGATGAATTACCGTGTACAAAAGGAGACTACAAATGGTTATAATAATAATCTTTATTATTGTCACAAGTGGGCTTACATTAACAAGTAGGCTTGCAGTGAAGTTACCGTGAAAAGCCCACAGTCGCCACACTCCGGCGCCCGTTTGGGTACACTGAGGGAGAATTCAGAATGTCCAATTCACCGAACAAGCACGTCTTTCGGGACTTGTGGAACAAAACCGGAGCAGTGGGAGGAAACCCCCGCAGACACGGGGAGAATGTACAGACTCCGCACAGACTCTGACCCAAGCCAGGAATCGAACCCAGGTCCCTGGCGCTGTGAAGCAACAGTGCTAACCACTGTGCTACCGTGCCACCCTATAAGTAGGTTAAGTGAGTGGGTAAAGATCTGGCAATTGGATTTTCATGTGAGAAAACGTGAAATTGTCCATAGTGGCAGAAAAAAATAAAAAACACGATGCCATCACAATGCTGGGTGATTGAAGAGCTCTGAGGTGCAGAGGGACCTGGGTGCCCTAGTGCATGTATCACAAACAGAGAGTATGCAGGTACAGGAAGTCATTCAGAAAGCTAATAGAACATCACTGTTTTTTGCAAGTGGGATACATTTAAAAGGCAGGGAGGGTATGCTTCAGTTATCCAGGTTATTGATGTAACCACATCTGGAATAAGGTGCATAGTATTGATCTACTTATTAAAGAAGGATATTAACGCATTGGACACAGTTCAGAGAAGTACCTGGACTGATACATGGAATGGGCAGGTTGTCTTATGAGGAAAGATTGGCAAGTTAGGCTTGTATTTGCTCGGGGTTAGAAGAATAAGAGACGGACGGCTTGATTGAAACATAAAATCCTGAGGTGCCTTGACAGGATTGATGTGGAAAGGATGTTTTCTCTTGCGTGAGAATCTAGAGCTAGGGATCAGTGGGGGGCGGGTTTCTCCGTTTCTAAGGTTAAGTGTTGACGCCGGCGCAGGATGCGTGGATCTTCACGACAGCAAAACTGGCGCCGAGCCTGGACCGATTCAGCGACTATGGAGGGGCTCGCACGAGTCACGTGGAACACAATCGATTAAAATAAAAATCGGTGCGGGATTCACTGGGTCCATGATTGACACTCAGGAGGCTGACAAGCTGCAGCCACATATACACATTACAATCCTCATGCACACTCATCCCAGCCAACAAGATGGCACTGGTTGCACGCCCATACAGCTGATGGGTCGGCTGGGGACAGAGGGTACCTGTGGGGGGGGGCACAGATATGACCCGTAGCCATAAGTTCTCAGTGGGCTGTCAGCAGCGTGCGCAGCTGCATGCCTACCTTTCTGGCTGCGGCAACAGTGCTCTGTACCTGTCCATCCGATCCCACAGCATACCTCCTGGTCACCCCCCACTACTCCCGCCGGCCCTGGCAGAAGCACTCCGGCCAGTGGCATAAGTGTCAGCAAACTATGGCGATGTTGGACACTTTCCGTACCCCCTCTCACACCCTCAGCAGCCACAACTCCGGTTTCAGGATTTTTAAAAGCACAAGTGAACTGTGCCATCGGGAACTTGGCCCTTCGGAGGCTGGGAATCGCGAAGGCCCCGGAGAATACCAGGTTAGGCCCGCTAATGACATGCAAACGGTGTTTACTTAACATGCGTTCCGGACCACATTGACGCCGCTGTCGAGGTGAGGGAGAATTGCGATTTGGCGTCAAATTGTCGCCCTCCGCAATTTTGGCGTCGGAACCTATTCACTGCCCAATCGAGTTTGCCGATTTTGCCATTAGCCAATGGAGAATCCTGCCCAAGGAGTCACCCATTTAGAATCGAGATCAGGAGAATCTTTTTCTCTCCAAGGGTTGAGAGTCTTTGGAACTCTCTTCCTCAAAAGATGGTGGAAGCAGAGGGCAGGATTCTCTGATCCTGGGGCTAGGTGTTGACGCCATCGTCAACGGCGGAGTGTTTTACGCCGGTGTCATCTGGCCCCTTGGAGCAGCGATCCTGCACCGCACAGGGGGTCAGCACGGCACTGGAGCCTCACGCTGCTCCAGCTGCCAATACAGGCGGCAGCATGGGCACCGTGGGTCCATGCATGCGCGCTACGGCCGGCGCGAGTTCGCGCATGCGCATGGTTTGCCTTCTCCGTGCCGGCCCCGCCGCATCATAAGACCATAAGGCATAGGAGCGGAAGTAAGGCCATTCGGCCCATCGAGTCCACTCCACCATTCAATCATGGCTCATTTCAACTCCATTTACCCGCTCTCTCTCCATAGCCCTTAATTCCTCGAGAAATCAAGAATTTATCAACTTCTGTCTTAAAGACACTCAACATCCCGGCCTCCACCGCCCTCTGTGGCAATAAATTCCACAGACCCACCACTCTCTGGCTGAAGAAATTTCTCCTCATCTCTGTTCTAAAGTGACTCCCTTTTATTCTAAGGCTGTGCCCCCGGGTCCTAGTCTCCCCTGCTAATGGAAACAACTTCCCTACATCCATCCTATCTAAGCCATTCATTATCTTGTAAGTTTCTATTAGATCTCCCCTCAACCTCCTAAACTCCAATGAATATAATCCCAGGATCCTCAGACGTTCATCGTATGTTAGGCCTACCATTCCTGGGATCATCCGTGTGAATCTCCACTGGACCCGCTCCAGTGCCAGTATGTCCTTCCTGAGGTGTGGGGCCCAAAATTGCTCATAGTTTTCTAAATGGGGCCTAACTAATGCTTTATAAAGCTTCAGAAGTACATCCCTGCTTTTATATTCCAAGCCTCTTGAGATGAATGACAACATTGCATTTGCTTTCTTAATTACGGACTCAACCTGCAAGTTTACCTTTAGAGAATCCTGGACTAGGACTCCCAAGTCCCTTTGCACTTCAGCATTATGAATTTTGTCACCGTTTAGAAAATAGTCCATGCCTCTATTCTTTTTTCCAAAGTGCAAGACCTCGCACTTGCCCACGTTGAATTTCATCAGCCATTTCTTGGACCACTCTCCTAAACTGTCTAAACCTTTCTGCAGCCTCCCCACCTCCTCCATACTACCTGCCCCTCCACCTATCTTTGTATCATCGGCAAACTTAGCCAGAATGCCCCCAGTCCCGTCATCTAGATCGTTAATATATAAAGAGAACAGCTGTGGCCCCAACACTGAACCCTGCGGGACACCACTCGTCACCGGTTGCCATTCCGAAAAAGAATCTTTTATCCCAACTCTCTGCCTTCTGCCTGACAGCCAATCGTCAATCCATGTTAGTACCTTGCCTCGAATACCATGGGCCCTTATTTTACTCAGCAGTCTCCCGTGAGGCACCTTATCAAAGGCCTTTTGGAAGTCAAGAAAGATAACATCCATTGGCTCTCCTTGGTCTAACCTATTTGTTATCTCTTCAAAGACCTCTAACAGGTTTGTCAGGCACAACCTCCCCTTACTAAATCCATGCTGACTTGTCCTAATCTGACCCTGCACTTCCAAGAATTTAGAAATCTCATCCTTAACAATGGATTCTAGAATCTTGCCAACAACCGAGGTTAGGCTAATTGGCCTATAATTTTCCATCTTTTTCCTTGTTCCCTTCTTGAACAGGGGGGTTACAACAGCGATTTTCCAATCCTCTGGGACTTTCCCTGACTCCAGTGACTTTTGAAAGATCATAACTAACGCCTCCACTATTTCTTCAGCTATCTCCTTTAGAACTCTAGGATATAGTCCATCTGGGCCCGGAGATTTATCAATTTTTAGGCCTCTTAGTTTCTCTAGCACTTTCTCCTTTGTGATGGCTACCATATTCAACTCTGCCCCCTGACTCTCCGGAATTGTTGGGATATTACTCATGTCTTCTACTGTGAAGACTGACGCAAAGTACTTATTTAGTTCCTCAGCTATTTCCTTGTCTCCCATCACAAAATTACCAGCGTCATTTTGGAGCGGCCCAATGTCAACTTTTGCCTTCCGTTTGTTTTTAATGTATTTAAAGAAACCTTTACTATCATTCCTAATGTTACTGGCATCATGGCAAAGAGCTACAGGGGCCAGGCGTGGAGGAACATAGGCCCCCACCGGGATAAGCCCGCCAATCGGTAGGTGCCGATCGCGGGCCAGGCCACCGCGGAGGGCCCCCCCCCCCCCGGGTGTCGATTCCCCCCTCCCCCACCAGGCCACCCCCCGCAAAATGAATGCCGAGGTCCCGCCAGGTAGGACCATACGAGAACGGCGCCCGCAGGACTCGGCCTAACCCGGCAGGCACTCGGCCCATCGCGCGCGGAGAATCGCCCGGGGGGGTGGGCGCATAGAGGGCCCCCGACCGGCACCGCGCCAACCGTGCCGGCGCCAATGGCCCCGATTCTCCGGTCACCGGAAAATTGGCGGACCGGCGTTGGAGCGGCGTCGCGTGAATTGCGCTCTCCCCGGCGATTCTCCGACCCGGCACGGGGTCGGAGAATCCCGCCCCGGGTCTTTGACTACTTTTCAGGCAGAGGTAGATTGACTTGTGATAGTAAGAAAGGGGTGAAACATTAGCTGGGTGGGCAGGAATGTGAATTTAAGGTTAATATCAGATCGATCGTGATCTTATTGAATGGTGAAGCTGGCTCAAGGTGCAGAGTGGTCTCCCCCTGCTACCAGTTAATTGTATGCATGTTCAAAGGACTTGGACTGAACATTAGTTTCATACATTGCAAGCCGTGAATGTGCTCCTTGACTAAACATTACTGTAAAAAGACACGAAAGCCAGCTGTGCAGACGGAAATCAGGAGACTCAATAGAATTCTATGATTCCAGGATTCGATGTGATTCCAGACTTGCTTGGGCATGTTGATTACAAATCTGAGTTTTGAGGCTACATCCGTCTGTTTGATAAGTAGGGTAACATTGCCAGGACAAGAAGGTGACCCACTAATCAAGCTTGGTGTCAGACAGCTTGGATGAGGATTTGCTGTGCACATAGCCCAAAAATATCCAAGGACTTGGAAGGACACCAAGAAAAGTACTTCAACCTGAGAAATACTGAAAAGATAAGTTAACCAAGGGACCAAAATTGCTGCCTGCATTAATCTGTACTGAAAAGCTCAATTTGAATGGGACTACGTAAGGCATTACAAAATTGGTTCTGTAGTCACACAGGAAATTAATATCCTTTGGAAGGTTGAGAAAGGTGTCTCAGGATATTTGCATGCCACGTCAGTACAGAGAGCTTAATGTAGCATGACTTAAAATTGCTGAACTCAGTCTATGCTAATTCTCCCTCTTTTTAAGGAAACCGATTTGTACCTGAGGGGTATTATAGCAATTTGAGCTTTGAGTCCATAACAAAATTGCTATAACTAACTGTCAAAAGTGTATGCATATTCTGTCCTCTCTGAGATCAGGGGTGTCCTAGTGAAGTGTCTTCCAGAAGTATTGCGCTTGCAGAGGCCTTAGAGCAGTTGAATGACAACAATATTGGTGAAAGAAGCGATTCAACAGCAGGCCTTGAACAGAGAGCGTCAATGGACATTTTTGATGTGTTATGTACTCTGGGATAACACAGGCTGCAACTGGATGCAGCTTTAACCAAAAGACACTCCAGACTTTGAAGTTAGTTCAAGCTGATTTATTGAACCAGTAGCACAGTTAGCACAGTTCTCTATGAGTTCTACTCTCTGCTAACCTAAGTGTGGTTACTCTGTCTGACTGAACCAGACTAGCTCTTAGCCACGTGCTGGAGGTGCGATACTGTACATACACCCTGACTCACTCTGTAGATGTTCATCAGTGGAACGAGGCGGAGTGTGAGTGCCTCATGTCTTTTATTGTGAGATACCACCCCTAAGTGTCCTGCATGCTCATTGGTCATGTCCTGTTCTCTGTGTTCATTAGCTGCCTGTCTGTGCCTGTCAGTATATCATTATCTGCATGTCTGCATATCATGACATCTCCATTTTTAAAAAATGTTTTGTTGGCACATGGGAACGTACTTACATGTGGTGGCATATATTAACATATTTACAAACGGTGGCATATGTGAACGTATTTACATGTGAAGACAGCTGTCTAATGTGAGAAAACAGATCACAGCAAACAAAACAAATGTTCATAAGTCCCGTCTCTGGGGTTTGCGTCTGATCCTTGTCGACCGCCGGAGAGGTGGTGGTGGGGACAACGGCGCCTTGACAGGTGGGAAGGAAGCCTGACTGTGTCATAATATCTATTCATGTATATACTGAAGTACAGACAAGCAGTGATTGACATACAGGACGACCAATAAGCACACAACACAGAGCAGCCAATCACCAGACAGGACATACCACTATAAAGCCAGAGGGCACTAGGTTTCCCGCTCTCTCTGGACCCAGCCACTGAGACAGTCAGAGTCCACGAGCTAGCACAGTGCAAACACCATGCGGTAGCTAGTAAGTCTGGTCAGGCTAATACAAGGTCTCCAGTCAGTTCAGTATAGTGTCGACCCACAGATGAATATGTATATCAGTTCTATCGTTGAATAAAACAATGTTGGATTTTCTCCAGTGTTAGACGTCTGCTTCTAGCTTCCCTGCATCGAGTGCAGTCCACATCGAACCAGTCAGCCTAACAAATCAGACTGGTGGTGCAGACCTGCACAAGGCTGCATAGTGTCCAGGCTTCCCACAGTTTAAACATCGTCTGCCTCTTGCAGGGCAGTGTTTCTTTAAGTGGGCGTTGCCGCAGTTCGAGCAGTCATGACGTCGGCGTCCTGACGCTCCGCACGTCGTCGCACATGCGCAGTGCGGGTGTCGGCCGCTTCATTATCCCGTTCGCATCGCGCATGCGTGGAGCCCCGGGAAAAGCGTGCAAAATAGACGCTTTCGTCAATGCTGAGGCACTGCATCCGGGAGATGGCCTGCACACTCTCTGCCTCGTGGGAGGCAAGTTTCTAATTTTCAGCAGATTTGTATTGGGCATAGCGATTTTTACGTGCTCATGGTGTGCATGTTTCAATCGCGACTGGCAGGGTCAGATGCTTGATTTTCAGTAGCTGCTCTCTCACAGGATGAGTGAACTCCAAAAACGATTTGGTCTCTGATCATGGAGTCAGCAAGATCACCAAAGTTGCAGGACAGCGCTAGCAGGCGGAGGTTAGTTGAGCAGGAGTTGAAAGATTCATCTTTACCTTGTAGACGCTGTTTGAATATGTAGCGCTCGAAGATTTCATTGGTGTCCACTTCACAGTGACTGTCAAACTTGTCCAGGATGGTCTGAAACTTTGTCTTGCCCTGGCCTTCAGTGAAGTGAAAAGAGTTGAAGGCTTGATCACCTGCTGTTGAGAGGAGAAGCGCGATCTTCCTTGCATCAGATGCACCCTCGAGGTCTGAAGCTTCAATGTACAGCAGAAACCTTTGTTTGAATGTCCGCCAGTTGGCACTGAGATTGCCGGAGGATCTGAGCTGGTGAGGAGCCTGAATCTTCTCCATGGTGCCGGGTTACATTCGCTGGTCGTCACGGTACGGACTGAGGTAAACCACCCAGATTAAGCAGTGTTCTGGTAGCATGACGTTTTATGTATTTAGGGATAACACAGGCTGCAACTGGATGCAGCTTTAACCAAAAGACAGTCCAGACCTTGAAGTTAGTTCAATCTGATTTATTGAACCAGTTGCACAGTTAGCACAGTTCTCTATGAGTTCGATCTCTGCTGACCTAAGTGTGGTTACTCTGACTGAACCAGACTAGCTCTTAGCCACGTGCTGGAGGTGCGATACTGTACATACACCCTGACTCACTCTGTGGATGTTCATCAGTGGAAAGAGGCGGAGTGTGAGTGCCTCGTGCCTTTTATAGTGAGATACCACCCCTGAGTGTCCTGCCTGCTCATTGGTCATGTCCTGTTCTCTGTGCTCATTAGCTGCCTATCTGTATATCATTATCTGCATGTCTGCATATCATGACAGTTTTAACATAATTTGATTTGATTTGATTTGATTTGTTGTCACGTACCGAAGTACAGTGAAAAGTATTTTTCTGCGGTCAAGGGAATGTACACAGTACGTACATAGTAGACAAAAAAAGATTAATCAACAGAGTGCATTGACAAATGGTACATCGACAAACAGTGATTGGTTACAGTGCGGAACAAGGGGCCAAACAAAACAAATACATGAGCAAGAGCAGCATAGGAAGTCGTGAATAGTGTTCTTACAGGGAACAGAGCAGTCCGAGGGGGAGTCATTAAGGAGTCTAGCAGCTGTGGAGAAGAAGCTGTTCCTATGTCTGGATGTACGGGTCTTCAGACTTCTGTATCTTCTGCCTGATGGATGGGTCTGGAAGAAGGCAATGCCTGGGTGGGAGGGGTCTCTGATAATGCTGTCTGCCTTCCTGAGGCAGAGGGACGTGTATACAGAATCAATGTAGGGGTGGCAAGCTTGTGTGATGCATGGGGCTGAGTTCACCAGTCTGCAGTTTCTTGCGATCTTGGGCCGAACAGTTGCCATACCAAGCTGTGATGTAGCCAAATATGGCACATCTGTATAAGTTTATGAGAGTCGATGCAGACATGCTGAATTTCTTTAGCTTCTATAGGAAGTAGAGATGTTGTTGGGCTTTCTTGACTGTTGCAACAGCGTGAGTGGACCAGGACAGAGTGTTGGTAATGGTGACCCCCCCCCCCCGCCCTCCAGGACCTTAAAGCTATCAACCATTGATGTAGACAAGGGGGGGGGGTTGTCATGCTACGCTTCCTGAAGTCGATGATCAATTCCTTGGTCTTTCTGACATTTAGAGAGAGGTTGTTTTCAGTACACCATGCAAGCAAGTGATTTATCTCCCTGAACAGGAGTAGGCCACTTGGTTCTTAAAGGCTGGAGCATGGTAGCACTGTGGCTTCACAGTGTCACTGTTCCAGGTTCCCTGCTTGGGTCACTGTCTGTGTGGAGTCTGCACGTTCTCCCAGTGTCTGCGTGGATTTCCTCCAAGTGCTCTGGTTTCCTCCCACAAGTCCCGAAATACACGTTGTTAGGTAATTGGGACATTCTGAATTCTCCCACTCTGTACCCGAATAGGTGCTGGAATGTGGCGACTAAGGGCTTTTCACAGTAACTTCATTGCATTGTTAATGTAAGCCTACTTGTGACAATAAAGATTATTATTAATTAAAAAGATCTAGGTTTATCTGAATATCTCATCAACTCCACACCACATTCCCGCCTATCCCTAGATAACCTTTCACCCCGTTGCTTATCAAGAATCTATCTATCTCTGCTTTAAAAATTCAAAGATTCTGCTTCCACCTTTGGATGAAGAGAGTTCCAAAGACTCACAACCCTCTGAGAGGAAATATTGCTCCTCATCTCTGTCTTAAATGGGCATTCCTATATTTTTAAACAGTGGCCCTCTAGCACTAGGTGTTCCCACAAGTCGAAACATCTGCTCTATATTGGCCCAGTCAAAACCTTTACATGTTTCAGTCAAGTCATTCTTCTAAACTCGAACAGTTACAAGTCTAGCCTGCCCAACCTTTCCTCATAAGACAACACATCCAATCCAGATATTAGTTTTGTAAACCTTCTCTGAACTGCTTCCAACACGTTTACATCTTTACTTAAATAAGGAGACCAGTATGATACACGGTTCTCCAAATGTGGTCTCATCAATGCCCAGTATAACTGAAACAGAACCTCCCTACTTTAATCAGAATTTCCCTCGCAATAAATGACAACTTTCCATTAGCTTTCCTAATTACTTGCCGTACCTGCATACTAGCCTTTTGCAATATGCATTATGGCCCATAGATGTCTCTGCATCTCAGAGCTCTGCAATCTTTCACCATTTTGATGATCTGTTTCTTTTTTATTCTTCCTGCCAAAATGGACAATTCCCCATTTTCCCACAACATACTCCATTTGCCTGCTCTTTGCCCACTTCCTTGTGCCCTTTTCCCATCTTACCAGCCTATCTTTCTTTATGTCATCAGTAAATTTAGCTAACATCCTTCAGTGCCTTCATCCAAGTTATTTATATAAACTGTAAAAAGTTGAGATCTCAGCACTGTTCCCTTTGGCACTTCACTCGTCTCATCCTGCCAACCAGAAAAAGGGCCATTCATGGCAACTCGCTATTTCCTGTTAGAAAGCCAATTTTCAATCCATACCAATATGTTACCCAATAAGCTTTCATTTTTCACAATAATCTTTGATGTGGTACCTTGTTAAATGCCTACCAGAAATTTAAGTACAGTACAATAAAATTTAAATACAACATGGGCGGCACGGTGGCACAGTGGTTAGCACTGCTGCCTCACAGCGCCAGGGACCCGGATTCAATTCTGGCCTTGGATGACTGTCTGTGCGGAGTCTGCACGTTCTCCTCATGTCTGTGTGGATTTCCTCCGGGTGCTCTGGCTTCCTCCCACAGTCCAAAGATGTGCACGTTAGATGAATTGGCCATGCTGAATTGGCCCTTAGCGTCTAAAGATGTGAAGGTTAACTGAGGGTACGGGGACAGGGGCCTAGCTGGGGTGCTGATTCGGAGGGCCGGTGCAGGCTCGATGGGCCAAATGGCCTCCTTCTGCACTGTAGGGATTCTATGACATCCTATGCATATGTTACTTCTTCAAACAACTCTGATAAATTGGTTAAACATGATTTCCTTTTCACAAAACCATATTGACTCTATCTGCTCACCCTAAATTTTTCCAACTTCTCTGTTATAACTTCTTTAATAATACCGTCTAACATTTTCCATATGACAGATGATAACTAGTTTCCTACAATGCCTGCACCATGGAGGCGATCAGAGAGCCCCGTGCATGTTTGCCCTGGCGCACACAACGTGTGGCCTCCCATGGTCCCACGTCCCACCCATCCTTGCAGTCCTCTGCATCCTCCTCATCGGAGGAGGCCTGACGTTCCTCCTCAAGCACATCGCCCCTCTGCTGTGCAATTTTGTGGAGAATGCTGCAGGCTGCCATGACTCTGGAGACCCTCTCGGTGTCATACTGGAGCCCCCCTCAATCCCTCTGCCAATAAAAGCTAACACACCTTACGCCTTCTTAACAACCCTCTCAACCTGGGTGGAAACTTTCAGGGATTTATGTACATGGACACCGAGATCTCTCTGCTCATCCACACTGCCACAAATCGTACCATTAGCCCAGTACTCTGTCTTCCTGTTATTCTTTCCAAAATGAATCACCTCACACTTTTCTGCATTAAACTCCATTTGCCACCTCTCAGCCCAGCGCTGCAGCTTATCTATATCCCTCTGTAACTTGTAACATCCTTCCACACTGTCCACAACTCCACCAACTTTAGTGTCATCTGCAAATTTACTCACCCATCCTTCTACGCCCTCCTCCAGGTCATTTATAAAAATGACAAACAGCAGTAGCCCCAAAACAGATCCTTGTGGCACACCACTAGTAACTGGACTCCAGTCTGAACACTTCCCATCAACCACCACTCTTTGTCTTCTTCCAGCTAGCCAATTTCTGATCTAAACTGCTAAATCTCCCTGAATCCCATGCTTCCGTATTTTCTGCAGTAGCCTACCGTGGGGAACCGTATCAAACGCTTTACTGAAATCCATATATACCACATCAGCTGCTTTACCCTCATCCACCTGTTTGGTCACCTTCTCAAAGAACTCAATAAGGTTTGTGAGGCACGACCTACCCTTCACAAAACCGTGTTGACTATCTCTAATCAAATTATTCCTTTCCAGATGTTTATACATCCTATCACTTACAAACCTTTCCAAGAATTTGCCTACAACAGAAGTAAGGCTCACTGGTCTATAGTTACCGGGGTTGTCTCTACTTCCCTTGTTGAACAAGGGGACAACATTTGCTCTCCTCCAGTCTTCTGGCACTATTCCTGTAGACAAAGATGACTTAAAGATCAAAGCCAAAGGCTCAGCAATCTCCTCCCTAGCTTCCCAGAGAATCCGAGGATAAATCCCATCTGGTCCAGCGGTCTTATCTATTTTCACACTTTCCAGAATTGCTAACACCTCCTCCTTATGAACCTCAAGCCCTTCTAGTATAGTCGCCTGAATCTCAGTATTCTCCTCGACAACATTATCTTTTTCTTGTGTGAATACTGACGAAAAATATTCATTTAGCACCTCTCCTATCGTCTCGGACTCCACGCACAACTTCCCGCTACTGTCCTTGACTGGTCCTACTCTTACCCTAGTCATTCTTTTATTCCTGACACATCTATAGAAAGCTTTAGGGTTGTCCTTGATCCCACCTGCCAAAGACTTCTCATGTCCCCTCCTGGCTCTTCCTAGCTCTCTCTTTAGGTCCTTCCTAGCTAACTTGTAACTCTCGAGCGCCCTAACTGAACCTTCATGTCTCATCTTTACATAAGCCTCCTTCTTCCTCTTGACAAGTGTTTCGACTGCTTTAGTAAACCACGGTTCCCTTGCTCGACCACTTCCTCCCTCCCTGACAGGTACATACTTATCAAGGACACGTAGTAGCTGTTCCTTGAACAATCTCCACATTTCCATTGTGCCCATCCCCTGCAGTTTTCCTCTCCATCCGATGCATCCTAAGTCTTGCCTCATCGCATCATAATTGCTTTGTCCCCAGATATAACTCTTGCCCTGCGGTATATACCTATCCCTTTCCATCACTAAAGTAAACGTAATCGAATTGTGGTCACTGTCACCAAAATGCTCACCTACCTCCAAATCTAACACCTGTCCTGGTTCATTACCCAGTACCAAATCCAATATGGCCTCGCCTCTCGTTGGCCTATCTACAAACTGTGTCAGGAAACCCTCCTGCACACATTGGACAAAAACGGACCCATCTAAAGTACTCGAACTGTAGAGTTTCCAGTCATTATTTAGAAAGTTAAAGTCCCCCATAACAACAACCCTGTTGCTTTCACTCTATCCAGAAGCATCTTTGCAATCCTTTCCTCTACATCTCTGGAACTTTTTGGAGGCCTATAGAAAACCCCTTACAGGGTGACCTCTCCTTTCCTGTTTCTAACCTCAGCCCATACTACCTCAGTAGACGAGTCCTCATCAAACGTCCTTTCTGCCACCGTAATACTGTCCTTGACTAACAATGCCACCCCTCCCCCTCTTTTACCACCTTCCCTGAGCTTACTGAAATAGCTAAACCCCGGCACCTGCAACAACTATTCCTGTCCCTGCTCTATCCATGTCTCCGAAATGGCCACAACATCGAAGTCCTATGTACCAACCCATGCCGCAAGTTCATCCACCTTATTCCGGATGCTCCTGGCATTGAAGAAGACACACT
Organism: Scyliorhinus torazame; assembly: GCF_047496885.1. Classification (NCBI taxonomy): domain Eukaryota; kingdom Metazoa; phylum Chordata; class Chondrichthyes; order Carcharhiniformes; family Scyliorhinidae; genus Scyliorhinus; species Scyliorhinus torazame. The sequence continues at coordinate 109,788,288 of NC_092721.1, forward strand.
TTAAACCACCTTCCTGTCTGCCGGTACACTCCTGCAACTTTGAAACCTTACTCATGACCTCACTACTTTCAACCTCCTGTATACTGGAGCTCCAATTCAGGTTCCGAAGCATTAGTGTTGTATTCTTTGGGGGTTGTATTTGAATTGATGGTTGCTAAGATGTTCACTGTCTGTTTTAAAAATGTGAACTTGCTTCCGAGAGCTAGCTCACCCAGCTGGCTTGGTGGCCCCCATACACGGCACCAGATAGTCTCCCACCTATTGTTCTCTCCCCACCCTCCCCCCCGCTCATGCAAACAAACTCCAACATCAAACAATCCCCACACAATTGCCCAACAGAAAAACACCAAGATCAAAACTAGCACACCACCATCCCCCAACAGTGCAAATGAAAACCTAAACTCACTCAGCTCTACAGCTGGTTCGAAGCAAAACAAGAAACTTTTTACAAAATTAGAGAAACAAAACAGAGAAAACAGAAACACGAACGTTGCAGCCGAGTTCAAAAGTTCTCAGTCCCTCGTCAGCTCTTTCCTTTTCGCAAAGTCCAACGCGTCCCCAGGCGACTCAAAGTAAAAGTGCTGATCCTCGTGCATGACCCAGAGACGGGCTGGGTATAACAGTCCAAACTTCACCTTTTTCTTGAAAAGGATCGCACTGATCTGATTGAAGCCTGCTCCCCTCCTGGCCACCTCCACACTCAGGTCTTGGTAAACCCGCAGGATGCTAATGTCCCACTTGCAGCTCCGTGTCTGCTTGGCCCACTGCAGAATACGCTCCTTATCCGAGAACCTGTGGAATCTCACCAGCATAGCCCTCGGGGGGTCTTCCATTCGCGGTTTCTTCGCAGGTGCTCTGTGAGCCCTATCCATCTCCAAGTGCCGGGAGAATGCCCCATCCCTCAGCAGCTTCACAAACATGCCTGCGATGTATGCCCCAGCGTCCGTTCCTTCGGACCCCTCCGGGAGCCCGACAATTCTTAGGTTCTGCCGACGGGACCTCTTCACTAGGAACTCCACCTTCTCCAAAAGCTTCTTTTGCTGGTCCCTCAGCATCCCCACCTCCAGCTCCACCATGGTCTGATGCTCCTCCTGCTCAGCCAGCGCCTCCTCCACCTTCTGGATTGCCCCATCCTGGGCGTCCAATCTGAGCTCCAACCGCTCAATCGATGCTTTTATCGGGTCCAAGCAGTCCCATTTCTGTGTAGCAAAGCCCTCCTGGATGGCTTGCATCAGATGCTCCATAGACTGCTGGGCTGACAAGCCAGAGGTTCGCCCCTCCGCCATGCTGTCTTCTGTTGCATCTACAGCCCAAGTCTTCTCTGTCTTCTTATTTCTGCCCTTACGAACAATTTTAGTCCTTTTTTCCATGCACCAAAGTGGGAATTCAGTAGACAATTGCCACTGGCATCCGTTCTGCAAGTCAAGTCCGTTAAAAGATCAGGGGGAAAGGTCCAAAGGTCCAACCAGAGCAGGAGCCACCAAATGTGCGACTTCCTCCTTCATAGCCGCCACCGGAACGCCCTCAGCCGGAGTCTTCGACCGCATGCCAGGTCCGGCAGGTCCTCGAATGACAGGCGGTGCCGGTACACAAGCGGCCTCATGCGATGCCTCCTTGGCACCTCCTCCTTTTCGGCCTGTTGGGCAGCTCACTCTCCATCCTGGGTGGCTGCCACCTATCCCTCAGCAACACGCTCTGCTGCTGCCTATTCTGCTGCTGTGCACTCCGCTGCTGCCCGCTCCGCTGCTGCCCGCTCCACTGCTGCAGCCTCCACTGCTGCAGCTTCCCCTTCCTCCTCGAGCAGCTTCAGCACAGACAGCCGCAGAGATTCCTCTTGGGCTGCAGCGACAAGCAGGAAGGCCACCATTGCTGGTTGAATTCCAATATCCATTGTCTGCAGGGGGTGAAAGGTTGACAAGTTAGCATAGCGAGCACCCCCGTGCTGAACCAGGCAACATTGTGGCGCCAGGTGGCACCGCGGGCTATGCCCCCACATGTCCCTCCACGTTCCCCCATCCCTCCACCGCTGGCCCCGACGGTGGGTGGAACCGTGGGGCATCTGGCCTTAGCGCCCGTCCCTAATGCCAGGGGTACCGTCGGCTGGCCATGTCACCACCAGGGTTATACACCGTGGCCCCCGTAGGGGCTACTGTAGATGTTGCCCTGGGTCGGCTGCCGGTGAGTGGCAGCCGGGTGGGGGGTGGGGTGGCAGGAGGGTGGCGGAGGGTGGGTTGTGGCAGTGGTGGGTTGGGAGAACCCATGCAGCCGGTGTCATTCTGCTGAACCAGGGGCCAAGGTCCGTGGGTAGTGGGTGCGATGCAAGGTGGCCACGGTAATGGTGTCCATGCCTGGGCACTGCCCCAGACCCGTGTGGGGTCACACCGGCCGCTCGGCCTGTTCCCCCGTTACTCCCCCAACCTCCGGCCTGATAGGGCCCCCGCACCTGAGCCAGCCCAGTCAGTGTCCGGCCCGACATCCCACAGTCGCTCTTCTGTGTGTCCTACCTCCTCTATCTCCCTCATCAGCCACCATGCCGGTTTCATGATTTTTAAAAGCAGAAGTGAACCGCGCCATCGGGAACTCGGCCCATCGGAGGAACAGAATCGCGGAGGCCCCATAGAATACTGAGTCGGGGCTGGTAATGATATGCAAACAGTGTTTACCAAATGTTTTTTCCATTACGCATATGCGCTGCTTTCAAGGTGACGGAGAATCGCAATTTGTCGTTAAATCGGCACCCACTTTGATTTTGGCGTCGGGCCCTATTCTCTGCCCTATCGCGTTTCTCGATTTTAGAACATAGAACATAGAACTGTACAGCACAGTACAGGCCCTTCGGCCCACGATGTTGTGCCGAACTAGTCTGAAACTAAGATCAAATCAACCTACTCCCAATCATTCTAGGGCACTCCATATGCCTATCCAATAACCGCTTGAAAGTTCCTAAAGTGTCAGACTCCACTACCATAGCTGGGAGTGCATTCCACGCCCCAACCACTCTCTGAGTAAAGAACCTACCTCTGACATCCCTCCTATATCTTCCACCATGAACCTTATAGTTATGCCCCCTTGTAACAGCTACATTCACCCGAGGAAAAAGTCGCTGAACGCCCACTCTATCTATCCCTCTCATCATCTTATACACTTCAATTAAGTCACCTCTCATCCTCCTTCGCTCCAATGAGAAAAGCCCTAGCTCCCTCAACCTTTCCTCAAAAGACCCACCCGCCAATCCAGGCAGCATCCTGGTAAATCTCCTTTGCACCCTTTCCAATGCTTCCACATCCTTCCTATAATGAGATGACCAGAACTGCACACAATACGCCAAATGTGGTCTAACCAAGGTCTTGTACAGTTGCAGCATAACCACACGGCTCTTAAACTCAATCGCCCTGCTAATAAATACTAACACACAATAGGCTTTCTTCACAGCTCTATCCACTTGGGTGGCAACTTTCAGAGATCTATGGACATGAACTCCGAGATCTCTCTGCTCCTCCACATTCTTCAGAACCCTGCCGTTAACCCTGTAATCCGCATTGAAATTTGTCCTACCAAAATAAATCACCTCACACTTATCAGGGTTAAACTCCATCTGCCACTTTTCAGTCCAGCTCTGCATCCTATCAATGTCTCTTTGCAGCCTACAACAGCCCTCCACATTATCCACTACTCCACCAATCTTGGTGTCATCAGCAAATTTACTAACCCAACCTTCAACTCCATCATCCAAGTTATTGATAAAAATCACAAATAGCAGAGGACCCAGCACTGATCCCTATGGTACACCGCTGGTGACTGGGCTCCAAGATGAAAATTTACCATCAACCACCACCCTCTGTCTTCTCTGTGATCGCCAGTTACTGATCCAATCGGCCAAATTTCCCTCTATGCCATGCCTCCTTACTTTCTGCATGAGCCGACTATGGGGCATCTTATCAAACGCCTTACTAAAATCCATGTATACGACATCAACTGCTCTACCTTCAGCTATGTACTTAGTTACCTCCTCAAAGAATACAATCAAACTTGTGAGGCAAGACTTACCCCTCCCAAATCCGCGCTGACTATGCTGGATTAAGCTGTATCTTTCCAGATGATCATAAATCCTATCCCTCAGGACCCTTTCCAATAATTTCCCGATGACCGAAGTGAGACTAATCGGCCTATAATTCCCAGGGTTATACCTATTCCCTTTCTTGAACAAGGAGACAACATTCACCTCTCTCCAGTCTTCTGGCACTATTCCTGTAGACAGTGAGGACATAAAGATCAAAGCCAAAGGCTCTGCAATCTCATCCCTCGCCTCCCAAAGAATCCTAGGATATATCCCATCAGGCCCAGGGGACTTATCTATTGGCAAATGGAGAATCCCGCCCAGTTTATTTAATATAAAAACTAAACACTGGGGTGAATTCTCCAATGGCGGGAATCTCCGTTACGCTGATAATCAGGCAGCTGGGGAGGCAGAGAATTCACCCCACTGTGGCATTGGAAACCTGAAATAAAAGCAAAATGCTTTAAATACTCAGCCGGTCGGAGGCAGCATCTGTGGAGAGAAAAACAGTGTTAACGTCCGCATTTTCCAGCCCATCCCACCAGCTGTATTTTGCAGCCCATCTGGTCTCGCTGAAGGAGACCTTCTGCGGCGGGTTCCTGGTGGTGCAGCCGGCGAGCAACTCAAATAGCCATTGGGATCAGAAGATCCTGCTGCTGGCCAATGTCGAGCCGCATCTGCCGCCGGAAAAACCACCACAGGGGTCGGGAAAATCCCAGCCAACATTTCAGGTCAATAACCTTTCATCAGAAGTAGCTCAAGTTGGTGGTGTGAAAGTAGCGAGGAGGAAAGTCTTAGGGCACAGAGCGAAAGAGATGGGCTGGTCAGATGGGCGGGACAGTGGCAAATTGCACTTAACCCTGAAAAGTGTGAGATGATGGATTTTGGGAGGGCTAACATTCAAGGGAATACACAATGAATGGTCAAACGCGAGGAAGACAGAGGACCAGAGGGGCCTTGGGTGCATGTCCTTAGGTCCTTGAAGACAGCAGGACAGGTAGGTAAGGTGGTTCAAAAGGCATATGAGATGCTTGCATTTCTTAGCTTTTACGTAGAATATAAGAGCAGGGGGGTTATGGAGGAGCTGTATAAAACACCTGTAAGGTCAGGGTACTGTGTGTAGTTCTGATCGCCGCACTACGGGAAGGATGCGATTGCACTAGAAAGGGTGCAGAGGAGATCCACCACGATGTTGCCTAGCCTGGAGCGTTTCAACTACGAAGAGAGGCTCGTTAGGCTGGGGTTGCCCCCCTTAGAGCAGAGAAGGTTGAGGGGGACCTGATTAAGGTGAACAAAATTATGAGGGACATAGATGAGGGAGATGGAAGAAGCGTTTGCCCCCAGTAGAGGAGTCAATAACCAGGGGCTTAGATTTAAGGTACAGGGTGGGAGATTTAGAGGGAATTTGAGGAAAAATGTTTTCATCCAGAGGATGGCGAAAATCTGGAACTCGTGTCTAAAACTGGGGTCGAGCCGGGAACCCTGACAATATTCAAGAAGCATTTAGATAAGCGCTTGAAACACCACAGCAAGTGATTTTCCTGGAAAATGGGATTAGAATAGATAGGTGCTTCATGGCTGGTGCAGACAGGCCAAAAGGCCTATTTCTGTGTTGTATGACTCTAAGTTCAAAATGGGACAAGTTGTATGGAAGGTGGAGGGGTGAGGGTTGACAAAGAACAAAAAGGAAGGTCTGACTTAAGATGGAAGACAGAAGAAATTAAATCACAGAAGAGCTGGTGGCACATGGCCAAAGAGGTTGATAATGAAACATGAAACATAAGTGTGTCCAGAGGAGGCGTGAATGGCAGAATTATGAACAGTTGCCATCCATAAGCAAAAACAAGAGAAAGATTAGGGTGAAAACAAAAGCTGCAAAGAAAAAGGAAGCAACTTCAGGGCTGATCTCATGGTGTGGAATTGTTGAACTCAATGTTCAATCTGAAAGGCTGTAAAATGTCTCATTGAAAGGTGAGGTGCTGATCTCAAAATTGCTGTAGAATTGGAACTTACTGGACAGAGATGTCGACGTGAGAGTAAGGTGGAGATTTAAAATGACAGGCAACCAGAAGCTCAGGGTCGTGCTAGTGGATTGAATGCAAGTGTTTGGCTGAGCTGTCACCCACCTGTGTTTTCCCCGATGGAGTCAGAGAAGTAAAAGAAGGAAAGGGAAAAGACAGATATATACCATGTCAAGGTGAAAGAATGATGGCAACCCCTCCATCTCTGCTGACGGCGGTATCAGTGGCTGGTTTCTCCAGTGTGATCTACTGTGGGTGTCCTCACTGGGTGTGCCTAGTGTTACTCCGCCAGCAGGGTGGCACTGGGTTGTGCAGTGGAGAGGATCACGGAGTGCTACCAACCGCCTCCATGCTTCAGGGCTTGTGTGTGGGCAGGTCCTGCAGCAGGGGTTGGGCGAGGGGATGGCCGTCTGCTGGGAGTTTAGCTGCAGTGTGATTTGGGTCCTGGGTGTGACACACAGGGTTGCGACAACTTGCCCGGGGGCAGGATGGATGGAGGGGTGATGGTGCACAGGCAGGACCTGGGGACAGCTGGTGGTCTTGCAGAGTGGGCTAGCTGATAGTCTAACTGTTGAGGCCACTGCCCTGAGAGGGGCAATGGGCCAGGGAGTGTGACAAATAATTCTTTTTTTAACTACGAGGAAATAATGGATAGCTGGGGTTGTTTTCTTTGAAAGTGAGGAGGCTGAGGGACATTTAACTGAGGTACATCAAATTATAAGGATTCTACACAGAGTAGATAGGAAAGACCTATTGCCATTAGCAGAAAGGTGGCAGTGGGAATGATTCAGTGGCCTCGCAGCACTCGAGCGAGAGCGCGATGAGGCCGGTGAAAAGCTGGAGAGGCCAAAACCGAGAACCGCACCAGGCGCCAAACTGTTCGTGATGCAACTCGCCCGCTCCCGTAGACAAAATCAGGATCCCGCCGTAGCGTGGCAAGAAACCATGAATCACCACTTAATCCCTATTTCCATACATGTGATGAACGGTTACTGCCTTATCATCATGTAAGGTGATGTCTCCTTTAAGACCAGGCTTGGAACCCTGGGGACTCCGCCTCTGGCTCCGCCCATCTGGGAGCCATACATAAAGGCCTGCCTCATGGTCTGTACAGCAGTCAGCTCTCGTCCGTATCTGTAGCACAGTTATTAGCCTAATAAAGCCTTCTTTATAGTTTAATCTCTAAGCATCATTATTGAGGGTACCTCAATTTATTAGGCTAAACTAGATTCAGGATGGACGCAGGCCTAAAACCAGAGAAGCTCAATCTGGAAGCACGAACGCCGGAGGCAAAGGAAATTTTTAAATACTGGCTGCGGTGCTTCGAGGCCTACCTGGACTCCGCAGAGACTCCCATCCTGGGGCCACGCAAGCTGCGTCTACTCCATGCCCTGGTGAGTCACAGAATCTCCGCCACGCTCGAAAAGGCGACGACTTATGAGGAAGCGATTGAGTTGCTCCGCAAGCGGTTTGTCAAACCCGTCAATGAGGTGCACGCCCGGCATCTGCTCTCTACCTGCCGGCAGCGCTCGGGGGAATCGCTCAACGAGTTTGTTGAGAAACTCACCGCGCTGGCCAGGGACTGTGACCATCAGGATGTGACAGGGGAAGTCCATATGAACCTGCACATCAGAGATTCTTTCGTGTCCGGCATCCGCTCAACCTACATCCGGCAGCGACTGCTCAAAAACGGGGCAAAAGACCTCCAGGAGACGCTAACGCTCGCCTCCTCGCTGGAGGTGGCCCGACATAACTTGGGTACATACCCCGCAGACTCTGCCAGCCCCCCCCCCGGACTTCCTCAGACTCGCCCGTATTACAGGCTCACCATGGGGGCACACCTTGCTACTTCTGCGGGCAGGGTCAGCACCCACGCCCACGCTGCCCAGCCCGCTCCACGATCTGCAGCGACTGCGGGAAGAAAGGGCACTTTGCGAGGGTCTGCCTGGCCAGACCCAGGGGCCAGAAAAACAAAGAACAGCCGGCCCGAAAATCAGGCTCTCAGGCCCGCAGGCCTCGCAATGCTGCTGCGCACCGACCCGACACGTCCTCTTCTGACGCGTCATCAGCCTCGTGCGAATCATGGGAGCGGCCATCTGGTCGGCAGTCATCTTCTCGACCCGACACGTGCGACCAACGGCAGCGGCCATTTTACGAGTCCGACTACCCGCGACTGGGTGCGATCACCCTCGATCAAACTCGGCCAAAACACCTGCAGAACTCCATGATGCAGGTCCAGGTCAACGGGCACGACACTGCATGCCTCTTCGACTCCGGGAGCACGGAGAGCTTTATCCACCCTGAAACGGTAAGGCGCTGCTCCCTACGCACCCATCCCACATCCCAAACCATAGCCCTCGCATCTGGGTCCCACTCGGTACAAATCACGGGGTACTGTATTGCGGATCTCTCGATCCAGGGTGCCAAATACACCCGTTTCAAATTTTATATCCTCCCTCACCTCGGTGCCCGCCTGCTGCTCGGACTGGATTTCCAGTGCAGCCACCGAAGCCTGACACTGAAGTTCGGCGGACCCTTGCCCCCCTCACGGTGTGCTGCCTTGCGACACTGAATGTCGCACCCCCCTCGCTATTCGCTAACCTCACTCCCGACTGTAAGCCCGTCGCCACCAGGAGCCGGCGCTACAGTGCCCAAGATATGGCTTTTATCAAGTCAGAGGTCCAGCGTTTACTGGGAAAGGGGGTCATCGAGGCTAGCAACAGCCCTTGGAGAGCGCAAGTGGTGGTAGTCCGGTCCGGGGAGAAGAATCGAATGGTCGTGGATTATAGCCAGACCATAAACCGATTCACGCAGCTTGATGCGTACCCCCTTCCTCGCATCGCAGAAATGGTAAATCGGATCGCCCAATACCGAGTCTTTTCCACGGTCGACCTCAAATCTGCCTACCACCAGCTCCCCATCCGACCAAAAGACCGCCCCTATACTGCCTTCGAAGCAGCCGGCCGGCTCTTCCACTTCCTCAGAGTCCCCTTTGGTGTCACAAATGGGGTCTCCGTCTTTCAAAGGGCGATGGACCAAATGGTGGACCACTACGGTTTGCGGGCTACACACCCGTACTTGGACAATGTCACCATCTGCGGCCATGATCAGCAGGACCATGACGCTAACCTCAAAAAGTTCCTCCAGACCGCCCGAGCCCTTAACCTGACCTATAACGAGGGCAAATGCGTTTTCCACACCACCCGGCTGGGCATCCTCGGCTATGTCGTGGAAGACGGGGTCTTAGGTCCCGACCCCGACCGTATGCGCCCCCTTAAGGAACTCCCTCTCCCCCGCAGCCTCAAGGCCCTCAAACGGTGCTTGGGGCTTTTCTCCTATTACGCCCAGTGGGTCCCCAAGTATGCGGACAAAGCCCGCCCACTCCTAAAGACCACCACTTTTCCCCTCTCGGCTGAGGCTCAATTGGCCTTCAACCGCATCAAGGCCGACATCATCAAGGCCGCCATGCAATCGATGGACGAAACCATCCCTTTCCAGGTAGAGAGCGATGCATCAGACATCGCCCTGGCTGCTACCCTCAATCAAGGAGGCAGAGCAGTAGCGTTCTTCTCCCGAACCCTCACCGCCTCCGAGATTCGACACTCTGCAGTCGAAAAGGAGGCACAAGCCATTGTGGAGGCTGTGCGGTGCTGGAGACACTACCTCGCCGGTAGGAGGTTTACCCTCGTCACCGACCAACGGTCAGTCGCCTATATGTTCGATAACACGCAACGGGGCAAAATAAAAAACGATAACATTTTGAGGTGGAGGATCGAACTCTCCACCTACTCGTACGATATCAAGTCCAGGGGAGCTCAACGAGCCCCCAGATGCCCTGTCCCGCGGCACATGCGCCAACGCGCAGGAGGACCGCCTGCAAGCCATCCACAATGACCTCTGCCACCCGGGGGTTACCCGGCTCGTCCATTTCATCAAGTCCCGCAACCTACCTTACTCAACCAAGGAGGTCAAGGCCATGGTCAGGGCCTGCCAGGTCTGTGCGGAGTGCAAACCGCACTTCTATCGGCCAGACAAGGTTCGGCTCGTGAAGGCCTCGGGCCCCTTTGAGCGACTGAGCGTGGACTTCAAGGGGCCCCTCCCGTCCACCAACCGTTTTGCCTATTTCCTCACCGTGATCGATGAGTTCTCCCGTTTCCCATTCGCCATTCCCTGCACCGACATGACCTCAGCCACGGTGATTAAGGCACTGCACAGCATCTTCACCCTGTTCGGTTTCCCTGCTTATATCCACAGCGACCAGGGTACATCGTTCATGAGCGATGAACTGTGTCAGTATCTGCTCAGCAAAGGCATCGCCTCGAGCAGAACGACCAGCTATAACCCACGGGGAAACGGGCAGGTGGAGAGGGAGAACGCGACCGTGTGGAAGGCTGTCCTTCTGGCCCTGCGGTCGAGAAATCTCCCAACCACCCGCTGGCAGGAGGTCCTACCCGATGCCCTGCACTCCATTAGGTCACTCCTCTGCACGGCCACAAATGAGACCCCTCACGACCGATTGTTTCTCTTCCCCAGGAAGTCTACCTCCGGGGTCTCGCTTCCACCTTGGCTGACGGCTCCGGGACCTGTTCTTCTCCGGAGGCACGCGAGGAGCCATAAAACGGACCCCCTAGTTGAAAAGGTCCGACTGCTCCACGCCAACCCCAGTTACGCCTACGTGGAGTACTCCGACGGCAGGCAAGATACGGTTTCCCTCCGGGATCTGGCGCCCGCTGGATCCTCCACCACAGACGCCCCTTCCCGCACCACTCCCCTGCAGGACCCGTCGCCCCCTGCAACACACCCCCTTCCGGCCCTACCACCCGTTGGTGAGCTCCTACTGCGCCCCCCCTTTACACACCTCGCCGGCGCCGGCTCCGCTACCCCCGGCCCTGCCTAGTTCCTCTGCCCCGACCCGGACCGAAGCTCCGACCGCTGTGCTCCCGGATGTGCCCTCAACCGGCACGTCCGTGCCCACTGCACCACCGCCCGAACTGAGGAGATCGAGGAGGACGATCCGGCCGCCGAGACGGATGGACCTATGATGGCACTTCACCCCCGCCGGACTCCTTTTTAAACAGGGAGTGAATGTGATGAACGGTTACTGCCTTATCATCATGTAAGGTGATGTCCCCTTTAAGACCAGGCTTAGAACCCTGGGGACTCCGCCTCTGGCTCCGCCCATCTGGGAGCCATACATAAAGGCCTGCCTCATGGTCTGTACAGCAGTCAGCTCTCGTCCGTATCTGTAGCACAGTTATTAGCCTAATAAAGCCTTCTTTACAGTTTAATCTCTAAGCATCATTATTGAGGGTACCTCAATACAATTAATGGGAGCCACCCCATATCCAATGGCCTCCTGTGATTCATCAGCCTCCCATGCAAGTGGTCACACTGGTGCTGATTAGTACTTCTTTTTAAAAATGTGATCCTGGAGGAAGCACTGCTGTTGGAGCCGAGGAGGTGAGTAGCCATCTTCGCTCACAGGCATTGAGACCGGGGGCACTGGGCTTGCTGCCCCTGTGCTCGGAAGGAGGTGGGAGGAGGCAACTGGGGGCAGGGGTGTCCACCCTCAGTCGGGGTGGTCCGCCATTGAGGGTGTTAGGGTTAGGGAGGGAGTGGAAGGGGGCAACAGCACGCGGTTCCTTCATGTCAACCTCTGGATCGTGTGTACCCATCCCGCGGGCAACCCTGGTCCTGCCTGTCTGCCCTACCGACCACCCATAATCCCCACTGACCACGGAGGCCTCTGCCTGAAAGCTATTGCAAATTCGGAATTGGCAATCGTAGTTAAGTGAGAATTTCTAACATCCCACGTGGATTCCCGTGGGTGGGCGTGCCAGGTAGCATGTGGGAGTTATTACCGAGCATCCCAATCAGACCGTGAGGCCTGTACACTGCAGGACGCAACACCATGAACACAGGAGCCATGATCCAAACACCTGGAGGATGGGCCCCCGCCCTGAGGACATGTACATGGCCAGGGTTAGGGCAAAGGGGAGGGCACTAGCACCCAGTCCAGGGAACATGTGCCGGTGTCAGGGATACAGGGTCTGAGGACCAGTGCCTGGTCCAGGTAACATTATGTGCGGGTGTCAGGGGTACAGGGTCTGGGATCCATCCAGGGCGTTCTGGCTGTGAGGGAGGGGAGGATGACATGTCCTGGGGTGTAAGACATCGCTGTTCGTCTGTCTCTCACCCTTTAATTCCTTACAGATATTGAACGGTATGAATGGTATTTTGTACCTCATGGAACTTTCCCCAGTCATGCTTCTGGCAGGCTGGGTGACCAGATGCTGGAGATGGTGACTGCAGGTGCAGCGTCGCAGGGGCTCGAGTGGCAGACCAAGTGCCGAACCCTGCCCCACACTCTGAGGACCCGGCCGCCCATCAGGCCAGGGAGGGACCGAAAGGGGGAGGCCCGCAATGGCCCAGGATGTAAAAGTATCTTTCGAGCAGATGGCGGACAGCGTGTGCCACAGGAGGCTCAGCCTCAACAAGGAGATGGTGCAACACATGTGCCATGTCCTTGCAAACGTGGAACCATGTCCCCCTGGCTCCGTGACTGTCCTTTTCGCCGTAAACACTGCCCTCTTATAATCTTTATTGTCACAAGTAGACTTAAATACACTGCAATGATGTTACTGTGAAAACCCCGAGTCGCCACATTCCGGCTCCTATTTGTGTACACAGAGGGAGAATTCATAATGTCCACATTACCTAACAGCACGTCTTATGTCCCCTTGTGGAAGGAGACCGGAGCACCCTGAGGAAACCCACGCAGACACAGGGAGAATGCGCAGACTCCACAAGACAGTGACCCAAGTCGGGAATCAGACTTGGAACCCTGGTGCTGTGAAGCAACAGTGCTAACCACAGTGCTACCGTGCCGCCCCTGCTCATCAATATGGCTACCGCCCTCCCCCCAACCCTTCCGTACCCGTAGTCAGTCCTTCTCCCTCAGGTGCGACTCTTGAAGGAAGACGATGTCGGCTTTCAAACTTCTCAAATTGGCGAAGACTCTAGATCTTGTCACTGGGCCGTTAAGTCCCCCAATGTTGCAGGTGATAATCCTGTTTTTTCTTTGTCCCTCCCTTCCTATGGGATCAACCACACTTACTTGGTGGACGAGCCCCTGCACTCTGGGTTTTCACTTTGGTAGGGGGCTGTCCAAAATCGCCGCGGTCGCCATCTCCCCATGAGGCCGGAACCCTGCGCTCAGGGGTTTCCCTTTGTCCAGGGACCACCCAACATGGCCGCCAACCGTGTGTCCACCATGTTGGTGCGCCCCAGCAATCTGGGGTCTCCCTTTGTTTAGGGTCCCTCCAAAGTGGCTGCTTGCGGTCCTCGAGCCCCTGCGATGCTACGGCTTGCCCCATCTCAAATTCACAAAGTGCCATATCTGAACTGGTGGCAGCAAATGTCAAATCAATAGACATCTTGTCCTGCAAGAGAGAGGAAGAGTGTTAATGAGAGTGTTGCAATGAATTTGGGTGATGTGCCTGTCATATCTGAATAGCTGGAGGGATGTGAAAGCTGTGAGATGTGGATGTCTTTTTAAAATTTGTTCCTGGGATGTAGGCATCGCAGGCTATACCAGCATATATTGCACATCCCTAATTGCCCTTGAGGGGGCAGTTAAAAGTCCACCACATTGCTGTGGGTCCGGAGTCACAAGTAGGCCAGACCAGATAAGGACAGCAGATTTCCTTCCCGAAAAGGCATTCGTGAACCATATGGGTTTTTACGACAATCGACGCTGGTTTTATGGTCATTAGATTTTTAATTCCAGATTTTTATTGAATTCAAATTTCACTATCTGCGGTGGCAGGATTTGAACCTGGATCCCCAGAGCATTACTCAGGGTCTCTGGTTTACTAGACCAGTTACAATACCACTCCGCCACTACCTCCCCAAGGGTGAGGTGAGGCATCTTAATGTAAGGCATGAGTTCTGATTGTTGATTGTAGTTCATTGAGCAGTGTGTGAACTTATTAATGTATTGGATGGTTGATGGTATTTGAAGATGCCTTCACTGCCCTTGACCATCCCGTTTCAGAATTAAGCCTTTTGCAGTGCTGCAGCCAACTCCTCATACTCCTGGCAAACGTCCAAGCGATCAAAAACAAGCTGGATGAACTTAACGCCAGACTTACCTCTCAGAGGGAAGTAAGAGACTGCTGTGTGCTCTGTTTCACAGAGACATGGCTCACCCCAGCTTCACCAGACTGTGCCACACAACCTGAAGGCTTCTCAATTCACCAGGTGGACCGCACGGCATCATCAGGCAAAGCGAAGGGTGGAGGGGTTTGCCTCCTCATCAACTCCTCCTGATGCTCGGATGTGGTGACCCTGGCGACCTACTGCTCCCAGACCTGCAATATCTGACCGTGAAGTGCCGCCCATGTTATCTTCCACGTGAGTTCACTTCAGCCATTATCACAGCGGTCTACATCCCACCCCAGGCAGAAGTGAGAAAGGCGCTGGACGAACTATACACAGTTATAAACAACTACAAAACAGAGCACCCGGAGGCTTTGTTCATCGTGGCCGGAGACTTCAACAAGGTCAACCTCAAGAGTGTACTGCCAAAATTCCACCAGCACATCTCCTGTCCCAACAGGGGTGACAACACTCTTGACCACTGCTACTCAAAAATCAAAGGCGCCTACCGTTCCATTCCCCGACCGCACTTTGGGAAATCAGACCATAAGACGGTGCTCCTTCTCCCAGCTTACAAGCAGAAACTCAAGCGGGAGAATCCAGCTAAGAAGGTTGTGCAGTGCTGGTCCGAGGAGACAGAAGAGCTCTTACGTGACTGCTTAGAGACAGTGGACTGATCCATATTTAAGAACTCAGAGACCAACTTAAATGAGTATGCCACCACAGTCACAGACTTCATCAGCAAATGTGTGGACGACTGCGTGCCAAAGAAAGCAGTACGTACGTTCCCCAACCGGAAACCATGGTTCAATCGCGAGATTGACTCCCTACTGAAGGACAGATCTGAGGCGTTCAAGACAGACGACCCTGACCTATACAAGAAATCCAGGTATGACCTCCGCAAAGCCATCCGAGATGCCAAGAGAGAATATCAAACCAAGCTAGAATCACAGACAGACTCTCGGCAGTTGTGGCAAGGACTAAACAACATAATGGGCTGCAAAGCGAAGCCGAACAGTATCTCTGGCAGCAGCTCACCACTCCCCGATGAACTCAATGCATTCTATGCTCGGTTCGAGCAGGTAACCAACAATCCGCTGTCGAGTGCCCCAGCAGCCCATAATTCACCTATACCCACCATCACAGCTTCCGAAGTCAGATTGGCCTTCCTGAAAGTGAACCCTCGGAAGGCGACGGGCCCGGACGGGATCCCTGGTCGCGCACTCAGAGCCTGCGCGGACCAGCTGGCAGAGGTATTCGCGGACATCTTTAACCTGTCCCTACTCCACTCCGAGGTCCCCACCTGCTTCAAGAAGACCACCATCATACCGGTACCAAAGAAGAACCAGGCAACGTGCCTCAATGACTACCGTCCAGTGGCCCTGAACTCAGTCATAATGAAGTGCTTCGAGAGGTTGATCATGAAGCGCATCACCTCCATACTCCCAGAATGCCTTGATCCACTGCAATTCGCATACCGCTGCAACCGGTCCACATCAGACGCCATTTCCCTGGCCCTACACCCATCCCGAGAGCATCTTGAAAACAAGGACTCCTACATCAGACTCCTATTTATTGACTACAGCTCCGCCTTCAACACCATAATCCCAGCCAAGCTCATATCAAAGCTCCAAAACCTAGGACTTGGCTCCCCACTTTGCAACTGGATCCTCGATTTTCTGACCAACAGACCACAATCAGTAAGAATGAACAACAACACCTCCTCCACAATAGTCCTCAACACCGGGACCCCGCAAGGCTGCGTACTTAGCCCCCTACTCTACTCCCTGTACACACACGACTGCGTGGCAAAACTTGGTTCCAACTCCACCTACAAGTTTGCTGACGATACGACCATAGTGGGCCGGATCTCGAATAACAACAAGACAGAATACAGGAGGGAGATAGAGAACCTAGTGGAGTGGTGTAGCGACAACAATCTCTCCCTCAATGCCAACAAAACTAAAGAGCTGGTCATTGGCTTCAGGAAGCAAAGTACTGTACACACCCCTGTCAGCATCAACGGGGCCGAGGTGGAGATGGTTAGCAGTTTCAAATTCCTAGGGGTGCACATCTCCAAAAATCTGTCCTGGTCCACCCACGTCGATGCTACCACCAAGAAAGGACAACATACTTCCTCAGGAAACTAAGGAAATTCGGCATATCCACATTAACCCTTACCAACTTTTACAGATGCACCATAGAAAGCATCCTATCGGGCTGCATCACAGCCTGGTATGGCAACTGCTCGGCCCAGGACCGCAAGAAACTTCAGAGAGTCGTGAACACCGCCCAGTCCATCATACAAACCTGCCTCCCATCCATTGACTCCATCTACACCTCCCGCTGCCTGGGGAAAGCGGGCAGCATAATCAAAGATCCCTCCCACCTGGCTTACTCACTCTTTCAACTTCTTCCATCGGGCAGGAGATACAGAAGTCTGTGAACACGCACGAACAGACTCAAAAACAGCTTCTTCCCCGCTGTTCATTAACACTACACCCTGTATGCTTCATCCGATGCCGGTGCTTATGTTGTTACATTGTATATGTTGTGTTGCCCTATTATGTATTTTCTTTTCTTCCCTTTTCTTCCCATGTATTTAATGATCTGTTGAGCTGCTCGCGGAAAAATACTTTTCACTGTACCTCGGTACACGTGACACTAAACAAATCCAATCCAATCCAATCAAGTTTCTCAAGTAGGGTTCTTCTGCCACCTGCTCCCATTCCGTTCTCCATGTGCACCAGGAAGCCCGGCTCCCTGAGGAAATATGGATTATTTTCTCATTTCCACCTCCTGGGCTAAAGCCTCCAGCTTTCTCTGACCTCTCTGTGGCTTGGTGCTCCATTGTTAGTTCATCCGTGAAACATCTCCTGAGAAATTCAGGTGGCCTTCGGGAAGGACAGGCTATTTTCAACTCATGCTCACCAAACCCTGTGCAGTGTTTAGCCAGCCTGCAGCCTATTTTGCCCTGGGCTGCATGTCGCAGTCATGTAATAAGCAGGCAGCATGATCTCTGCATGCTATCTGCAATACCTGGTCTCGGAGTGGGTACAAATTGCGCATCCTGATCCCCCTCCAGTTAACAGGCCTTATGGAATTTTTAGCCGATAAAATGTTTAAAGTCCCTCTGAACAAGTTCCTACCTGTTAAGAATGAAACTTTACCATTCCCTTTCTGGGCCTGAGAGGTTGAGTCGCATTAAAGAACATAAATCTTCTAATTAAATGAGTACACACACTGTTAAACACAGGCTCTAGCTTGCTGCAGGAAATTTAATTGGCAATTAATGCACAAATGTAGCAATTTCTTGAAATTCACAGGAGGGTTGAGGACAAACTAGCATTTTCGTGCGGCTAACAGCCTTGCAAATCATCCAACAATTTGTGGCAATTCATAATTCACAGGGTTTCCCTTCCTCATAACTAATTGCTGGATGATTTCCATGTTAATGACAGCGTGTGCATTAAACTCATTGATATTTTGCCAGTAAGTCCTGGCCTATTGAGTTACTTTGTGCTCATCAATTTGCAACAGTGCCTTGATTTTGAAATCATGCACTGAAGCTGAAGAAACTTTGCGGATTACTCCTTCATCAGAGACACACTTCTTAGAGAGTTGCTACATTATTGACGGCCGTGGAGCAGATAGCCACAATTAGCAGAACAAGTAGAGATAGAAAAAAGGAGATTTGAAAAATCAATGTTCTGTACATCTTAAAATAAATTTGGGAGCTTTGGAACGGATTTCATGATATAATGTGGACAAGGATTTAGCAGCATTGGATGTGTGGAAGTTGTGTAGGTCATGTCTTCAGTACGGTTAAATCAATCAGGTGTACAGTGGCATACTGGGGCAAGATTGATTTCAGCCTTTGTACTTTTTGTATAGAAGAGTCGAGGCAAAGACAAATGAGCTTCTGTGTTATCAGTGAAAGCAATTTGAAAGCAGCAGTTAATGATAACAGAGTCCAGCACATTTATCTGTTAAACTGATAGATCAATAAAGTTGACAAATTACCATAGTTTGCTACATCAATGTCTTCAGCTTCCTCAGTTACTTCTCTATATCCCACTGTCTTTCTGCAGTTGAACATGTCATTGAACTGTTTGAAACTCCAAACCAGGTTGAAAGGCAGGGAATAAATCTGCACTTTTAATTGTCTGTTCAATGCTATGGTTATATCGTATCAAGATAGATGTTAATGTTGAAGGCTTAAGATCTGTTGCTGTAAAGAGCACCAACCGTGACAGCTGGATTTCTTTGAACTTTACAAAAATTTAGTATGCATCAGAAGGAACATTAGTTCACTACACGAGAGAAAAAGATACAGGACAAGCTATTAAACATAAACTTGACAAGCAGATGCAAACAGATTTGCTGTCAGATAATTGCTCCTTTCTTATCTTTGACTTTGTCATGTGACATCGCTGCTTGGCATATTTTCTTTGATAGAGAATAATTTGAAATTAATTTTAACCTTTAATTTTTAAAATATTTTTCCAATTAAGGGACAATTTAGCGTGGCCAATCCACCTACCCTGCACATCTTTGGGTTGTGTGTGTGAGTCCCATGCAAACACGGGGAGATTGTGCAAACTCCACACGGACAGTGACCCGGGACTGAACCAGATCCTCGATGTCGTCAGGCAGTTGTGCTGACCACTGCGCCACCGTGCCACCCTAGTCTTTCCATTTTAAGACTTGCTTCCACATCCTTTGGATCGGTTCACAACATCCGGTGAAGTAGTAATTGAGTGGGATTGCCCCTTCGCTTGTAATTATTCACCTTAAAATCCAGCCGCTTTTATTTCCCCCGACTTTCCAACTCAGGTCAGGTGGGATCTCTGTAACGCAGTAGATTCTCAGGTCCAGTTGAGGTCAGCCCAGGGGAAGGTAAGTGAGGCCCCCCACCCATTATACGGTGGGGCGGGTGTAGTCGGGGATCAGGAAGTGTAGTCAGGGGAGTGCAATCAGTTGGGGTGTAGTCAAGGGGTCTATTGGCTGTACGGGGTGGGGCGGGGGTGATGGTTGTAGTCAGAGGCTTGCGGTTGATGGGGGTTTAGTCAGTGCGGTGTAGTCGGTGCGGGGGTCCCATGCAGGTTGATGCATCCCGTGATGGGGGCCAGGAGTTGGTTAAGAGGCTTTGGTGGTTAGCCAAGGTGTTGTGAAAGGGTCCCATGGGAACTCAGGGCATCCTGTGATCCTGTGGGGCATTGGGGAGGGTGGTTGTGAGGGGGGGGGGGGGGGGAGGCTAGTGAGGAGTAGTCAGGGGCTCAGATGGGGGGAACAGGGGTTGTGGGATGGGTCCGATGGGGTGGTAGTTGTAGTGGGGTCTGGTCAGAGGGTGGTGGTGGTGGGGGGGGGGTTCAGTAATGTAGTTACCGAGAAGCCAGAAGTGGTTTTAAATATTATTTATTCTGGGTAACTATTCCTGTGAAACAGTCGGGACCATCCGAAGTTTGTGATTTAAATCACATTTCTGGATGTTTCCTTTGCAGTGCAGTTGCCCATTTGAAGTTCAAACTTCTCGAGTACTTGGCAAGAAATCCTTACCCGGGAACTCTGGGGTGGGTGTCCTGCAGCGCATCTTTGGGGTAGCCCCCAGGTACCTTGCCCTGGGGCTCGGGACTTACAGGTGATTTACATCCACAGTGGCTTTCAGCTTTATATCAACATTACATTGAATCAATAATGAACAACACCTTTATTGATATGTTAATTTGGAATTTTTCAATGCTGCACTGAGGCTCTTTATTTTGCACAATACTTTACCCAACATTCTCTGATCTGATCAATGGGATTTCTGTTCAGAACTCAATTAACCTCTGCAGGTTTTCTCTCCAGTGCAATGTGATGGACAGATTTGCACACACAGAGGACTAGTTAAGTGATCTACTTCAGTTAAGGACAGTTAATCAATTTGACCCAAAATGTCAGAAATGAATGTGGAGACAGAGCCTAAATTGCTGGAAGTGCAGAAAAAGGGCATGGTTTAAAAGCTTCATGATCCAGATAGTGAAAACGCGGTTAAATATTTCATAACAAATTTCATAAATATGTTCATTCTGTAGTTGAAATAATTGGATCTTCGAAATGCGATGCAGGAAAAAGCTCACTGACACATGAAGGTTCCAGTTCAGTGACTCTTCATATGTGGAGATGCCGGCGTTGGACTGGGGTGAGCGCAGTAAGAAGTCTTCCAACACCAGGTTAAAGTCCAACAGGTTTGTTTCGAATCACTAGCTTTTGGAGCGCTGCTCCTTCCTCAGGTGAATGAGGAAGGAGCCGCGCTCCGAAAGCTAGTGATCCGAAACAAACCTGTTGGACTTTAACCTGGTGTTGGAAGACTTCTTACTGTCTTCATTCCACTGGCATGCAACATATTAAGTCAAAATAATTATTTTAAAGATACAGAAAAATCAGACATATTGAGAGCGCACTCACTGATTCAAGCTGTTCCAAGCTGGCCCGAAAGCATTGGGCCCTTGCTCTGACAAACCTGCCTGTAGTGATCTGAATATCGGTATATACACAAGGGATTAATGTATAGTCATAACAGCTAAGTGATCACTCGATGGCAGCACTCACAAGGGGTGTAAATGACAGACTCAATCTGACTTCCCGTGTGTATTGTGACTGGTGACCAGAGGGAGAGAGAGTTAGCTCAGCGTGCAAGTGTAGTTAATCAGAGTTTATTCTTATTCAATCCTGTTATTTAATATCTAGCAAAAGTATTGGAGATAGCACAAACTCACAGTTTATTTGTTTAAGTTACTCAATAAATTATTTGCTCTCATTGGATAACTACGAGTGTTAATCAATATCGAGTTTAAGAGCATCTTGCTAAGAAGCAAATGAGTAACATATATTACAGTAAGTCATATAACACCGGCGAAAACACTCTCCAATTCCGAGGGAACCCTGGGTACAGAAAGGTTTACCATAGGGCAGCACGGTAGCACAAGTGACTAGCACTTGGGGCGTGGGGGGATCCTTGACCCTGGGGGCCCTCCATGGTGGCCTAGCCCGCAATCGGGGCCCACTGATCTGCGGGCAGGCTTGTTCCATGGGGGCACTTCTTCCTTCCGCGCCGGCCCCTGTAGGGCTCCGCCATGGCCGGCGCGGAGAAGAGAACCCCCGTGCATGCGCCAAAATACGCCGGCTGGTCTGCGCAGGCGCAGAACCACGCCGGCGGTTCTGCATATGCGTGCGATCAGCCCTTCGGCGCATGCACAAACTCACGCAGTCCCTTCGACGCCGGCTGGAGCGGCACTAACCCCTCCAGCATCCACCTAGCCCCCAAAAATGCAGAGAATTCCGCACTTTCGGGGCTGTTGACACCGGGGGGGGGTTGGCGCGGTTCTCCCGCCGGCGTGGGGACTTAGTCCCCAGAAGGGAGAATCCCGACCCTAATGTCTGATTTCTGTGGTGAGAAGATCATAACAAATTGTTGTGGCACAGCTAATTGTTGCCAATGTTAAAAGTCACACAGCTTTCCCTTGTGCTTGTACTTTTGGGAGAAGGATATAAGGTCCACTGAAGAGATGTTAGATCAAAGAGGATGTGCCAGATGTGTTCTGCGACTACACATTGATTTGTTCATTATCATATCTACAGACACGCTTATATGTTTTGGTTCCTTCGAGTGTTGGTACTAGTGATGGCTCCAAGATGTCACAATTGTGCAATGTGAAGGCCAAAGGCTGGATAGGGCTTAGTCACTGTATTTCATCCTTTTTATCACACTACACACTTTATGTGACACTGGATGAATGAAGGCACTTCAGGCGATCAACGTTCAGCAGAGACCTTCACCAACCATGATCCAATCAAAAAATATCTGAAGGCAAATGCACACATATTGGGCACCAGCCAACAGGAAGAAGCTTCTTCCGAACAAGAGTCATGACGGACTTGAAATATCAACTCTGTTTAACTGCAAACATGTCTTCATTGGTCTTTATCTTCTATCCACGGATGCTGCCAGACCTGCTGAGTTTTCCATCACTTTTGGTTTTTATTTCAGATTTCCAGCATCTGCAGTAATTTGCTTTAATTTAAGAGCCATGAGCAATTGGCATCCCAAGCTGAAAGTCAGCAAATAACTAGATAGCCCATTATCCATCGCAAGGACGCCCAGAGCTAACAAGGGGAAATTGAGCTGACAGTTGCTCTTTATCAGAAAACACTCGGCTCGGGGCTCCCTGCCCAATGAGGAAGGTCAGTTAGGATGATGCATCCAATCTGACAAAGGAAGGATTTCTAAATGCAGGGCATAGATTGAAATAGCTCAGCAGAAATTGTTTTTTTAAGGTTGCATCAACTTCAGGGGTGGAGAGGGGAGCTGGGAAGGCTGCTCCCTGGTCTCTCACTCTTACCTGGAGGTCTTACTGAAAAACCTGAGGGACTGCAGTCATTGCAAACACTTACACCTTTCTGCGTTCTCTCCTTTCCCGCTTTGGCAGGAGGTAGAGACCTGGGAGTGGAGGGTGAGAATGTTGCCTTCCAATGACAGGCCCCTCGTCAGCCACTGCCAAATATATGGTCACCTACTCCACTGGCAAGTAGGACTGTTCCAGGAGGCTGCAGTTGTCATCAATGACCTGCTGTGAGACTCTGAAGCTCCTGAGGCATTGATGGTCACACATCGAGAGAGCGGCTGTCTACCTGTAACCCCTGGGCTGGAGGTCTCACTCTTTCTAACTCGATATTGATGTGCATGTGGATGAGGAGAAGACAGCTGGTACTGCTGCTGGTCTTGCTTGTGCTGTTGCAGAACGGTTCAATTCCCGTACCAGCCTCCCTGAACAGGCGCTGGAATGTGGCGACTAGGGGCTTTTCACAGTAACTTAATTGAAGCCTACTTGTGACAATAAGCGATTTTCATTTCATTTTTTCATTTTTCAGTTATGTTGCCTCACCTCTTTCCCCTCAGCAGAGATGGAAGCTCGAACAGCATATGCTGCCCCCGCGTCATTTTGAAGACTGGCACCAAGGAAGTTTAGGTGAATGAAGTGTTAAACAGGTGAACTGCCAGGAAGTTCATAATCAAGCAGTGAGTGTATTCTCTGCGCAAAGAAATGCTTTGAACAGCAGCCTCAAGATGACTATGTCTGGAGTTCTTTACTGGAACTAATCAAAGGTGCACAAAGAGAGGACGCACACTTTTTTTAGTCTTTCACCAAACGTGATCATCACTGGCGCTACTGGGCCAGAAATTACTGCCCATGTTGAACTGCCGTTGAGAAGGTGGTGGTGAATCAGGTTCTTGAACATTTGCAGTCTATGCAGTGTGGACACTCCCGCAGTCCTGTTAGTGAGGGAATACAAGGATTGCGACCCAGCGACAGTAAAGGAACAGCTCAAAGTCAGGGTTGTACGTAACTTGGATGGGAACTTGCAGGTGGTGCATCTTCTGCTCTCATCCTTCTAGGTAATCGACATTGTGAGCTTCAAAGGTGCTGCTGATGGAGCCTTGGTGAGTTGCTGCAGTGTATCTTGTAAATGGAACACACTGCTGTCATTGTGCATTGGTGGTGGAGGGAATGAATGGTGAAGATAGTAACTGGGGTGCCAATCAAGTGAGCAGCTTTGTCCTGGATGGTGTTGAGCTTCTTGAGTGTTGTTGGAGCTGCACTCATCTAAGCAAGTGGAGAGTATTCCGTTACGCTCCTGACTTGAGTCTTGTAGGTGGTGGATAGGTTTTGGGGAGTTTAGAGGTGAGTTACCCGCCGCAGGATTTCTAGTCTGTAACCTGCTCTTGAAGCCACAGTATTTATATGACTGGTTCAGCTCAGTTTCTCATCATAGTAATGTGCAAGCTGTTGAATATGGGGATTCAGTGATGGTAATGCCATTGAATATCAAGGGGAGATGGATTGATTCTCTGTTATTGGAAATGGTCATTGCCTGGCACTTGTGTGGCATGACTGTCACTTGCCACATATCAGACCAAACCTAAAAGTTCTTGAAAAATGTGAATGTGGACTGCTTCAGTGTTGTGCCCTCAATAACGACGCTTAGAGATTAAAACGGTAAAGAAGGCTTTAATAAGCTAAGAATTAGCCTGGTGCCAAGACAGGTGCTTACTGGGTGCCGCCCAGGTGGCCCCTTATATACCTTATACCTTATATACCGCTTCCAGGTGGGCGGAGCAGTAAGCGGAGTCCCCAGGGTTCCAAGCCCGGTCTTAAAGGGGACATCACCTTACATGATGATAAGGGTACAGTAATACAGTAACCGTTCATCACATTCACCCCCTGTTTAAAAAAAGTCCGGCGGGGGGTGAAGTGCCATCATACGTCCATTCGTTTCGGCGGCCTGATCATCCTCAGCGACCTCCTCAGCTCGGGCAGTAGTGCGGCGGACACGGGCGTCTTAGTTGAGGGTACGTCCGGGAGCACGGTGGTCGAAGCCTTGGTCCGTGTTGGGGTAGGGGATCGGGGCACAGGGGAAATAGCTGGGGCTGGGGGTAGCGGTGCCGGTGGGGTGTGTAGAGGGGTTGGGGGCACTAGGGGGTGCGTGCGGTCGGTGTCCACGACGGGAAGTGGGACCGGGGGGAGGGGGGTGTTGTGGGTGCCGGATCCCGCAGGGGAGCTGTGAGGGAGGGGGCGTCTGTAGTGGGGGAACCAGTGGGTGCCAGATCCCAGAGGGAAACCGTATCTTGCCTGCCGTCGGGGTACCCGACGTAGGCGTACCTGGGGTTCGCGTGTAGTAATCGGACCATCTCGACCAGGGGGTCCGTTTTATGGCTCCTCGCGTGTCTCCGGAGAAGAACAGGTCCCGGGGCCGTCAGCCAAGATGTAAGCGAGACCCCGGAGGTGGACTTCCTGGGGAAGACAAACAATCGGTTATAAGGGGTCTCATTCTGGCCGTGCAGAGGAGCGACCTAATGGAATGTAGCACCTCCTGCCAGCGGGTGGTTGGGAGATTTCTTGACCGCAGGGCCAGAAGGACAGCCTTCCACACTGTCGGGTTCTCCCTCTCCACTTGCCCGTTTCCCCGTGGGTTATAACTGGTCGTTCTGCTCGAGGCGATGCCTTTGCTGAGCAGATACTGACGCAGTTCATCGCTCATGAACGATGTACCCCGGTTGCTGTGGATATAAGCGGGGAAACCGAACAGGGTGAAGATGCTGTGCAGTGCCTTTATCACGGTGGCTGAGGTCATGTCGGGGCAGGGGATGGTGAACGGGAAGCAGGAGAACTCGTCATAACGGTGAGGAAATAGGCATTGTGGTTGGTGGACGGGAGGGGGCCCTTGAAGTCCATATCTAGTCGCTCAAATGGCCACGACGTCTTCACGAGACGAGCCTTGTCTGGCCGGTAGAAGTGCAGTTTGCACTCCGCGCAGATCTGGCAAGCCCTGGTTATGGCCTTGACCGCCTTGGTTGAGTAAGGTAGGTTGCGGGACTTGATAAAGTGGACGTGCCAGGTAACCCCCGGGTGACAGGTCATTGTGGATGGCTTGCAGGCAGTCCTCCTGCAGGTTGACGCACGTGCCTTGGGACAGGGCATCTGGGGGCTCACTGAGCTCCCCTGGACGATACTTGATATCGTACATGTAGGTGGAGAGTTCGATCTTCCACCTCAAAATGTTATCATTTTTTATTTTGCCCCGCTGTGCGTTATCGAACATAAAGGCGACCGACTGTTGGTCAGTGACGAGGGTGAATCTCCTACCGGCTAGGTAGTGACTCCAGTGCCGCACAGCTTCCACAATGGCTTGTTCTCGACTTC
This sequence comes from Scyliorhinus torazame, assembly GCF_047496885.1. Taxonomy (NCBI): domain Eukaryota; kingdom Metazoa; phylum Chordata; class Chondrichthyes; order Carcharhiniformes; family Scyliorhinidae; genus Scyliorhinus; species Scyliorhinus torazame. Next base: position 109,814,270 of record NC_092721.1, read on the forward strand.
TCGACTGCAGTGTGTCGAATCTCGGAGGCGGTGAGGGTCCGGGAGAAGAACGCTACTGGTCTGCCTGCCTGGTTGAGGGTAGCAGCCAGGGCGATGTCTGACGCATCGCTCTCTACCTGGAAGGGGAAAGTTTCGTTCACCACGTGCATAACGGCCTTGATGATGTCGGCCTTGATGCGGCTGAAGGCCGATTGGGCCTCAGCCGACAGGGGAAATATCGTGGTCTTTATGAGTGGGCGGGCTTTGTCCGCATATTTGGGGACCCACTGGGCATAATAGGAGAAGATCCCCAAGCAGCGTTTGAGGGCCTTGAGGCTGCAGGGGAGGGGAGGTTCCTTAAGGGGGCGTATGCGGTCGGGGTCGGGACCTAGGTTCCCGTTTTCCATGACATAGCCGAGCATGGCTAGCCGGGTTGTGTGGAAAATGCATTTTTCCTCGTTATAGGTCAGGTTGAGGGCTCAGGCGGTCTGGAGGAACTTTTCGAGGTTCGCGTCATGATCCTGTTGGTCATGGCCGCAGATGGTGACATTGTCCAAGTACGGGTATGTAGCCCACAAACCGTACTGGTCCACCATTTGGTCCATTGCCCTTTGGAAGACGGAGACCCCATTTGTGACGCCGAAGGGGACCCTGAGGAAGTGGAAGAGCCGGCCGGCTGCTTCGAAGGCAGTATAGGGGCGGTCTTTCAGTCGGATGGGGAACTGGTGGTAGGCGGTAGGTGGAAAATACCCGGTATTGGGCGCTCCGATTTACCATTTCTGCTATGCGAGGAAGGGGGTACGCATCGAGCTGCGTGAAGCAGTTTATTGTCTGGCTATAATCCACGACCATCCGTTTCTTTTCCCCGGACCGGACTACCACCACTCGATCTCCTGGAGCTGATGCTAGCCTCGATGACCCCCTCTCCCAGTAAACCTGAGAGTAAACCTTTTACCTGACTTGGTAAGGGAGTGAGGTTCGCGAATAGAGAGGGGGGTGCGACTTTCAGTGTCGCAAGGCTGCATACCGTGAGGGGGGGGCAAGGGCCCGCCGAACTTCAGTGTCAGGCTTCGGTGGCTGCACTGGAAAGCCAGTCCGAGCAGCAGGGGAGCGCAGAGGTGAGGGAGGATATACAGTTTGAAACGGGTGTATTCGGCGCCCTAGATCGAGAGATCCGCAATACAATACCCCTTGATTTGGACCGAGTGGGACCCGGATGTGAGGGCTATGGTTTGGGGCATGGGATGGGTGCGCAAAGAGCAGCGCCTTTCTGCCTCAGGATGAATAAAGCTCTCCGTGCTCCCGGAGTCGAATAGGCATGGAGTGTCGCGCCCGTTGACCTGGACTTTCATCATAGAGTTCTGCAGATGTTTTGGCCACGTTTGGTCGAGGGTGATCGCTCCCAGTTGCGGGTAGTCCGAGTCCTCAGCCGAGTCGGATTCGTAAAATGGCCACCGCCGTCGGTCGCACGTGTCAGGTCAAGAAGATGGCTGCCGCCAAGATGGCCGCCCCCATGATTCACACAAGGCGGATGACACGTCAGAAGAGGGTGTGTCGGGTCGATGTGCAGCCACATTGCGAGGCCTGTGGGCCTGTGAGCCTGATTTTCAGGCCTGCTGTTCTTTGTGTTTCTGGCCCTAGGGCCTGGCCAGGCAGACCCTCGCAAAATGCCCCTTTTCCCCACAGTCGCTGCAGATGGCAGAGCGGGCTGGGCAGTGTGGGCGTAGATGCTGGCCCTGCCCACAGAAGTAGCACAGTGGGCCCCCGGTCTGGGCGGGTCACCGTGTGGTGCAGGCCCGTAACGTGGCCGAGTTTGGGGAAGTCCGAAGGGGGCTCACAGGTTCCGCGGGGTATGTGCCCAAATTATGTCAGGCCACTTCCAGTGAGGAGTCGAGCGTTAGCGTGTCCTGGAGGTCTTTCGCCCCATTTTCGAGTAGCCGCTGCCGGATGGAGGTCGAGCGGTGCCGGACACGAAAGCGTCTCAGATGTGCAGGTTTATATGAATTTCCCTTGTCACATTCTCACAGTCCCTGGCGAGCGCGGTGAGTTTTTCTACAAATTCTAGCGATTCCCCCGAGCGCTGCCGGCAGGTAGAGAGCAGATGCCGGGCATGTACTTCGTTGATGGGTTTGACAAACCGCTTGCGTAGTAACTCGACCGCCTCTTCGTAGGTAGTTGCCTTTTCGAGCTTGGCAGAGATTCTGTGACTCACCCGGGCGTGGAGTAGACGCAGCTTGTGTGGCTCCAGGACGGGAGTCTCTCAGGAGTCCAGGTAGGCCTCGAAGCATCGGAGCCAGTATTAAAAAATTTCCTTTGCCTCCGGTGTCCGTGCTTCCAGAGTGAGCTTCTCTGGTTTTAGGCCTGTGTCCATCCTGATGTATTTTAACTTATTAAATTGTTGTACACTCAATAGCGATGCTTAGGGAGTAAAACGGTAAAGAAGACTTTAATAAGCTAAGAACTAGCCTGGTGCTGAGACGGGTGCTTACTGGGTGCCACCTACAAGGCAGCCCCTTATATACAGCTCCCAGGTGGGCGGAGCCGGAGGCGGAGTCCCCCAGGGTTCCAAGCCCGGTCTTAAAGGGGACATCACCTTACATGATGATAACGGTACAGTAATACAGTAACCGATCATCACATTCAGTATCTGAAGCGTTGCAAATGGTGCTTAGCATTGTGCAATCATCTGTGAACATCCCCACTTCTGACCATATGATGGAAGGAAGTTTGTTGATGAAGCAGCTGAAGGTGGTCGGGCCTAGGACACTACCCTCAGGAACTCCGAAAGTGAACTCCTGGAACTGAGAATACTGACATCCAATAAGTACAACCATCTTCCTTCCTGCCAGGTATGACTCCAGCCAGTGGAGAGATTTCCTCCTGACTCCCATTAACACCATTTTTCTAGGATTCCTTGGTGTCCAACCCAGTCAAACACAGTCTCGATGTCAAGGGAAATCACTCTCACCTCACTTCTTCAGTGGAGCCTTTTGTCCATGCTTGGACCAAGGCTGCAATGAAGTCAGAAGCTGGGTGGACCTGGCACAACCTAAACTGAGTGCCGATGAGCAGGTTATTTCTGAGCAAGTGACACTTGACAGCATTATTGGCCACCTCTTCCATCACTTTGCTGATGATCAAGAGTAGATTGATGGGGCAGTAATTGGTCAGGTTGATTTTGTTCCTGTTTATTGCGTACAGGACACAGCTGGGCAATTTTCCACATTTTACGAAAGTAGCTTTTATGTTCAGTTACATTTTAAAAGATCTCCAGTCTTTCAATGGGTTAGTGAGTGAGTGAGAGAGTACATCGTGTGTGGATAGAGGAGTGGGTAGGTGAGACGACTCGTGGGTCTGTGAGTGAGTTGTGGAATGAGTGGTTGAGCGAATGGGTGAGTGAATGAGTGGGCAGGTGAGTGAATGGGTAGTCAGGTTGAGGGTTAGTCATGTCAGGTTGATTGTGTAGGTTCTCAGGCTTGATTGAGTGGGAGGTCAGTTTGGGGCATTATTTGGGTTGGGCTTGGTGGTGTTCTCAGGCTAGGTTGGGTGGGTGGTCAGTTCAAGGAATTATTTGGGTTGGATGGAGATGGATCTCAAGCCGGGTTGGGTGGGTGGTCAGTTTGGGGCATTATTTGTGTTGGGTCCATTCAGTCAGCTCAGGTTGGGTCAGTTCAGGTTGGCTGTGTGGCATATCGGAAGTTAACTAGGTCAGCTTGGTTTGCGGGGATGGGTAGCTGGGTGGAGGTACATTGGGTTGGATATGGGGCTAGTCAGGTTGGGATCGGTTTGGGATGTGTCACATCAGATCGCTGATTTGATTCTAATTTCCTCTCCATTCAGTTAATCTGTTTATTTCTCAATCCCTAAAAGGTTATGGATTACGGTTGTTGATCCAGTATGGTCCCAGATCTTCTGTTGTTTTTGTCATGCCATGATCAGTTTCACTTCAGTAAGTAAGAGTGCAACACATTCTTGAGCTGAAGTATTTAGCAAAAAGCCTATGAACAGTGTAAACCTTGAGCTTTCCCACTTTGAAATGTTCTGGCACATTTTTATAGTCGCTGGTTAGCATAGGGGAAGCTTGTAACTGAAAATTGAAGCACATTATTTTTCACTTCGCGTTGCTCTTCTTTCACCAAGTCTCAGAAATATATTGCAACTTTATTGTAACTCTTCTGCCCAGTCTTCAGATTTTGCAATCCTTTTTCTTTCATGTTATTAAAATTGCAATATCATTTGGAGAATGTTCTTGATGGCAGTGTGATATGACATATCAGCAACCCCCAGTTATACACCCCTCACCTCGTGAGAGCTTTAATTAATCATAAATCTGAAGTAAAGCAAATCAGATGGTTCAACATTAACATAAAAGCTCATGGGCGGATTCTCCATTGGCTGACGGCGGAATTGGGAAATGCGATTTGGCGGGGAATCAGTTTTGATGCTTAAATCGTGGCGGGCGCCAGTTTCACGCCAAATCGCAATTCTCCAGTGCTTCGACAGCGGCATCAATGCGTCCACATGTACAGTAAACACCGTTGGCATTGATGTGTTAGGCAGGTAGGTTCGATGTGGACTGCACGTGATGCAGGGAAGCTAGAAACAGACGTCTAACACTGGAGAAGATCCAACACTGTTTTATTCAACGATAGAACTGATATACATATTCAGCTGTGGGTCGACACTATATTGAACTGACTGGAGGCCTTGTAGTAGCCTGACCAGACTTACTAGCTACCGCATGGTGTTTGCATTTGCTAGCTCGTGGACTCTGACTGTCTCAGTGGCTAGGTCCCGAGAGAGCGGAAAACCTGGTGCCCTCTGGCTTTATAGTGGTAGTGTCCTGTCTGGTGATTAGTTGCACTGTGTTGTGTGCTTATTGGTCATCCTGTGTGTCAATCACTGCCTGTCTGCATCTCATTATATACATGAGTGGATATTATGACATCTCCCCTTTTTTTTAGATAAATAAATACTAAGGTGTAAGTGCACATATATATATATATATATATATGCCTGACTAGATAAAAAAGTTGTCTAAATGAACGTATATACATAGGAAGGTGTCGATGGTGCAGATACATGGCAAACTAAACAATATTTACAGAGGTTAAAGCGATGAAGTCACAAAATGTACAAAAGTTCAGTCTATAGATTCAGTCTTTGTGGTGGGCGACGAATTCTTGTCGATCGCCGCAGAGGTGGATCAGGAACCGCCTGCACGTGGATAGGCGGGATCGCTGCCATCGCGGTGGTTGCATGGGCCGGCAGGATTGCTGGTAGATCGGTGGCCTCGTGGTAGGGTACGTCCGGAGGAGGCATCGTAGGCGGCGGGCACGCCAGTCAGGTAGCGGGCGTGGAACTCTTTGCAGTGCCTGTCTGTTGCGCCGTAGCAGGGAGCCATCAGCCATGCGGACAAGGAACGATCTTGGGGCCACTTGTTTGATCACAACAGCTGTGGCTGACCAGCCGCCCTCAGGCAACTGACACGAACATGATCAGTTGGGGCCAGCTCGGGTAGATCCATGGCATGAGCATCATATGTGGCCTTCTGTTGGGCCCGTGACTGCTGCATTTTCTGTAAGACCGTGAGGTGGTCAAGGTCTGGAACATGGGTGGCTCAAACTGTGGTCCTCAGAGTGCGATTCATGAGCAGCTGCGCTGGAGACAACCCAGTGGACAGTGGGGTTGCCCTGTATGCCAGCATCGCCAGGTTGAAGTCGGAGCCTGAGTCTGCAGCTTTGCAGAGCAACCGCTTTACAATATGGACCCCTTTCTCGGCCTTCCCGTTTGACTGCGGGTAGTTGGGACTGGAGGTTACGTGACGGAAGTTGTAGGACTGTGCAAAATCAGACCATTCCTGGCTGTAAAAGCAAGGACCGTTGTCACTCATTACTGTGAGCGGAATCCCATGCCTGGCGATCGTTTCTTTGCAGGCTTTGATTAGCACCTTCAACATGAGGTTGGACTAATTTCACCACTTCTGGGTAACTGGAGAAGTAGTCGACTAGGAGTACGTAGTCACGCCCCTTGGCGTGGAAATAGTCTACACCTACTTTGGACCACAGAGAGGTCACGATCTCGTGCTGTTGCAGCGTTTCGTTGGGTTGAGCTGGTTGAAACTTCTGACAGGTAGGGCAGGACTGTGTCGGCAATGTCCTGGCTGATGCCCGGCCAATAGACCGCCTCCTGAGCTCTGCGTCGGCATTTCGCGTCCCCAAGGTGACCCTCATGGAGTTGGCCCAGCACCATAGCACGCATACTCTGAGGAATTACGATCCTGTCAAGTTTCAGAAGGATTCCCTCCACCACCGTCAGGTCGTCTTTTACGTTATAGAACTGGGGACATTGTCCCTTCTGCCAGCCATTGCTGAGGTGCTGCATCACTCGCTGCAGCAGAGGATCCTTGGCTGTCTCCTCACGAATTTGGACCACCCGTTCGTCAGAGGCCGGAAGGTTGGTGGCACACAACTGCACTTGCGCTTCTATGTGGCAGATGAAGTCACTTTGTTCACACAGTGTGGTAATGGACCTGGATAGGGCATCTGCAATGATCAGCTCTTTGCCTGGCGTGTAGACAAGTTCGAAGTCGTAGCGGCGTAGCTTAAGAAGAATTCACAGTAACCGAAGTGTCATGTTATTTAAATCCTTCTGGATTATATGGACTAGAGGCCTGTGGTCCGTTTCTACCATAAATTTTGGCAGGCCGTAAACGTAGTCGTGAAACTTGACTACCCCTGTCAGGAGGCCCAGACACTCCTTCTCAATCTGAGCAAACCGTTGCTCAGTGGGCATCATGGCCCTGGGGGCATACGCCACTGGAGCCCAGGACGAGGAGTCATCTCGCTGAAGGAGCACCGCCCCAATGCTGTCCTGGCTTGCATCAGTTGGTATCTTGGTTTACTTGGTTGGGTCGAAGAACGCTAGAACCGGGGCTGTGGTGAGCTTTGCTTTCAGCTCACGCCATTACTATTCATGCGTGGGCAGCCACTGGAATTCCGTTGACTTCTTGACGAGGTGGCGGAGGGCCATGGTGTGGGATGCCATATTGGGAATGAATTTCCCGAGGAAGTTGACCATCCTGAGGAAGCGGAGGACCGCCTTCTTGTCCTCCGGGGTCTTCATGGCGTTGATCGCCAAGACCTTGTCGGCGTCTGGCTGCACACCATGCCTCGAGATGCAATTGCCTAGAAACTTTATATCAGATTGACCAAATGAGCAATTAGCCCTGTTGAGCTCGAGACCATGTTCATGAATCCTCTGGAATACCTTCTTGAGGCGAGCGATGTTCCTGGGGCGTTGTGGACCAGATAATTATGTCGTCAATGTATACTCGCACCCCCTCGATGCCCTCCATCATCTGCTCCATGATGCGGTGAGATACTTCGGAGGCAGATATGATCCCAAAAGGCATCCGGTTGTAGGAGTAGTGACCGAACGGGGTGTTGAACGTGCACAGCTTGCGACTGGACACGTCCAGCTGTATTTGCCAAAAACCCTTGGAGGCGTCCAGCTTACTGAAGAATCTGGCATGCGCCATCTCACTGGTCAACTCTTCACGTTTTGGTATCGAGTAATGCCCCTGCATGATGTTGCGGTTTAGATCCTTCGGGTCAATGCAAATGCGAAGCTCCCCTGACCGCTTATTAACGCAGACCATGGAGCTGACCCAGTCTGTTGGCTCTGTGACCTTCGATATGATGCCCTGGTCTTGGATGTCCTGTAATTGCTTCTTCAGACGATCCTTGAGGGGTGCAGGTACTCGGCGTGGTGCATGAATCACAGGGGTGGCGTTCGGCTTGAGCGGGATTTTATATCGGTATGGGAGCGTGCCCATTCCATCGAATACGCTGTGGTACTGCGTAATAATGTCATCTATGTCAGCTTGCAAGTTTCCATCAGGCGAGGCCGTCGCCGGTGTGGACTCGCTGAACCAGGTTCAGGAGCTTTCAGGCTCGAGCACCGAGCAGGGATGCTCTGTCAGGCCCGGCGATTTCAAACCACAGTGTTGCCTTGATCGCCTTGTTGGATACCCCTAGTTGACAGGAGCCACTGGCAGCTATGGCATTGCCATTGTAGTCAAGGAGCTGGCAGGCCGGTGGGAGAATGCTTCGTCTGGAGTGGATGGTGTCGAGGTCGGATTTTGAGATGAGGTTCGCTGATGCACCAGTGTCCAGTTTAAATCGGATGCGAGCCTTGTTAACTGTGAGGACAGCACACCATTCGTCGTCGGGATCCACACTGAGGATCGAGAGGCGTTTCGCCGTTGTGGTGGAAGGCAGCGCATGTGTAGTTATGATGGCCACCCAGTATGGGGACTTAAGGCACTCAGCATCAGGGTCTGTTGGGCTGTTGGGATCGGAATCTGGCATGCCTTGTTGTATTGAGCGGACACTTCTACGCCGCAGCTGGGATCACTGGCTGCTGTGCGGTGGAGCAGATCTGCAAAGGGCTACGTAGTGGCCAAGCTTGCCACACTGTAGACACCGGTGTCCTTTTGCCGGACATTGCCGCTTTAAATGGGCGGAGCCACAATTTGGACACGTCATGACGCCGACGTCATCGCGCATGCGCAGTGCGGTCGGTCGACGTACGCACCTGCGCAGTCAGGTTGTCGGGCTCATCGTCCACTCGGTCGTAGCGCGCATGCGCAGGGATCCGGGAAAAGCGCAGGAAACGGCCACTCTCCTCGATGCTCAGGCCCTGCATTTGTGCAATGGCCTACACCCGTTCCGCCTCGTGGGAGGCCAGCTTTGCGGTTTATGCCACCCTGATGTGGGAGTAACGATTCTTAGCATGCTCATGGACAACGCACATCTCGATAGCGACAGAGAGGGTAAACTGAGAGGGTAGACTTTCAGGAGCTGCTGCCAAAGGAAGTCGGAGTGGACCCCGAAAACCATCTGACCCCGGATCATGGAATCAGCCATTGAGTCATAGTTACATGACTGCGCTAGGATGCGGAGATGGGTCATGAAGGACTGAAAAGATTTATCCTTATCCTGAAGCCTCTGCTGGAAAACATACCGTTCAAAGCTCTCATTCACCTCAATGTCGCAGTGGCTGTCAAACTTCAGCAGGACTGTTTTGAATTTTGTTTTGTCTTCGCCGTCAGCGAACGTAAGGGAGTTGTAGATGTGGATGGTGTGGTCCCCCGCGGTGGAGAGAAATAGCGCGATATTCCTGGCATCCGATGCTGCTTCGAGGTGGAAGGCCTCGATGTACAAGAGGAACTTTTGCTTGAAGATTTTCCAGTTGGCGCCGAGGTTGCTGGAGATGCGGAGTTGCGGAGGAGGCTTGATGTTTTCCATTTCACTGGATGGCTGCTTGCTGGTCAACGCTGATTCACTCGAGGTAGGTCCGTCAAGGTCAAATCACTCTGGTACCATGATGTGTTAGGCAGGTGGGTTTGATGTGGACTGCACTCGATGCAGGGAAGCTAGAAACAGACGTCTAACACTGGAGAAGATCTAACACTTTTTTATTCAACGATAGAACTGATATACATGTTCAGCTGTGGGTCGACACTATATTGAACTGACTGGAGGCCTTGTAGTAGCCTGACCAGACTTACTAGCTACCACATGGTGTTTGCACTTGCTAGCTTGTGGACTCTGACTGTCTCAGTGGCTGGGTCCCGAGAGAGCGGGAAACTTAGTGCCCTCTGGCTTTATAGTGGTAGTGTCCTGTCTGGTGATTGGCTGCACTGTGTTGTGTGCTTATTGGTCATCCTGCGTGTCAATCACTGCCTGTCTGCATCTCATTATACACATGAGTGGATATTATGACAGGTATATCATTAGGGGGCCTGACCCGGTATTCTCCGGGGCCTCCTCAGTTCTCTGCCTCCACCGGTGTGAATTCCCGACGGCGGGGTTCGCTTATACTTTGAAAAATCAAGAAACAGGTACCATGGCTGATGAAGCAGAGAGAGGAGATAGGACATGGAGAAATGTTACCGGGGGCTACCAGTCCTGACACTGGCTGGGCTGGCTGGGGTGTGGGAGGGGCCCTGCCACAGCTGGGATCCGGGGGGGGGGGAAACAAGGGATAGGGCATGGGGCCAGGTGACTCTCCCCCGCCATGGGACTGGGGCGGTGCCCAAGCACGGACCGTCATTACCGTGGCCTGCAAGGCAGCCATCTTACTGCGCATCCCACTGACCACCCACCTCTGACCCTGGTTCTGCAGAGTAACACTGCCATATGGGTGTTCCCACCCCTGCGCTCCAACCACAACTCTCCACAACACCCTCTGCACCCCAGCCCCCACTCACCCACCGCACCACCCCCTCACCCCACCCTCCGCCGTACCATCCCCCCCCCCCCCCCCCACCCACAACCAGCCACCACCCACCGCCAGGGCATGATGCAGCGCGCCCAAGGACAATGCCCAAAGTAGCCCCTACCAGGAGAGCACTGGCAGGGCGGGAGGAGGGGGGGAGGGGGGGCGAAACATACTGCTAGTAAGGGTAGCACCAGTCAAAGGTACCCCTGGCAGCAAGAACAGGTGCCAGGACCAGACGCAGCCCACTCTGCCGGGCACCGACAGGGCCCAGGTGCTGGGATGGGAGAGGGGGGGTGGACATGCAGGGGCAGAGTCCGTAGTGCCACCCGATGCCTCCATGTAGCCGATTGGACGTGGTTGGGCACGGAGGTATGTACCATGCTAACTTGTCGGCCTTTCACCCCTCCAGACAATGGATATTGGAATATAAGCAGCAATGGTGGCCTTCCTCCTGGCCGCAGCAGCCCTGAGGGATGTACTGCAGCTGTATGAGCATGAGATGCTCGAGGAGGAGGCAGCTGCAGCAACGGAGGGAGCCCCAGAGGAATAGGAGGGTGGAGAGCCAGCTGTCCAACAGGCAGCATGAAGCCTCATGTGTACCAGCAATGCCTATAATGCGACAGGCGGCACGGTAGCACAGGTGTGGATGGCACGGTAGCACAGTGGTTCACACAGTTGCATCACAGCTCCAGGGTCCCAGGTTCGATTCCCGGCTTGGGTCACTGTCTGTGCGGAGTCTGCACGTTCTCCCCATGTCTGCGTGGGTTTATTCCGGGTGCTCCAGTTTCCTCCCACAGTCCAAAGATGTGCTGGGGTTAGGTGGATTGGCCATGATAAATTACCCTTAGGTTAGGTGGGGTTACTGGGTTACAGGGATAGGGTGGAGGTGTGGGGTTGGGTAGGGTGCTCTTTCCAAGAGCCGGTGCAGACTCGATGGGCCAAATGGCCTCCTTCTGCCCTGTTGATTCTATGACTCTATGATTCTATGACTCTGTGACCTGCTGGAACGGGCATGCCGGTGAAGACTCTGGCTAAGCAGGGGGACAGTGCAACATATCTGCCAGATCATGGCGCACTTGGCACCGCGGGAGAATGGGGGAGAACACCCCCTCCCAGTGGCTGTCAAGGTGACAGTTGCCGTGAACGTCCATATCATGGGGTCCTTCCAAGTGCCAAGTGGGGACCTGACCGGGATCTCACAGAGCTTGGTGCACAGGTGCATCCTTGCCATCATGGAGGCCCTATATGCCTAGGCGGCACAATACATCCATTTCAATGTGGACCGAGCCCACCAGGATGCCTGGGCAGCGGGCTTCGCTGCCAACGCCACATGCTCCGGGTTCAGCGGCACGTTGCGCGGGAGCCTCAGGGTATTACCGTCTGCCGTGGCCGGTGACCTGGCTGCTGACGCGACCAGCTACCCACTCCCTGGGTCGCATGCATTGCACTGTCGTTTTATGATTCTCCCCGTCCCCAGGAGTCGGCCACCCATAACCGGCGAGAGCGGGAGTAGACTGGAGGGGGACCCCCGGACCTGCGGCCCTTCACCACGGCTGAGCAGAATGCCCTGGACGTGGTCAGCGACCCAGAGGAAATGGAAGTCGCCTGGGTGGAGGTCGAAGTGGCATCTGGGAGACTTTGCAGGCCATTGAAGACCCCTTGGCTCTCACTCTGGCATCCGGGCACCTTGGCACTGCCAGCTTGGCACATTGGCACTTCCACTCTGGCACTGCCAGGATGGAAGTGGCGTTGTCAAGGGTCAGTGCCTGGGGGGGGGGGGGGGCATGCCCATGAAAAGGGAAAGAGAGGCTTATGAAGGATGGAGGGGTGAAGGGCATTTATGATGGGGCCTCATAAAAGTTGGGGGGGTAAGGGTGGGGATCCTGAAAAGGGGCATGCCTGAAAGGGGGGTGGAAAGTGAAGTGTCCTCACCTGGGAGATTGTGGAGTAATGCCAATGTGTGCTGGGGGGTGACATTGTCTGTAGTTGGGAGTGTGGGGATCCCTCAAGCTCACTTACAGATTGGGGTACCCTTTCAAAATGGCAGCCCGATCTCTGAGGAGCCAGTCCCATAGCTAATTCAGCTCCGCAATGTTGATAACATTGCTCAGTGTGGACTAGACGGGGAAGAAACACCCAAAGGTCCAAATAAATGATTAAGGGCATGGAGTTGGAAGGCCCAAAATGGCAGGATTCTCCGTTCCACTGGTAGCTCTCCCATGTCCTCGGGTTTCCCGGTGGTATGGGTGGCCACAATGGGAAATCCCATTGGCATGTGGCGGGAACAGAGAATCCTGCTGCCGGTGAGGGCGCACCGCAGGGGAACACACGGCTAGCGGACCGGAGAATCCCACCCTTTATTGGTGAATAACAGTGTGGATCTCACCTAAAGAGCCAGCCACAAAAACCCTGCCAAACCTGCCCAAAATGACACTGATTTGTTTGGTTGAACTCGGCCCGAAATCACCATTTGTATTCCTTTCAATTTCCTGAATGCTCATTAAAACAGTTGCTCGCCAGAATCTCGACATGCCTTCCAATTTTGCATGTATGTGCAATATGCATAGCTTACGTGTGATCCCGCTGCACTGTTCCTGTTACGCTGAATGCCACCCTGCTGAGGCAGACTGTTTTGTGCCTTCCAACTCTATGCCGTGCCGTGGGACTCATGGACCCTCTGCTCTGATTGATCGAAGTTCAAGGGGTGGGGTGTGAGGTGAGGGGGTTGCTGACAAAAAGGGCAGCACGGTAGCATAGTGGTTAGCGCAATTGCTTCACAGCTCCAGGGTCCCAGGTTCAATTCCCGGCTGGGTCACTGTCTGTGCGGAGTCTGCACGTTCTCCCCGTGTGTGCGTGGGTTTCCTCCGGGTGCTCCGGTTTCCTCCCACAGTCCAAAGATGTGCAGGTTAGGTGGATTGGCCATGCTAAATTGCCCTTAGTGTCCAAAATTGCCCTTAGTGTTGGTTGAGTGGGGTTACTGGGTTATGGGGATAGGGTGGTGTGGGCTTGGGTAGGGTGCTCTTTCCAAGAGCCGGTGCAGACTCGATGGGCCGAATGGCCTCCTTCTGCACTGTAAATTCTGTAAAAAAAGATACACCTACTTTCGTACTTCAAGAATCTCTGTAAATACAAGGGGGGCAATGTGGAAGGATGGCTGTGCAAGGGGGGGGGGGGGGGGGTGAGGGTGTATGATGGCAGTCAGAGTTGAGAATTGCAAGGAGATGGATGAGGATGATGAACAATGGTAGGCAGAGGGACGGAAAGCTGGACGCCGACAAGGTTGCATGAAATGCTCACAAACAAGGACGGTCAAGAGGATATCACATAATTTACGGGAAGGGGATGCATCCAGACTCCAGATGTGGTGGGTAGAGATCCACATGGGACTTGGGTACTTTGCAGTGATGGGCTCAGGGCGAGGGCAGGAAAAAACACCACAACAGCAACTGGATCCAGAATATCCTCCGGGATGCTTGCGGGGGAATAAACGATGGCTGGTGACATCAGTGCATTGCCTTCAGACTCATGCTGAGGAGAGGCACAATACTGCTCACAGCTCCACATGCTCCCTCATAGAGCAGCCCAAAGGACTTCTGATGCCTGGACCGCTCAGTGGCTCTCTGTAATACCCACCGGAGAAGATTACCACTTGATCACAGTTTGCTGTACCTTTCACAATCTGAATATGCAAAGAGATGAGCTCTCCCCCGAAAGACCAGTGGAGTCTAAGCAACATGGGATGATAGTGATGTGAACGTGTCCATAAGAGAGTACTTGTCCTCCACAAATGCATGTGTGAGATCCGTGAGTTGTTGTCTGAGAACATGATGCCACGGTAAGTGTTTGATAGTGGAGGGAGCTGAGAGAGTACGTAACCTGGCGGAGCGGATGAGATCATTTATCCACATCCTGCACTGCATGATACTTCTGCTGTGCTGACCTCCTGGGCAACAGCCTCTCAGGCTGGAGGGGTGAGGTCAGTGTGCTTCTTGGAGCCTTCCATTGGGTACAGGACATGCCTCCATGCCCAAGTTCCTGGATCAAGGCCATGAGGGCATTCTGGTTGAGTAAGGGTATCGATTTTTTCTTGAGGCTGCTAGCCTTTTGTCTCTGGGTTCTGATCATCCTGCATGACCTTGTGAAGACTAGTGGGCTAGAGAGAGTGATATAGGTGTGCTGGACTGGTGTTTGCACATGCTCCCCAGGCCTTCTAACTTGCTAACGGACAGCGAGCAGACAAGTCAGCTCCCGACCCGCCAGGTGATTGAGAGCGATGCTCACTTGTGCATAATTAAAGAGGCTGCAAGGGGAGAATTGGGCACAAGTTTACAACGTTCCTGCCAGCAGTAATGGTCCACTGGAACCATCCACCACACTTCGAAAAAAAAAGGGGAATTTTGCATAATGTTTCATAATTTTGGTCAATAGTTTTTCATCTGAACCACTTCCTTGGGGATTAGACCACCTGAGACCTGGGGCGAGATTCTCCGAACCCCGCCGGGTCGGAGAATCGCCGGGGGCTGGCGTGAATCCCGCCCCCACCGGTTGCCGAATTCTCCGGCACCGGATATTCGGCGGGGGCGCGGCGCGCCCCCCCCCCCCCCCCCCGCGAGTCCCGCTGCTAGAATGCCTGTCCCGCCAGCGTAGATTGAACCACCTACCTTACCGGCGGGACAAAGCGGCACGGGCGGGCTCCGGGGTCCTGGCGCGGGGCGATCTGGCCCCGGGGGGTGCCCAAACGGTGGCCTGGCCCGCGATCGGGGCCCACCGATCCGCGGACAGGCCTGTGCCGTGGGGGCACTCTTTTCCTTCCACTTTGCCACAGTCTCCACCATGGCGGAGGCAGAAGAGACTCCCTCCACAGCGCATGCGCGGGGATGCCGTGAGCGGCCGCTGACGCTCCCGCGCATGCGCCACCCAGAGATGTCATTTCCGCGCCAGCTGGCGGGGCACCAAAGGCCTTTTCCGCCAGCTGGCGGGGCGGAAATTAGTCCAGCGTGGACCTAGCCCCTTAAGGTTGGGGCTCGGCCCCCCAAGATGCGGAGGATTCCGCACCTTTGGGGCGGCGCAATGCCTGACTGATTTGCGCCGTTTTGGGCGCCGGTCGGCAGACATCGCGCCGATACCGGAGAATTTCGCCCCTGGTCATATGGTTTGATCCAGAGTACTGCTCACCAAAGTGGGACTTTGTGTGGGGCTACTATCAAGGCACAATGTTAAATTCAAACTTCACAGCATTCAGGGAAACCCTGGCCCCCAAGGCAACAGTCTAAAACTCCAACCATTGCCACACGCCCATCCCACCAACTGTCTGGATAATCCACCCTCTATCATTGCCTTTATCGTCACTGTCACATTTTGGTTAGCTGGAGCTAGAATGATGCCAACAGCAAGTACTGACTGTGATTGTTCATTGAGGCCCTGCCTCTCATCTTGCCCCACACTTGAAGACTGGTGTTCCTCAAGCTACAAGTTGTCAAAAATCTCTCTCTCTGATGGAGAGTGCTGCCTATGGAGCTTTGGGACGATGACGAGATGCTTGCATGCTTATTCACTTTCACAGTGAAGGAAGAAGACTAAATCCGAATGGAACAAGGGAATTTAATATAGCTAAATAGGAAGAAATTTGTCAGGGTTTAACAGAAGTAAAATTCATGGCAATGGAGAAAATAATGAAACCTGAGGTATAAAAAGCTCCAATGCCTCCCACTCAAGGATATTAAATGAAATGGATCAAGGAATTGCAGATGCATTAGTAAAAATTGGATTGGAAAATTGAAAATGCCATTCCATTGTTTAAGAAGCGGAGAGGGGGGTGGATAAACCAGTTAAATACAAATCTACCAATCCCGGAAAAGTTAATGAAATTGATCATCAGAGATGGAGATGCTGATATTTGCAGGGAGGGAACAGAGATAGGGGAAAAGGTAGGCATTGTAACAGCTTCAAGTCGCACTTGGTAAAACTGGCCAGCAGCCAGTAAGATTGAGATGTTGGCTTGTTGCTAGTTGGGAAGACAGGTGGTGCTAGGCTTCAGTGAGGGAGCTTGGGAAATGAGGGAAGAAGTGATTGTGGAGGTTAGGGAGAATATTGCAGATGTCAGTGGAGGGAGATCAGGGTGGGGGAATTCTGGAAACCTGGGTAGAGGAGGTAGATCTGGGAGGCTGCGGCTGTGGTGGGAGGGGAACAATGGAGCCTGATTGTGGGGAGGCTAGCAGGTTTACCCGTGGGGCTGTGGGGGGGGGGGGGAGGGGGGGTGGGGGAAGTACTGCTCCTCCTCCTGCCTCACAGGCAGTGCAAGAAATGCCAGTAATTTGCTGGATGCATCCTTTCTCACCTCCCTTAAGCTGCCAGGTAGGTTGTCCTTGTCCTGAGAATCCTGGCCCGCAGATATTGAATGTAAAATTCAGGTAAAAATGAAATTAACAGATTGAGGTGTTTAGTGAATACCTTGAGAGCAGATTCATTTCCTGTGCCCCAAATATCTCCAATCCAGCCAGAGGTGGTAAATTAGAGGTGGTTTGGTGCCCGGTTCCAGATTTTGTAAATGCTACACCCTCCCCACTGTTTGTGCATATCATATGGGTTAAAATTCCCTGTTGAAATGTATGAGACGCTGGGGATGAATTTGGCAAGGTCACACCTGACTGGTATATTTGGACCTTTGCAGAGGTTGCTAGCACAGAGGAAAGAAGAGCACTTTTTTTCATAGAATAGAATTTACATAGAATTTACAGTGCAGAAGGAAGCCATTCGGCCCACCGAGTCTGCACCGGCTCTTGGAAAGAGCAACCCACCCAAGGTCCACACCTCCACCCTACCCCAGCAACCCCACCCAACACTATGGGCAATTTTTGGACACTAAGGGCAATTTAGCATGGCCAATCTACCTAACCTGCACATCTTTGGACTGTGGGAGGAAACCGGAGCACCCGGAGGAAACCCACGCACACACGGGAGGATGTGCAGACTCCACACAGACAGTGACCCAAGCCGGAATCGAACCTGGGACCCTGGAGCTGTGAAGCAATTGTGCTATCCACAATGCTACCGTGCTGCCCCTTGTCTCCATGAAACTCCAGAGGGCCTCAGTTAAAATTCTGCACCTGAGATAATCAGGACAAATCAGTGTGCACAGGATTGGGAGTAAACTTGTGACATGAATCCATAATTGGCTGGGAAGAAGGAGACAAAAAGTAAGGACAAAAGGAATGTACTCTGATTGATGGGATGTGACAGGTAGTGCTCTGCGGGGACCTCAGCTTTTCACCATATATATCAATAGCGTGCATGAAGGAATTGAAAGTTGTATCCAAGTTTACAGATGGCACTCAGTTAGGAAGGCACAATAAATTGTCTGGCTAACAGCAAGAAGTTGTAAAGAAAGATAAGCAGAGTAAATGAGTGGGCAGAATTATGGCAGATGTAGTTCAATGTGGGGAAATGTGAGATCATCCACTCTATCTCCAATAAGGACAAATGGGGCTATGGTTGATGATCAGTGATGAGAATTTGTGGAAGAGGAAAGGAATGTTGGTGTTCATGTACATAAATTGGTAAAAGCTAGAGCACAGGTACAAAACGTATTCAAAAAGGCAACTGGGTACAAAAGTATGGTGCATCAGTGGTAACATTACTGAACTATAAATTGAGACGTCTGGGTTAACGATACAGTGAGTGTGAGTTCAAATCCTCCCACATCAGTTTAAAAAATGAATGAACAAATCTGGGGCAGATAGGTGGTATCAGTTAAAGTGCTCATAAGATGCTGCATGGGAGCTGGATCATTGAGGATGGCAGAGATGTAGCTTATCTCAACTGGTCAATTGAAGAGGAACCCCAGCATGTAGTATTTACAATGTTAGACACCTGGGACAGGTGAGAATATGAATGACGTGTGCACAGGAGAGTTCTTGTATGTTGCTCACAAAGGCCCTGAGAAAGACCTTTGCCTGCTTGTGCATGCTTAATTCTGGGGGACATGGTGCGTCATGGACATGCGCAAAGGCTTCAAGATCAGCGCAAATAAACTACTTCAGACATTATTAATGTGCAAGTGAACTACATTTACAAAAGTGTGATATGTGTGTTATAGACAGGAGGGGGGTTAATTTAAACAGCTCCGATTTCTCCTCTGGCTGTCCCTCAGTAAACTGAAAGGTGTTTTTGATTTTTTTTTTAAAATTTCCCCGTTTATATGTGGTGGCATCTTTTTCCAACCTCTCAGTTTCGGTGTGATCAGGTTTGTCCAACTAACAGCTCGGGGAGGGAAATGTTTTGGCGAGCCAGGGGAGGTCTCCCCAAACAATAGATTATCGCCTCTTCAGGGATAACGAGGTTTTAGCTGTTCTGAATGCGAGGAGGTTCCTTGTGTTCAAGTCATAGGCAGCAATATCTTCATTCATTGTAAAGTCTTTGTCCTGTTTTAAGATTTTTATAAATTAGCCATGCTGATCTAATTGCAAACATTAAGAGTGTTGTCTTAGTGCTGGGACATCTGTAACAATCACAGTGCACCCGTGCAACCACTTGTGAGTTTAGAACTTCTTAATTTTTCTTTCCCTAACACTTCTTCTAAGTTCTCCCTTGACATCTGCAGTAGGAGTTAAGGCAGTCTGATGACCAGTTTGCCATGTTGCCTTGGATGACCTTGGCAGCTGTCCTCTGGAGATTTGAGGCCTGGAGGGCCCTGGCTTACTTTGGCTGTTCTGCTGTGGGGCAGCTGCTTCCTCTGTGGTCACAGAGCACAGAGCTGAAGGGGTCACAGGCAAAGGAAATTCAGAAGGGCCAGACACCATCAGAGAGTCCTGAGTGGATGTCCCGGGGTGCCCAAATGCCATTCCTCCTCCCCTTGTGTGCCCAAGGACCCCTGCCTGACTCCTTGCACATGGAGGGATGTCGGGCTACCATCTTTCCCTCTCACATAGCGACAGCAGAAGTTCACCCACAGCTACAGTGACTCAGTCCAGGTCTGTGTGCATCTTCATCAGAATCTGCTGGAATAGGTTCTCCATAGAGTCTACCCCACTCCCCGTTGAGATCACCATGTGCACACAGATTGGCACCAATTCATCAGCCAGCAAGTGGACAAACTTTTCCACCTCACGGTCCACTCTGTTGAGGGCCTTTGCCATCTGTGCCTAATTTTCCTCAGCATGGCGGCACAGTGGCACAATGGTTAATACTGCTGTCTCACAGCGCCAGAGACCCAGTTTCAATTCCAGCCTTGGGTCACTGTCTGTAAGGAGTTTGTACGTTCTCCCTGTGTCTGCGTGGGTCTCCTGTGGGTGCTCCTGTTTCTTCCCACAGTCCAAAGATGTACAGATTAGGTTGACTGGCCATGCTAATTGGGTTATGGGGATAGGTTGGGGGTGTGGGCCTGGATAGGGTGCTGTTTCAGAGGGTCAATGCAGACCTCGAAGGGCTGAATAGCCTCCCTCTGCACTGTAGGAATTCTATGATTCTCTTGCTGCTTCTCCAGCATCTCTTGGAAGGCCGATTCCAGAGGCCCGTTACTGGGTGTGAACCTCGCAGGTGCCTCTTCCACAGTACTCCTCCAAGTGCCAATGAGTTTGGCTGACCCTGCCTTTTCCTGCTTCAGACAGGTGTCCATGCAGTTGTGGTATTATTATAACTATCAGCATTGCGGTTGCCGAACTTGCTTCATTATTATTGGGCGTCGATTGTGGACAAGGTGCGGCGGTAGTGGGAAGGAGAAGGGGTAGAGTGGTTTAGGATGGAGGAGGAATCTTGTAAGGATTCTAGTTTGAGGGCTATGGTGACAGCAGCGTTGCCAATGGCTCTGAGTAGGTATTCAAGGAGCCCAGTGGTGCAGTTCACGGTGAAGATATGGAATCAGCTGAGGAGGCATTTTAGGGTGGAAGGGATGTCGGTGCTAACGCCGCTGTGCGAGAATCATGAGTTTGAGCCGGGGGGGATGGATCGTGTATACAGGAGGTGGAGGGAACTGGGGCTGGTCAAGGTAAGGGGTCTGTATTTGGAGGAAGGGTTCGCCAGTCTGGAGGAGCAAAGCGAGAGGGTAGAGCTGCTGAGCGGGAGTGAGTTCAGGTAACTGCAGGTTCGGGACTTTGTGCGAAAGATCTGGAGTGGGTTCTCTAGGTTGCCGGGATACACCCTGCTTGAGCGACTGCTGCTCCCGGATGTGGAAGGGGAGGGAAGAATTGGGGATATATGCAAGTGGCTGGGGAGCAGAGAGGCGAGCGGGTGGTGAAGATCAAGGAGAAATGGGAAGCGGATTTGGGAGGGGAGATCAATTGGGGAGAATGGAGTGAAGCACTGCGAAGGGTAAACGGGACCTCCTCATGTGTAAGGATGAGCCTGATACAGTTTAAGGTGGTGCACAGGGTGCATATGACTTGGGCAAGAATGAATGGGTTCTTTCAGGGGGTAGCAGATGAGTGTGAATGGTGTGGGCGGGGCCAGTAAATCACACGCACATGTTTTGGGGTTGCAAAAAATTGGGAAGATTCTGGGCGGGAGTGTTCGCAGTCTTAGCCAGGATAGTGGAGGACGAGGTGGATCCGGACCCTTTTGTAGTGAAATTTGGGGTCTCAGAGAAGTCGGAACTCATGGAGAGGAGGAAGGCTGATGTCGTGGCCTTCGCCTCTCTGATTGCACGGCGGCAAATTTTGCTGGAGTGGCAGTCGGCATCGCCACCGGGGGTAGCGGCTTGGTTGGATGACTTGTACAACTTCCTCGGATTAGAGAACATAAAGTATGAGTTAAGGGGTTCTTCAGGGGGGTTTGAGGAAAGGTGGGGGATGTTTGTGACCGTGTTTGAGTGGCTCTTCGTCGCAAGGGAGGAGGGGTGAAAAAGAGTAAAAATCTATACAGACTGTATAGTTGATTGTAGGGAAGCATGTTTCCCAGGGTGTTTGTTCGCTGTAACCTGTTTTAATACAGGTTTGTAATAAAATACATTTAAAAAAGAAACTATCAGCATTGCAGGGGGTTAATGTAATGTTGAGAGTAGCCACTAGAGGGAGCTACAGTTACAACTATATAAGGCAGTGATGCTAGACCTTAGGGGAGGAGTGTATGTAGGTGTTAGCTAGTGAAGGTCAAAAGAGCAGATAGTGCAAGAAAGGTTAGATTATAGTTTAAACCAGCAGTGAGATTAGCAATAAATGAGTGTCGTTAGATGTTATTGATCAATTGTGTATTCTTAAAGACTACGTGTTGAACCCCAGTTTAGTAGCATAAACAAAATCATAGCTTTGCTTAGGTTAAAGCTATTTTGTTGTCTTTGTGAACACTATGCCAACCATCCTGAAATAAGCGACACAAAGAACACCACAGCAATGACTACCAAAACTGGAGCTAATACCCTTCGAGGTGTGGTGGAGGATGAATGTATCTGCTGTGACACCTCTCCAGGCGCACTTTCTTCCTCAGTGATGTCCTCGCTCCTCTCCGTGCTTGTGTGTGTGCTGGACAGGTTCCATCCCTCTTCCTGCTGGCACCTGTAAATGTGAGAGGAGACAGTGAGTGTTTGCATGAGCTGCCTCCAACATGGAGGCACCCTTGATCATTAGAGTTCTGTGACATACTGGATCCTTACTGGATGGAGGCCGCCAGCCCGACTCCACTTCTGCAAGCTGGGCTGCCTACCCTGCAGCCAGTGAGGTGTTTACATTGTGGGCTGCCTCCACTGCTCCCCCCCCCCCCCCCCCCCCCAATGCCGTCTTCTCCCTCACTCAATGATTATGGTTTAACCTATCCTGTGCAAAGAGTGAAGAAGGGGTTGAAAGCAAATGGGTTTCTTGTGCCTTCCTCATGCTTCAAAACTTACAAATAACCCACTGGACTTGATCAACTTGATCAACCTAGTTACTGCACTGCAGGCTGACCAGCAGGGTTCTGTACCAGCACCCTCCAGAGTGCTGAACCAATGCAGATACAGGGATATGGATCAGAAAGGCATGTCGTTAGTGGTGCATGTTAGTGCCCTCAGTGCCTGAGCCTTTTCCAACCCACCATGACCTCTCCATCTGCTGAATAGATGGACTGCAGTGGGGCTATGAGGCATCATCTTGTCACTGAGGCCCATGCCCCCTGTACCATTCAGTGAGGTGAGTGTGAGCAGTTGAGGGTTCACTTACCCTGGAGGCACGGATGAGGTCATTCATCCTTTTCGGCATTGCAGAGCAGATCTCTACTGGAGATCCTTGAAACTGACTGCCCTGGAGACTTGCTCCCATGCAGGGTTCGTCTCCCTGCTCCACCTCCGATCCACTGGAAAGAAGACGTCCCTCCCAGCCTACACTTGATTGAAAGAGGTACCCAGGGAGGCATTTCTGAAATAAGGCACCAACTCCTGTGTCCTCGTTTGGCCATATCTTCAAGCAGCATGGTGGTTAAGTTGCTGTCTGGCTGCTTTTGAAATATGGCACCTGGATATGACAACAGAGAATGTGCCCCCACCATGGGACTTACTCCTGGAGAGAAAGATTCCACCCAATGAAGCTGTTGGATTGTTGTAGAACCTAACTGGTTTAATAATGGGAAGAGAAGCTGTCATCTATATCAGCCTGGCCTAGATGTGACTATAGTCCCACACTAATATGGTTAGCTCTTAATGACTGTTTGCAATGGTTTAAATCAAACCACTATAATGAATATTAAGAATCACACGAGACAGAGCACTCTATGGCTGACACATGGAACTTGAAGATGCCAAAGGTTCTGAGTGTGACACCAAGGGATCTTAGAGATCCTTGAAGCCAAAAGGCATCAGGGTGAGAGTTCTTCAGTATTTAATGCCCAATTGGCATCTGCAATATTCCTGTTTAATACAAATGAGGCCCAAGAGTGATTTTAGATGAGACTTTAGGTTGCCAGGTACTGGCACTCAAAGCAATCCCTTCACTCTGTTTTGGGCACAAGCACAATTTCACAGTCAAAGTTTTTTATCATGATTTATAACTGAAAAGCATTAGTGCTTCCTTTAGTTCAGAGCAAATGTTGATTTGTTGCATGGCGACCACTTATTGTAAACATATGCAGGTCGAAGGATTAGACTTTGCAGCTAAGAATTTGGTCGCGAGGCTGACAGCTTTCTACTCAGAGTATGGCTTTACATTGCCATAGCGTAGAAGCAATCATAGTGTAGCTATCAATGTTGTTTTGTGTTTTCCTATTTGTATTGCCTCATGACATCCTGAAATATTCCTGACTGAGAACTGTATACTTTAAGCTGTTTATAACCTGAAAATAATTTTCTTTCGCTCTTTACATTAAGCCATATCAAATGTGCTCTATTTCCTGGAACTGATTACTTCTGTACGATGCGTGTGTCAATATCAGAAGCCTATTGGTTTTTACTGCAGATTTTGTCATTTCTCCAGTTTGTATCCAGCATTGTATCCCCTGATCATAAAGATTTCAGTGATATATTAAAATTGTCTCTTTTTTGCAATCTTTCAGCTTTTATTGCAAAAAAAGTTTTCAGTTTATAACATTAAATATATCTGAATATTCTGATTTTTGGTAAATCATAGAATGGAGCAAATGACAGGTTTTTTGACCTAATATGCCTCTTAAGCATTCATATTGAAATATACCTCCGCAAATTAATATTCCAATCTCAGTCACTAATTTCTGGTGATATGAAACTGCTACCATGAGGAGAATTAAATCACAGGAGCTACAAGCTCATAGTACCAAGACAATTGAATCAAATTGAATTTCTTCCGAAGCGGCCATTTTGAAAAATTAATCACATAGGACAGGAAGAGAAATGTTGTCAATCCCTTAACCAAAGAATTCAGTTGCAGTGTAATTTTCTCTGGCCACATTCCAATTCCCTGGAGGTCCAGGCTTCCTCAGCATATTGTGCGCAACCTTATGTACCGAGGACTTTTCGACAACACTGACAAAGGTAATGCTTCATCTGTCATTGTAAAGTTCACATGATGAATATTCTATTTTGCCAAAAGGCTTATTTTGAAGCATCTAGTTTTGAGCATCCTGATGACTGATGCTCGTGTCAAGCCAGCATGTCTGACTCTTGCACCAAAGCATTCATGGGGGGGCTTGGGAAGGGTGTGGGAGAAACTTGGAGTGGGCAATGAACCTGGGAAGGTCTCAATCTGGATGACCCACCAATCTCAATGCAATGCCTTTATATAAATAAATCTCGGCAGAACTCTACTCAAACGCCAGACTGAATAGGTACCTGGCTGCTGGGCTGAGAGTGTGCATGTGGCAGCAGAGGCATCAGTAGTGAGGCATCATGGGAGTGTGGATTGGAAGGTTTAAGGTAGAGCTCAAGAAGTGGGAGGAAGGCTTGTTGACAGGCATTTGGGAAATTCTCTATCCACGATTGGGGCAAGGGGGAGGTTGTGGTGGAGAATCTGTCAAAGATCAGGACGTCTGTCCAAGTTTCCATCGGAAGCATAGAGGAGCACTAATATGTCTCTTATCCTACACAAAATGCAAAAATAAGACAATAAAACTTACTTTCTGGATGATGCCCGGCCCAGGATTCACCTGCCACCTGGTTTACCTGATGGGGACTTCCGGTTGCGGCTATGCGGAGCTAAGGCGCACGTTCGGCAGCTCCCGCCAGAAACTGACTTTTGGGTTCTTTTTTGGGCCCCCAGCGGCATTTGTTCGACGGTTCCCAGTGTGGGAAGGTGACAGTACGATTTCCCCGGCACTGTATGAATTAGACCAGGAGTGGAGCGGTGAAAAAAGTAGTTTTGGAGCAGCAAAAAGTGCAAGGGAGGAAAACCAAGATGGCGGCGGGTGGAGACCAGGCAACGTGGGTGCAATGGTCACAGGAACAGCAGAAGTTTCTCCAGTGCTGCTTCACGGAATTGAAGGCAGAGCTGTTGGAGCCGATGAAGGCTTCGATAGACAAGCTGCTCGCAACCCAGAAGGCCCAAGGGGAGGTGCAGCAAAAGGCCTCGGAGAACGAGGACGAGATCTTGGGCCTGGCGGTGAAGGTAGAGGCGCACGAGGCAATGCATAAGAAATGGCAGGAGAAGTTCGAGGACATAGAGAATCGGTCGAGGAGGAAGAATCTGCGGATTCTGGGCCTCCCGGAGGGAGTGGAGGGGTCGGATGTTGGAGCATACGTGGTCACGATGCTGAACACGTTGATGGGCGCGGGGGCCTTCCCGAGGCCCCTGGAGCTGGAGGGGGCCCACGGAGTCCTGGCGAGGAGGCCCAAGCCCAACAAGTATTGGTGCGGTTCCACCGCTTCGTGGACAGGGAGTGTGTCCTAAGGTGGGCAAAGAAGGAGCAGAGCAGCAGGTGGGAGAATGCAGAGGTCCGGATACACCAGGACTGGAGCACGGAGGTGGCTAAGAAGAGGGCCGGGTACAATCGGGCTAAGGCGACTATGCATCGGAAGGGGTGAAATTTGGAATGCTGCAGCCGGCGCGACTGTGGGTCACTTTCAAGGACTGCCATCACTACTTCGAGACGCCGGAGGAGGCGTGGACCTTTATCCAGGCCGAAAAGTTGGACTCGGATTGAGGGTCGGTTGCGAGGGGATGTCGGGAGGGGATTGATGTGATTGTTCTGTTTTGGGGGGATGTTCTGTTCTGTTTGGTACTGGTTTTTTTTTGGGTGCTGGGTGGGGTAGGGTGAAATGGGTCGTGGTGGGAGTTTGGTGAGAGTGTGGGCATTGGTAGTTGGAAGAGGGGGCCCCATTGGGGGGGAGAGGAGAGGGGAGGCCCGCGGTGGGGGAGCTGGGATCAGGCTGCGAAAGGGAGCTGCGCCAGAGGGGGCGGGGCCGGCTGGGTGGAAAGCGTAGGCTTTTTCCCGCGCTGGGGAAGGGCGAGGGCGGGGTCGGGGTTTTGCTGGAGAGGAGCGCCCGCTATTGGACAGGAGTGGTGGGGGGGGAGATTCTCACACTGGGGGGGTCGATGGAGTGGCGGGAGCGGCTGGGGTCAGCAGGAGTCAGCTGACTTACGGGAGTGCTATGGGGGGACCAACGCAGCTAGGGGGGGACCTAGCTGGAAGGGGGGGGGACTGGATTGCTTCTGCATTGGCCAAAGGGGAGCTGGGGCCTGAAGAGAGAGTCGGGGCGGGCGTCTGCCGCTGGGGGAACGGAGAGTGCGGGAGGCGCGGGCACGTGGCTGGCCTAGAAAGGGAGATGGCTAATCGGCGGGGGGGCGGGGCAGCCCAAGGCCTGAACGGGCCGGTCAAGAGGGCCCGTGTGTTCGCGCTCCTGAAGGGACTGAAAGCAGATGTGGTCATGCTCCAGGAGACGCATTTGAGGGTGGCAGACCACGTTAGGCTGAGAAAGGGGTGGGTAGGGCAGGTTTTCCATTCTGGGTTGGACGCAAAGAATCGAGGGGTGGCGATTTTGGTGGGGAAGCGGGCGCTGAGCATCGTGGCAGACAATGAAGGTAGGTACGTGATAGTGAGTGGTAAGCTGCAGGGGGTGTGGGTGGTCTTGGTGAATGTGTATGCCCCGAATTAGGACGATGCCAGATTTATGCGGCGCATGTTGGGCTGGATTCCAGACCTGGAGGCAGGGCGCTTGATAATGGGGGGGGGGGGGGGCACTTTAACACGGTACTGGATCCAGCATTGGACCACTCTAGGTCCAGGACAGGTAAGAGGCCGGCAGCGGCCAAGATGTTGAGGGGGTTTATGGACCAGATGGGAGGAGTGGACCCATGGAGGTCTGTTAGGCCGGGGGTCAGGGAATTCTCTTTCTTTTCCCACGTCCATAAAGCCTACTCCCGGATTGACTTCTTCGTTTTGAGCAGGGCGTTGATTGAGAGGGTGGAGGACACGGAGTATTCGGCCATAGCCATCTCAGACCATGCCCTGCACTGGGTGGAGCTCGAGCTAGGGGAGACCAGCGCCCGCTGTTGCGCCTGGAGGTGGGTTTGCTGGCGGATGAGGAGGGGAGCGGGCGGATCTGGGGGTGCATTGAACGATGCCTAGAGGTTAACGATAATGGGGAGGTGCAGGTGGGGGTGGTCTGGGAGGCGCTGAAGGTGGTGATTAGGGGAGAGCTAATCTCCACTCGGGCCCACAAGGAGGGGAAGGAGAGGAGAGAGAGGGAGCGGTTGGTTGGGGAGATTTTAAGGGTAGATAGGAGGTATGCGGAGGTCCCCGAGGAGGGACTACTCAAGGAGCGTCGAAGCCTCCAGGCCGAATTCGACCTGTTGACTACCAAGAAGGCGGAGGTGCAGTGGAGGAAGGTGTCATAATATACACCAGTATATTATGGTGCAGACACACACACACACTGATGGACATAGTGGGACCAATCAGCATACACAACACCGCAGCCAATCACCAGTGAGAGCACACGCACTATAAAGACAGGGGACAGGAGAGTTCCCGCTCATTCTAGTAGCAGCCAGCTCGGAGCACAGAGCTCACAGCCTGCAACACAGACATTCACCATGTGCTGAGTGCATCACCTGGTTAGGACTAGGCAAGGATCAACAGTTAAAGCTGGTATTGCATTTACCCACAGTTCAAGTATGTGCTAGCCGGATGCTGGCAAACCAGCTTCGGAAGCGGGAGGCAGCGAGGGAGATTGGGGGAGCTAGGGATAAAGGAGGGAACACGGTGCGGAGTGCGGTGGAAATAAATGGGGTATTTAAAGATTTCTATAAGGGGCTGTATAGGTCTGAGCCCCCGACGGAGGAGGGGGGAATGCGTAGTTTTCTGGAACATCTGAGGTTCCCGAGGGTAAAGGAGGGGCAGGTGGCTGGGCTTGGGGCGCCGCTAGGGCTGGAGGAGCTGACTAAGGGGCTGGGGAGTATGCAGGCGGGGAAGGCACCGGGGCCAGATGGGTTCTCGGTGGAATTTTACCGGAAGTACATGGACCTGCTGGGCCCACTACTAGTGAGGACTTTCAATGAGGCGAGGGAAGGGGGGTCCTACCCCCGACGATGTCCAGGGCGCGGATCTTGCTGATCTTGAAGCGGGACAAGGACCCTTTACAGTGTGGGTCTTATAGGCCAATCTCGCTCCTCAACGTGGATGCAAAGCTGTTAGCGAAGGTGTTGGCTACCAGAATTGAGGACTGTGTCCCGGGGGTGATCCAAGAGGACCAGACGGGTTTCGTGAAGGGAAGGCAGCAGAATACCAATGTGCGGAGGCTCCTTAATGTAATCATGATGCCTGGAGTGGAGGGGGAAGCGGAGATAGTGGCGGCTATGGATGCGGAGAAGGCCTTCGATAGGGTGGAGTGGGGTACCTGTGGGAAGTGTTGAGGAGGTACAGGTTCGGGGAGGGGTTCGTTAGTTGGGTTACTGTACGAAGCCCTGGTGGCGAGCGTGGCCACGAATCGGAGGAGGTCGGAATACTTTCGGCTGTACCGGGGGACGAGGCAGGGGTGCCCCCTATCCCCCCTGCTATTTGCGTTGGCAAATGAGCCTTTGGCGATGGCTTTGAGGGAGTCCAGGAACTGGAGGGGACTGGTGCGGTGGGGGGAGGAACACCGGGTATCGTTGTATGCCGATGACCTGTCACTGTATGTGGCGGACCCGGTGGGGGGGGATGCCGGAGGCGATGCGGATCCTCAGGGAGTTTGGAGACTTTTCCAGGTATAAGCTCAACATGGGGAAGATGAGCCATTCGTGATACACCCAGGGGACCAGGGAAGGGGGATAGACGAGCTTCCACTGAAGAGGGCGGAAAGGAATTTTCGGTACCTAGGGATCCAGGTGGCCAGGAGCTGGGGGGGCCCTACACAAGCTCAACTTGACGAGGCTGGTGGAGCAGATGGAGGAGGAGTTTAAAAGGTGGGTTGTGCTGCCACTCTCTCTGGCGGGTAGGGTACAGTCGGTGAAGGTGACGGTGCTCCAGAGGTTCCTTTTTATATTCCAGTGCCTCCCCATCCTGATCCCCAAGGCCTTTTTTAAGTGGGTCAGCATGAGGTTCATGGGGTTTGTATGGGCGAAAAAGACCCCGAAGGTGGGAAGGGTGTTTCTGGAACGGAGCAGGGACAGAGGAGGGCTAGCATTGCCTAATCTGTGTGGGTACTACTGGGCTGCCAATGTGGCGATGATACACAAGTGGGTAATGGAGGGGAAAGGGGCAGCATGGAAGAGGCTGGAGATGGCATCCTGTGTGGGCACGAGCCTGAGAGCGCTGGCGACGGCACCGCTGCCACTCCCGCTGACAAGGTACACCACGAGTCCAGTGGTGGCGGCAACCCTCAAAATTTTGGGGCAGTGGAGACGCCGCAGGGGGGAGGCAGAGGCTTCGGTGTGGTCCCCGATCCGAGAGAACCATCGGTTTGTCCCGGGGAGAATGGATGGGGGGTTCCTGAGCTGGCACAGGGCAGGTATTATAAGGATGGGGGACCTTTTTATGGATGGGATGTTTGCGAGCCTTGGGGCGTTGGAGGAAAAATTCAGGCTCCTCCCTGGAAATGCCTTCAGGTACATGCAGGTAAGGGCGTTTGTAAGATGTCAGGTGAGGGAATTCCCGCTGCTGCCAGCATGTAGGATCCAGGATAGGGTGCTCTCGGGTGTGTGGGTTGGGGAAGGCAAGGTCTCGGAGATCTACCAGGAGATGCAGGAGGAGGAGGAGGCCTCGGTGGAGGAGTTGAAAGGTAAGTGGGAGGAGGAGCTGGGAGAGGAGATAGATGAGGTATGTGGGCGGACGCCCTGGGTAGGGTAAATTCTTCCTCCTCTTGCGCCAGGCGTAGCCTGATACAATTTAAGGTTCTGCACAGGGAGCACATGACTGGGGTAAGGCTGAGTCGTTTTTTTGGAGTAGAGGACAGGTGTGTGAGGTGTTTGGGGAGCCCAGCAAATCACAGCCACATGTTCTGGGCGTGCCCAGCGCTGGATGGGTTCTGGAGGGGCGTTGCGAGGACGATGTCTAAGGTGGTGAACACCCAGGTTAAGCCAATTTGGGGGCTCGCACTATTTGGGGTATCGGACGAGCCGGGAGTGCAGGAGGTGAAAGAGGCCGGTATTCTGGCCTTTGCGTCCCTGGTAGCCCGGTGGAGGATTCTGCTACAGTGAAAGGATGCGAGGCCCCCAAGTGTGGAAGCCTGGATCAGTGACATGGCAGGATTCATTAAACTGGAGAGGGTAAAATTTGCCTGAAGAGGATCTGTGCAAGGGTTCTTCAGGTGGTGGCAACCGTTCCTAGACTTTCTAGCAGAGTGTTAGGAGGTGATCAGCAGCAGCAACCCAGAGGGGGGGGGTACTTTGTGTTTACTACTGTGTTTATTATCGTTTAATGTGGGGCTTGTATATTGGGGGAATATGTAACATAGCTATAAGATGTTTATTTATGTGTTCTTTGTTTTTTCTTATTTCTGTAAAGGGGGGGGTTTGTTAAAAATATGTAAAAATTTGAATAAAAATATATATATTTTTTAAAAGGTTTACCTGATGGGGAATTTGAGTGTCCCCCTTCTCACCCGCCACCCCATTTCAAGCCCCACGCTTAGGTTTCAGGTTGAAATTACAGATTGGGTCCTAATGAACCAACCCCAATCTATATATTTAAAGCTGGATCATGTTTCTTTTAAGAAGAGCAGAGATCGTCCAGTTAGACCATAAGACATAGGAGCGGAAGTAAGGCCATTCGGCCCATCGAGTCCACTCCACCATTCAATCATGGCTGATTTCAACTCCATTTACCCGCTCTCTCCATAGCCCTTAATTCCTCGAGAAATCAAGAATTTATCAACTTCTGTCTTAAAGACACTCAACGTCCCGGCCTCCACCGCCCTCTGTGGCAATGAATTCCACAGACCCACCACTCTCTGGCTGAAGAAATTTCTCCTCATCTCTGTTCTAAAGTGACTCCCTTTTATTCTAAGGCTGTGCCCCCGGGTCCTAGTCTACCCTGCTAATGGAAACAACTTCCCTACGTCCACCCTATCTAAGCCATTCATTATCTTGTAAGTTTCTATTCGATCTCCCCTCAACCTCCTAAACTCCAATGAATATAATCCCAGGATCCTCAGACGTTCATCGTATGTTAGGCCTACCATTCCTGGGATCATCCGTGTGAATCTCCGCTGGACCCGCTCCAGTGCCAGTATGTCCTTCCTGAGGTGTGGGGCCCAAAATTGCTCACAGTATTCTAAATGGGGCCTAACTAATGCTTTATAAAGCTTCAGAAGTACATCCCTGCTTTTATATTCCAAGCCTCTTGAGATAAATGAAAACATTGCATTTGCTTTGTTAATTACGGACTCAACCTGCAGGTTTACCTTTAGAGAATCCTGGACTAGGACTCCCAAGTCCCTTTGCACTTCAGCATTATGAATTTTGTCACCGTTTAGAAAATAGTCCATGCCTCTATTCTTTTTTCCAAAGTGCAAGACCTCGCACTTGCCCACGTTGAATTTCATCAGCCATTTCTTGGACTACTCTCCTAAATTGTCTAAATCTTTCTGCAGCCTCCCCACCTCCTCCATACTACCTGCCCCTCCACCTATCTTTGTATCATCGGCAAACTTAGCCAGAATGCCCCCAGTCCCGTCATCTAGATCGTTAATATATAAAGAGAACAGCTGTGGCCCCAACTCTGAACCCTGCGGGACACCACTCGTCACCGGTTGCCATTCCGAAAAAGAACCTTTTATCCCAACTCTCTGCCTTCTGCCTCACAGCCAATCGTCAATCCATGTTAGTACCTTGCCTCGAATACCATGGGCCCTTATTTTACTCAGCAGTCTCCCGTGAGGCACCTTATCAAAGGCCTTTTGGAAGTCAAGATAGATAACATCCATTGGCTCTCCTTGGTCTAACCTATTTGTTATCTCTTCAAAGAACTCTAACAGGTTTGTCAGGCACGACCTCCCCTTACTAAATCCATGCTGACTTGTCCTAATCCGACCCTGCACTTCCAAGAATTTAGAAATCTCATCCTTAACAATGGATTCTAGAATGTTGCTAACAACCGAGGTTAGGCTAATTGGCCTATAATTTTCCATCTTTTTCCTTGTTCCCTTCTTGAACAGGGGGGATACAACAGCGATTTTCCAATCCTCTGGGACTTTCCCTGACTCCAGTGACTTTTGAAAGATTATAACTAACGCCTCCACTATTTCTTCAGCTATCTCCTTTAGAACTCTAGGATGTAGCCCATCTGGGCCTGGAGATTTATCAATTTTTAGACCTCTTAGTTTCTCTAGAACTTTCTCCTTTGTGATGGCTACCATATTCAACTCTGCCCCCTGACTCTCCTGAATTGTTGGGATATTACTCATGTCTTCTACTGTGAAGACTGACGCAAAGTACTTATTTAGTTCCTCAGCTATTTCCTTGTCTCCCATCACTAGATTACCAGCGTCATTTTGGAGCGGCCCAATGTCTACTTTTGCCTCCCGTTTGTTTTTAATGTATTTATAGAAAATTTTACTATCATTCCTAATGTTACTGGCTAGCCTACCTTCATATTTGATCCTCTCTTTCCTTATTTCTCTCTTTGTTATCCTCTGTTTGTTTTTATAGCCTTCCCAATCTTCTGACTTCCCACTACTCTTTGCCACATTATAGGCTTTCTCTTTTGCTTTGATGCATTCCCTAACTTCCTTTGTCAGCAATGGCTGCCTAATCCCCCCTCTGATAACCTTTCTTTTCTTTGAGATGAACCTCTGTACTGTGTCTTCAATTACTCCCAGAAACTCCTGCCATTGCTGTTCTACTGTCTTTCCCACTAGGCTCTGCTCCCAGTCGATTTTCGTCAGTTCCTCCCTCATGCTCCTGTAGTTACCTTTATTTAACTATAACACCTTTTCATCTGATTCTACCTTCTTTCTTTCAAATTGGAGATTGAATTCTACAATATTATGATCACTGCCTCCTAAGTGTTCCCTTACTTTAAGATCTTTAATCAAGTCTGGCTCATTACATAACACTAAGTCCAGAATGGCCTGTTCCCTCGTGGGCTCCATCACAAGCCCTCCAAAAAGCCCTCCTGTAAACATTCAATGAATTCCCTTTCCTTGGGTCCACTGGCAGCATTATTTACCCAGTCCACCTGCATATTGAAGTCCCCCATGATCACTGTGACCTTGCCTTTCTGACATGCACTTTCTATTTTGTGGTGCATTTTGTGCCCCCAGTCCTGACCACTGTTAGGAGGCCTGTACATAACTCCCATTATGGTTTTTTTGCCTTTGTGGTTCCTCAACTCTACCCACACAGACTCCACATCATCTGACCCTATGTCGTTTAGTTGTTCACATCGGCAGGATTTTTCAGTCCTGCCGATGGCGCACCCCCACCACAGGTTTCCCGCAGAGTGAGGTGGATTCAATGGGAAATCCTATTGACAGCGGAGGGACCAGGAGATACCACCACCACCCTACAGTGGGCCACTGAGAAACATGCCGTGGGGAAGATATATTTAATATTTAGACATGAAGGAAAAGGCAGCAGGATTGAGGTAAGGCAAGCAACTTTAAAGCACTCCCTCTCCCCCTCATTTTCTGCCATCTGATGGAAGGTAAAATTGGGGCTTTGCTTTCAATATAAGCAACAACGAAGCAGATGTTTGTGTTTCATATCAGGCTTTTAAGTTTCCTTGGTGCAGGATCCAATTAGTTGCACAAATAAACTCCTTAACCATGATGAGGCATCTGTTGAAAAGTAGATTCATGCCATGAATATTTAAATGTGTTGTCATGCCATGCGTATAATCATTTGTTCCTTTTTATTACCACAGCTTCTCGCAGATATTCTCTTCCTTGGTGATCTCTTAAGCAGATGGTTCTCAATGATGCTTTCCTCGAGGTTGGCATAGTGTGTGTCCTTTACTCCTCTCTTCAGGACTTTCAGTCTTTCCTTGATATTTCTGGGAAATTTATTCACGTGTTTGCACAGAATTTGAAGTTGATTGTACCAAATTTAACAATAACTTCCCTTGGGCAACTGGAAATGGCCATGTTAAACAATGGCCCCAAGCATTGATAACCTCAAATTAATATGCTATTTTGTTTTTGTATTCCATCACTCCTTTCTCCAAAGAATATTGTATCATTGATCCTTTGGGGTAATGAGCTCGGTTTTCCTTGTCTTCAGTTTTTACAACATTCCAACAAAAAGATCTGGCAAACCATTTGGATACCAGAAAAATAAAAGAATTTATTAAAACAGTTAGACAACACAGCCACTCGTCACAAAATTCAAGATTTTTTCTGGTATATTCTCAGCAAGTTTGCCAATGTTCCTGAAGCAAGTGTGCCATATTGCAGAAATCCCAGCAGATACATTATTTGCATGCTATTTTCCACTCCTTTTAATATTCTAATTTTTTTCAGCAAGTGAGTAAATAACAATTTTGCTGTGTTTTCTGAAAACCACTAAGCGTTCAATTATAAAACATGTTTACACTGAATATCCTAATTAGGTTTAATGTGCAATAAAAGCAAAACACTGTGGATGCTGGAAATCTAAAATAAAAACAGAAAGCGCCAGGAATACTCAGCAGACCTGGCAGCATCTGTAAATAGTGAACCAGTTGATTTTTCGAATAGAATAGGACTCTTTCCAACATTTTCTGTCTAGGTTTAATGTGTGCCTATCTGCTCCTTTCCTTGGATTGCACCTTGACGCGGTGGAGAGGCTTAAACGTTGCGTTGATCCCAAGTGCAATGCCGTCGGGAGTCTTAAGCTCCTGGCAGGGTCACCCATGATGGTAAAGTTGGAACCAGACAAAGTGCAACCCCAAACAAGTCCTCAGCTGCAGATCAGGCGGAAGATACTCGGATGGTATCAATGGCTACAATGGCAGATGAAGGTTGCAGCGGTAGGACGATTCACTGTCTTTGAGGTTCCCTAGCTACTGAAACTGGACCTACCCTCTGTCAAGCACCATGTGTCTCCTGATGAGCAACGGCTCAGACACATTAAAAGATGTCCTGCACCAGGTGTCCACCGAGAGGAAACCAGCACATCCACCAAACAGCCAAGCCCAGTGGCATTGGTGAGAGACAATGGGGACAGGACCGTGTCATGGGCTAGTTTAGCACAGTGGGCTTGTAATGCTTGTAATGCAGAACAAGGCCAGCAGCGTGGGTTCAATTCCCATACCGGCCTCCGCGAACAGGCGCCGAATGTGGCGACTAGGGGTTTTTCACAGTAACTTCATTGAAGCCTACTAGTGACAATAAGTGATTATTATAGAGGCAGCACGGTAGCATAGTGGTTGGCACAACTGCTTCACAGCTCCAGGGTGCCAGGTTCGATTCCTGGCTTGGGTCACTGTCTGTGCGGAGTCTGCACGTTCTCCCCGTGGGTGCGTGGGTTTCCTCCGGGTGCTCTGGTTTCCTCGCACAGTCCAAAGATGTGCCGGTTAGGTGGATTGGCCGTGATAAATTGCCTTAGTGTCCAAAATTGCCCTTAGTGTTGGGTGGGGTTACTGGGTTATGGGGATGGGGTGGACTTGGGTAGGGTGCTCTTTCCAAGAGCCGGTGCAGACGCGATGGGCCAAATGGCCTCCTTCTGCACTACAAATTCTATGATTCTATGATTCTATGTGAGAGTAACTTTAAGAAATGGGTGTTTAAGAAATGTACCTTGAAGAAATGGGTGTTTATTACTGCAGTGATGTCAGAGAGTGGGTGGAGCTGGGCTGTCAGTCAGCTTTTTACTTTAGTTTTAGGCTGTTTGCTGCAAGGTGTGTTTTAGTTTTGTTTTCAGAGCTGGACAGCTGCAGTCACAGCCAGAAGATGTATGAGTCTCTCTCTCTGTAATCTAAAGAATGTAAATCAATCCTTTGTCGATTTAAAACTAATAACTGCTCTCAGTAATGACTCTAACCTGATGTGCTTCTGTTTTAAAGGTTATTTAAAAAGTCTTCTGGATGTTAAAAGGAAAGCTTAAAGGATTACTTAGTGTTGTATTCTTTGGGAGTTGTATTTGATTGATGGTTGCTAAAATGTTCACTGTGTGTTTTAAAAAGGTTAACTTGAGTTCCTAGAATAAACATAGTTTTGCTTTCAAAAATACTTTTCCATTTCTGCTGTTCCACACCTGTAGAGTGGGCCGTGTGCTCCCCATACCACAATCTATTAAAAGTTGTGGGTCAGGTGAACTCCATGATACACTTTGGGGTTCTCTAAACCCTTGCCCATAACAAATTGGGGGCTCGTCTGGGATAAAAGTCGATCTATTGGATTGGCTTAGTGAACCTAAAGACAGTGAGGGGTGAGAATATTGTGGTTGTTTTTCAGGTATGGCATTCTAGTTTAAGTGGGGAGTGTGTTGCGGACAATGGCTCTTTCAGAGGCTCAGAAGTTTTTGGGGGTGGAGATTGTCACACGCATTACCTTACGGATAGAGACCAGAAACAGGCTTTTAGATTTGTCAAAAACACTGCAGTTAACATTACCTGACAAAATGCGAAAAAATGAGGTAATTATGGCGGTGGCTAAGCATTTAAAGTTGCCTGAGATACAGTCTGACTCATTAGAAATGGCAAAGATCCAGGTGCAGATTAAGCAACTTAAACATGAAAAAGAATTAAAGCAGCTTGAATATGCAATGAAAGAAAAAGAAAGACCCCAAGAGGCCAACAGCGAACCCAAGCAGACTACCAATGAACCGGAACAGCAGACCGAGAGATCTGCGGTGCGGCAACCGAAGAGGAAAGAGTCGAATTGGACCCCTCCGGAAGGCCGCTGCCTTAGACTCGACATGTATGCTCAAGCCGTCAGGAGTCGCGTCAATGCCAGATTCATCAGTCGCATTCACAAGACAGCCCCGAACGTCACCCAAGCACAACGCAATGCGATCCGCGCTCTCAAGACCAACCGCAGCATCGTCATCAAACCAGCAGACAAAGGGGGGGCACTGTCATACTGAACAGAACGGACTACTGCAAAGAAGTATACCGACAACTGAACAACCAAGAACACTACAGACAGTTACCCGCAGATCCGACCAAGGAACACATCCGCCAACTTAACAGACTGATCAAGACCTTGGATCCAGATCTTCAGAGCACCCTACGTGCTATCATCCTACGGACTCCCCACATTGGAGATCTCTACTGCCTCCCGAAAATACATAAGGTCAACACACCAGGCCGCCCTATCGTTTCAGGCAATGGGACCCTGTGTGAGAACCTCTCTGGCTACATCGAGGGCATCTTGAAACCCATCGTACAAGGTACACCCAGCTTCTGTCGCGACACAACGGACTTCCTACAGAAACTCAGTACCCATGGACAAGTTGAATCAGGAACATTCCTCGTCACAATGGACATCTCGGCACTCTACACCAGCATCCCCCATGACGACGGCATTGCTGCAACAGCCTCAGTACTCAACACCGACAACTGCCAATCTCCAGACGCAATTCTGCAACTCATCCGCTTCATTCTGGATCACAACATCTTCACCTTCGACAACAAGTTCTTTATCCAGACGCACGGAACAGCCATGGGGACCAAATTCGCACCCCAATACGCCAACATCTTCATGCACAAGTTTGAACAGGACCTACTCACCGCACAGGACCTTCAACCGACGTTATACACCAGATACATCAATGACATTTTTTTCCTTTGGACCCACGGTGAAGAATCACTGAAACGACTACACAATGACATTAATAAGTTCCATCCAACCATCAGACTCACCATGGACTACTCTCCAAAATCAGTTGCATTCTTGGACACACTCGTCTCCATCAAGGACGGTCACCTCAGCACTTCGCTTTACCGCAAACCCACGGATAACCTCATGATGCTCCACTTCTCCAGCTTCCACCCTAAACACATTAAAGAAGCCATCCCCTATGGACAAGCGCTCCGTATACACAGGATCTGCTCAGATGAGGAGGAGCGTAACAGACATCTACAGACGTTGAAAGATGCCCTCGTACAAACGGGATATGGCACTCGACTCATCGATCGACAGTTCCAACGCGCCACAGCGAAAAACCGGACCGACCTCCTCAGAAGACAAACATGGGACACAACCGACAGAATACCCTTCGTCGTCCAGTACTTCCCCGGAGCGGAGAAACTACGTCATCTTCTTCACAGCCTTCAACACGTCATTGATGACGATGAACATCTTGCCAAGGTCATCCCCACACCCCCACTACTTGCCTTCAAACAACCGCGCAACCTCAAACGAACCATTGTTTGCAGCAAACTACCCAGTCTTCAGAACAGTGACCACGACACCACACAACCCTGTCATGGCAATCTCTGCAAGACGTGCCAGATCATCGACATGGATACCACTATTACACGTGAGAACACCACCCACCAGGTACGCGGTACATACTCGTGCGACTTGGCCAACGTTGTCTACCTCATAACGCTGCAGGAAAGGATGTCCCAAAGCGTGGTACATTGGCGAGACCATGCAGACGCTGCGACAACGAACGAACGGACATCGCGCAACAATCACCAGGCAGGAATGTTCCCTTACAGTCAGGGAACACTTCAGCAGTCAAGGGCATTCAGCCTCTGATCTCCGGGTAAGCGTTCTCCAAGGCGGCCTTCAGGACCCGCGACAACGCAGAATCGGCGAGCAGAAACTTATAGCCAAGTTCCGCACACATGAGTGCGGCCTCAACCGGGACCTGGGATTCATGTCGCATTACATTCATCCCCCACCATCTGGCCTGCGAAATCCTACCAACTGTCCTGGCTTGATACAATTCACACCTCTTTAACCTGGGGTTACCCCATCTCTGGATCTGTAAGGATGTAATCACCTGCTAATGGTCGCATTCCTAGCATTGTTTGGCATCTTTGAATTTGTCTATATATGTGTTTCTGGAACAGACCTCTTCATTCACCTGAGGAAGGAGCAGCGCTCCGAAAGCTAGTGACATCGAAACAAACCTGTTGGACTTTAACCTGGTGTTGTAAGACTTTGTACTGTGCTCACCCCAATCCAACGCCGGCATCTCCACATCAGAAAAAGAAAGAGAAAGGGAGATACAGATCAGGGAAAAAGAAAAGGAGAGAGAAGAAAGAAACAAGGAAAGATATAGAGAGGAAAGGGAAAAAGAGAGAGAGTTTCAACTTCAGAAAATGGCTATGAAACATAACAGTCAGTTAAAATTGGCAGACATAAAGGGAAACGTACAGTTGGAGGAGAGCGATGAGGATAGTGAGAAAGAGTGTCATAGTCGAAAGCTTGGTGGGGATCTATTTAAATATGTCCAAGCATTGCCAAGGTTTGACGAGAAGGAGGTAGAAGCCTTTTTCATTTCATTTGAGAAGGTGGCTAAACAAATGAAATGGTCACAGGACATGTGGGTATCACTGATTCAAACAAAGCTGATAGGTTGGGCTAGTGAAGTGTTTGCATCACTGCTGGAGGAGGTATCTGGGACAGATGAGGAGGAGAAAAAAATCCATCTTCGGTGCCTGAAACCTACAGACAATGGTTTAGAAATTAAAGGAAAGAATTTGGTCAAACATACATGGAGATTGAAAGGATCAAACAGAGTAATTTTGATAGGTGGATAAGGGCTTTGAAAATAGACCAAACATATGAAGCTGTCAGAGAAATTATGCTTTTGGAGGAGTTTAAAAATTAAATTCCTGGTGCACTGAGAACTCATGTGGAAGGGCAGAGGGTTAAAACTGCAAGATTAGCAGCAGAAATGGTAGATGATTATGAATTAGTTCATAAATTGAATCTTGGTTTCCAACATCAGTTTCAGCCTGTGAGGGATAAAAATTGGGGACATGATAAATACTCAAGTGGTAAAGGTAAAGATGATCTAATGGGAGATAATAAGGAGAGTGTACCTCAGATTAAAAAATAAATCCAAGACGTTGGAAGTGAAATTAAAAGTTTCAAATGTTTTCACTGCAATAAACTAGGCCATGTAAAGTCACAGTGTTGGTGGTTGAATAAAAGCACTGGGAAGGCTGATGTGGTAAAACAGGATAAGACAGTGGGGTTTGTTAAAGTGGTAAAGGAAAGCCCAAGTGAAGCGAAGGGGGTGCAAAAGACTGTACAGCCTGATCAAGAGGTGATTGATCAGAAGGTGCCAGATCTCTTGAAATAATTTACTTGTGCGGGTAAAGTTTACTCATGTGTATCAGGAGGAGCAGGTAAAGAAGTCACAATTTTAAGAGATACGGAGCTAGGCAATCTTTAATGGTATGAGATGAGGTGTTATGTAGTCTGGGAAAAATATTGCCAGAATAGGTGGCAATATGTGGAATTCAGGGTGAGAGGATTAGTGTTCCATTATATCAGGTAAGGTTGGAAAGTCCAGTGAATAGTGGTGAAGTGGTAGTAAGAGTAATAGAGAAACTATCTTGTCCAGGAATACAGTTTATCTTGGGTAATGATATAGCTGGATCGCAGGTGGGAGTGATGCCTACTGTGGTTGATAAGTCAGTGGAAAATCAGACAACTGAAGTGTTGAGGGACGAATATCCTGGGATTTTTCCGGATTGTGTAGTAACAAGGTTTCAAAATCACAGGTGAAGACAAGAGGAGAAATCAAAGAGTGAAGATGACGTTGAAGTGCAATTATCAGAAACAATTTTTGATCAGATGGTTGAAAAAGAACAAGAACAGGTGGAGGATGAGGCGGATATTTGAAGTTCAGGAAAATTGGCAGAGTTACAACAGAAAGATGTAGAAATAAAACGGATGTATCAGAAAGCACACACAGAAGAGGAATCTGAGTGCATACCAGAGTGTTATTACCGTAAAAGTGATGTCTTGATGAGAAAATGGAGACCTGTACATATGCAGGCGGATGAAAAGTGGGCAGAAGTTCATCAAGTAGTATTGCCGGTAGAGCATGAAATGGAGTTGTTGCGAGTTCCACATGAGGTACCAGTGGGAGGTCATTTGGGAATAAGGAAAATACAAGCTAAAATCCAGAAACATTTTTATTGGCCTGGACTACATGAAGATGAAGTTGAATTTTGTCAATCATGTTACACATGTCAAGTGATAGGGAAACCTCAAGCAGTGATAAAACCAACGCCCTTAATACCCATTCCAGCATTTGAGGAACCTTTTACAAGGGTCCTAATTGATTACGTAGGGCCACTTCCTGAAACAAAAAGTGGGAATCAATATGTTTTGACAATAATGGATGTGTCTACTAGGTCCCAGAAGCCATTCCAGTACGTAATATTACAGCTAAAAAGATTGTGGAGGAGTTACTTCAATTCTTTATTAGATATTGACTACCCACAGAAATACAAACGGATCAAGGATCAAATTTTACCTCAAGGTTATTTAAAGAGGTTATGGATAGCTCAGGAATAAAACAATTTAAATCAACTGCGTATCATCCAGAATCGCAGGGAGTGTTAGAAAGGTGGCATCAGACATTAAAGACAATGTTGAGGGTTTATTGTCACGATTATCTGGAGGATTGGGATAAAGGAATTCCATTCGTACTGTTTGCAATTAGGGATGCACCTAATGAGTCAACTAAATTCAGTCCTTTTGAACTAATTCTTGGTCATGAGGTAAGAGGACTACTTAAATTGATGAAGGAAAAATTGGTGAGTGAGAAATCGGAAATTACACTATTGGATTACGTGTCAAATTTTAGGGAACAATTAAATAGAGTAGGTGAATTGGCTGGGCAACATTTAAAAGTTGCACAAAATGTGATGAAACGGGTAGCGGACAAGAAATCCAAAGTTCGTAGTTTTGCCATTGGAGATAAAGTTTTAGTGTTGTTACCAGTGGTAGGTGAACCATTTAAAGCAAGGTTTTGTGACCTTATCAGATTGAAAGGAAATTAAGTGAGGTGAATTATGTGGTACAAACACCAGATAGAAGGAAGACTCACCGAGTGTGTCATGTGAATATGCTTAAAAGGTACTTTGAAAGGGAAGGAGAGAAAAAGGAGGATGCTTTAATGATTCTAACTCAAAGTGATGAACCAAATCCAGATGACTGTGAATTTGACATACCTCAAATTAGATTGGAAAACGAGGATGTTCTTAAAAATTGGGCTAAATTGTTGAGTCACCTTTCAGAG
Source organism: Scyliorhinus torazame (assembly GCF_047496885.1). Classification (NCBI taxonomy): domain Eukaryota; kingdom Metazoa; phylum Chordata; class Chondrichthyes; order Carcharhiniformes; family Scyliorhinidae; genus Scyliorhinus; species Scyliorhinus torazame. The sequence continues at coordinate 109,856,455 of NC_092721.1, forward strand.
GAAAAACAGACAGACCTGAAAGAGTTATTGATATCACATGGGCAAATTTGTAGGGATAAATTGGGAAGTACTAAAATGGCTTTACATGATGTAGATGTGGGAAAGGCTGTTCCTATCCAGCAACATCCATACAGACTTAACCCTTTAAAATTGGCACAGGTCAACAAAGAGATTGAGAGTATGCTTAAAAACAGCATAATTGAAGTGGGTTGCAGCCAATGGAGCTCACCCATAGTGATGGTACCAAAACTGGATGATACCCAACGGTTGTGTGTGGACTATAGAACGGTTAATGCAGTTACAAGAATGGACTCTTACCTTATCCCACGTTTGGAGGACTGCTTTGAGAAAGTGGGACAATCGGCTTCTATTACCAAACTGGATGCACTTAAAGGTTACTGGCAGGTACCTATATCCGAAAGGGCGAAGGAGATTTCAGCTTTTGTGACTCCAGATGGTGTATACCAATTCAAAGTTATGCCATTTGGCATGAAAAACGCCCCAGCCACATTTCAACGGTTAACTAACAAAGTTGTTTCAGGATTACCCAATTGTGCGGTGTACATCGACGATCTGGTAATTTTCAGCCAGACATGGAAAGAACATTTAAAACATCTGATGGAGTTATTCGATCGACTTCAGGAGGCGGGTTTGATGATAAACCTAGCCAAAAATGAATTTGCAAAAGCCCAAGTCACTTTCTTTGAGGAGTTCCCGATATCCTCAACACGAAGGGACATAATGCGATTTCTTGGCATGAGTGGATTTGATCGAACATTTGTGAAAAATGTTTGTAGCTTGGTTGCTCCACTGACGGACTTGCTGAATAAATGTCAAAACTTTCAGTGGACAGTGGACTTTCATTAGGCATTTGACTGCCTGAAAGCTGTAATAACCAATGCGCATGTGTTGGAGAATTACAAGGGACTCTGTGATCAGATTGAACTAAAGTATCTGACTTTAAAGAGAAATGCCGAGGTGTAGAGAAATGGACGGATGGTGCAACGACCTTCTTGTTCAAAGAGACTGTCAATCAAGAAGGATTCCAGTTGGAAGAAGAAGAACCAACAAAAAAATGGAATATATTATTATATCTGTTTGCGTGTGTTGTTTTTTTAAACAAAAAAGTACATTTACTGTGTGCATTTCGTAAAAGATAGTGAAAAGGTGAAAAATGAAACCATCTTGAAGTTGATGGTTTATTTATTTTTCTTGGGGAGAGGTGTCATGTGAGAGTACCTTTAAGAAATGGGTGTTTAAGAAATGTACCTTCAAGAAATGGGTGTTTATTACTGCAGTGATGTCAGGTAGTGGGTGGAGCTGGGCTGTCTGTCAGCTTTTTACTATTGTCATAGGCTGTTCGCTGCAGTGTGTGTTTTAGTTTCATTTTCAGAGCTGGATAGCTGCAGTCACAGTCGTGTATGAGTCTCTCTGTAATCTAAAGAATGTAAATCGATCGTTTGGTGATTTAAAACTAATAATTGCTCTCAGTTGTGACTTTAACCTGATGTGCTTCTGTTTTAAAGGTTTTTGTTAAGTCTTTTGGATGTTAAAAGGAAAGCTTAAAGGATTACTTAGTGTTGTATTCTTTGGGGGTTGTATTTGAATTGATGGTTGCGAAGATGTTCACTGTATGTTTTAAAAAGGTTAACTTGAGTTCATAGAATAAACATTGTTTTGCTTTAAAAAATACTTTTCCATTTCTGCTGTACCACACCTGTAGAGTGGGCCGTGTGCTCCCCATACGACAAGCTATTAAAAGTTGTGGGTCAGGTGAACTCCATGATACACTTTGGGGTTCTCTAAACCCTGGCTCATAACAACCGTGATATCTTAGGTCCTTAGCTTCGGGCAAACAACTAGGTGGTGGAGTTTGATTCCGTCGTCTTGCTCTTGGAATAGGAACAGGAGAGCGTTTGGTTGCTTTCTCCATGACTGAGTCCTCTTCAGGATCCACTCTGCTCACCCCGCATGGGGAAAGGGCTAGAAAAGGTGCCCTAAACACAGTCTGTTCCATCACCATCCTGGCATCTATCTCTGATCAGAATATCAAAGTTATATTCCATTTTGGAACCTGATATATACAAACTCGAATGGATAATGAGCAAAACAATTAACCTGAATGGAGATGTGCACTTTTTGCCTGAGAGCTGAGACACTTCGACATTGACGTCGCTGCCCTGCAAGATACCTGAAGAGCAGGCAAATGGCAGCTGAGGAGCTAACGGTGGTTATACCTTCTCCGGAGAGGAAAACCCAAGGTTCAGCCCAGCTCACGTGAAATTGGATTTGCCATCAAGAACAAACTCAAGAACAAGTGTACTTGAAGGAGCCAAGACACCAACATCAAAGCCATGATTATCCAAAACCAACTTCGCTGGGCTGGCCATCTACTTAGGATGTCAGATTCCTGACTGTCAGAGCAAATCTTCTCAGCCCAGCTTAGGAATGATTCCCGAACAAGAGGAGGACAAAGAAAGTGCTTCAAAGACACCCTGAAGGCTTACCTCAAGAAATGGAACATAGACATCAATGTCTTGGAAACACTTGATCAGAAGAGACCTACTTGGAGGAACCTTCTAATTCAAGGGACAATTCTTCAATGACACTCAACAGAAAGAGGAAGCCCGGAAAAGGAGACTGAGAAAGGAATACCAACGATCTAGAGTCCAAGGACTGACACCACCTCCCAAAACACCTGCCAAGTGTGCGGTCGAAGATGCGGCTCTCGAATCGGCCTCATCAGCCACGCAAGGACCCACAGAATTCATGACCAGTAACAGGGAGGTTCTTAGAAAGGACAATTATTCTTGTTGGCGAGTGATCGCTGAAGAAGAAGAGTGCCAACCTCCAGCTTAGCAATCAGACCATACATAATGCAGTCAGACCATACATAATGCACGAGTCAAATTAAGTTAAAGGCTCAGCTCAGCATAATGGCAAACCATAGAATCATAAAACAGTACGAAAGGTGACGATTCAGCATATTGAACCTGCATCAGTGCTTTTGCAGGACAATCTTGTTTGTCCCAATCTCCTGCTCTTACCTCATGTACCCCTACCGCTTTGTTTCCTTCAAGTATTTATACAATTCCCTTTTGAATGCCAGCAGTGAATCAGTTTTCACCATCCATTCAGGCAGTTCCTTCCGAATCTAACCACTTAGTGAGGAAATTTTTTTTCCTCACGTCACCTTTCTTTTTTTTGACTGCACCGTAAATCTGTGTCCTGTGGTTATTGATGTCTAATTCTTCCTAATGATCTTGCCTGGTCTATAGTGGTTCGGAAGGCTCAGGACAGAGCATCTGCCAAGTCCAGCTCCTTACACTTTTGTACACAATGCTGATATTGGAGCATTGTAGCTGTGGCATCATGCGTTGCAACTGTGTAGACGCAGAGTGGAGAGACTTTTTCAAATAGTTATGAGTGGCTGTTGATCAGTTTCAACAGTTGAGGGATGACCATAGATGAAGTCATGAAATTTCTGACAGGTGAAGACTCGAGCGATAAGTTCCTTTCAATCTGTGCATAATGGGTCCCGGTGTCAGTGAGAGCTCTTGGTGGAAACTCTGTCATTCTGGATACAGACTGCACCAAGTCCAAACTGGGAGGCATCTGCTGATATAAGTACTGGTGCTCGAACATCAAAGTATTGGAGCACTGGTGGGGCTGCAAGTGCCTAGTTGAGTCTGCTGAAGACCGCTGTGTGGTCCTCTTGCCAGTACCATTCGATGCCCTGGTGGAAGCGTTAACAAAGAGATCCAGTGACTTCACTGCAACATGGAATGAACTTAGAAGAATAATTTGTCATACCGAGAAAATGCTGCATGCTTGTCCATAGGAATGGCCATTCGTCATCTGGACATCGTTTTGTCTGGATCGGGCTTTACATCATCGGCTGTGAGTAGATGACCCACGTAAAGAACCCAATATACACTGAATCTCACAGGGTTCGGCCTCAGCTGCATGCTTCTGATTCTCGACAAAGACGCGCATCGTGTTCTTGCATAGTACGACCCCAAACCAGGTATTATGACTCCTAGCGCTGTCATCCGAGGAGGCTTATTGACTACTTTCTGCTTCATGGCTACTGGTACTCTTCTTGGAGTATAGACCGTTGGTGTTTCAAAATCATCTCATCTCATGTGGTATACAGCTGTTAGCTTATCAATGATGTCACAGTTGAAGAAATCCTTGTATGCTATCATCTCTGGGCCTGTTGTTGTAGAACATGTACTTCTGGGCAAGTTGATTGAGCCCCAATGTACTGCTGTCCCGAAGACCTAATAGTGGCCTTACATTATATGAAACTTGAAATTGACCTGTGTGCAGTGGAAAGTAGCGACACCTTTGGTGTAGATAGTTTGTCTGCCATAAGCCACAAAGTCCGCCTGGGTGCTGGTGTCTGGTGCTGCCTACGGGTCTAGTTCCCATAATAGTCAGCTGGACAATACGTTACACTTTGCTCCAGTGTCAGTCTTTGCCTTCAGTCTTGCATTGCTGCAAACATATTGAGGGTGGTGAAGATCTCACCCTTTTCTGTGACAGTGTCGGCACTCTCACAATAGAGTGTTGCTGGAGGATCAATCGCTTTGCTGCTTTGGCTGAGCTCCAGTTCGTTCACCTTACTGATGATCCTACCCCTGGAGGACAGACCAGCTGCCTTGTTGCTGATGGCAGAGGAAGGCTGCTGCGGTTTCAATCTGCAGCATTTTGCAAATTGATTCAATTTCTCACATTTGTTACATCTTTTAAATGTGCAGACTGTTCTGTTCGGAGGATGCTGGCCACTGCAGTTGGAGGTGGATGCCTCCTGTACCGCGAATACTTCTGTTTCTTGCCTCAAATCTCTGGTTGCTTGTTAAACATGCAGTTACGAATGGCTGTTTGTAACATTAGATCTTTCTCTTGCAGCAGCTGCTTGTGGATTAAATCACTGTGAATTCCGCAAACTATTTGATCCCTCATTAGTTCATCAATGGGAGTTTCAGATGCGCATTTCTTTACAAAGGTTTTCAGGCTGGCCATGTAAAATTGCATTGATTCGTCTGATCTTTGGTTTGTTGAATTGAACACATGTCTGTTAAGGATTGTATTTTTTACTGAGGTGTCACGGTGGCACTGTGGTTAGCACTACTACCTCACAGCTTCACGGACCCGGGTTTAATTCTGAGCTTGGATGACTGTATGGGTGGATTTGCACTTTCTCTCCGTGTCTGCGTGGGTTTCCTTCAGGTGCTTTGGATCCCTCCCACCGTCCAAAGATGTGCAGGGTAGGTGGGGTTACAGGGATAGGGCAGAGGAGTGGGCCTAGGTAGGATGATCTTTCACAAGGTCTGTGCAGACTCAATTGGCTAATGGACTCCTTTTGCATTACAACTATTCCATGATTCTAAGACGGATATTCTCAGACTTTGAAGTAATTATTTCAGGATCCTCTTTGTCCTCCTCCATCTGAAAAACAAACAAATCAAATTTCTCAATGGCCTTTGAACCCGTGAAGCGTAATAACCTATAAGCCTGTACCTTTCTTTACATGCCAAGCAATGTAAAATCACAGTTAATATGCTATTCCTTCTGAACATTTCCTAGATATCAATAATGATTGAATCAAAGATGAGTGGGTTGATTCAGCGAAACCCTTGTGCCATACTGCCTACTCCTGACACCATGTAAATGGCTGGCATGGTAGCACAGTGGTTAGCACTGCAACCTCACAGTGTCAGAGACCTGGGTTCGATTCCCACCTCGGGTGAATGTCTGTGTGGAGTTTGTGCGTTCTCCCTGTGTCTGCATGGGTTTCCTACAGGTGCTCCGGTTTCCTCCCGCAGTTCAAAGCTATGCAGGCTAGGTGGATTGACCATGTAAAATTGCCCCGAGATAGGGTTACGGGGATAGCATGGAGGATTGGGCCTGGGTGGAGTGCTCTTTCAGGAGGTCAGTGCAAACTCAATGGGCCAAATGGCCTCCTTCTGCACTGCAGGAATTCAATGAAATGGTGGGTTTCTGAAACACAGACAACAAGGACTTATAATGTAGAGTAGTTTTTTACTCACTTGTCAGCTACTTATGCTTGTACTGTGTCCGCGCTCCCTGGGATAATTCCCGTGCTCCCAACATGCGTCCTCTTTTGTGGCCGTGTCATCACATTATCATATGACCACTCAGTCTACAATTGACATCACATTTTCCTCTAACCAGGCTTAAATAAACTCAGGGGAATTGTGAAAGGAGGCAAATCTAAGAGATATATGTACATTATGTTTGAAATTTTAAAAACAGATGCTAAAATTGGAAGTTATTGTGTCAGTAGGTAATTACAAGGTGATGAATTAATCCATATTTAATATAAATTTAAAACTCATATTTAATATAAATTTAAAACTCAGGGATACGCAGTGTTTAGAAAAGAAAGAGTATATAAAAATGGTATAACTCACTTTATCAGGAACATGTGGGATGCAAAAAATAGGGACGGAGATGGGAGTGAGGAAGGAAAGGCTTAGAGCCTGAAATCTCTGTGTATGTGTCAGTTATATGTTGCTAAATAGAAATTGCCAGATGTACTCAGCAGGTCAGGTATGTAAGGAAAGGAATAATGAGATTGTCCTGAGGTGTACAACAGTTATTGATTTTCTTTTCTTTTGTAGTAATAGTAACCTTTAGCTTCTACCTGTTAAGTAAGGAAGTATAAGTCAATTTAGATGCAGTAACCATTGAATTATTGAATAAAGAATTTACTTCAAGCAATGGTCAGCTCAGTGAAGGTAATTAAAATATGTCTTTCATATCTTTCTGAGGCCTTTAATCAGTGAATAACAAGTTAGTTCTACAGAAGGAAATAAAAGCAAAAATGTTTTAAGAAATGAGAGATAGGTATGGAAAGGTGCCGATTTAAGATTAGAGAAGTTCCAATTGGTAAAAAAGAACACAACTGAAATTACCAGTGAGTTGTATCAGAAAAACATTTATTGGGGGAACTTTTATGGACACAAAGTACAAATTTACTTAAGACTAAATGAAAAAAATCAAATCCATTCAGAAAATAAAAGTAGGATATTCAAACAAATGAAAACTAGTTTTTATACTCACAATCAAAAGCATAAAATGTACTTTTCAACTGTATTTGCCTCAACTTGGAGGAAATCGTATTTGGTCTGGACTCTCTGATGCTCGTGTAAAATGCTCTCACTTGTTTACCTAAGTTTCTAATCTAAAGCAAATCTGTTGCCTTTAGAATAGCTTGTCTTACTCTTCCCTTTGAGCATTTCTTCTGGAGCAAAAGAAAAACAAAACAAAAAATATATCTTTTTCTGAAATGCATCTGTAGTATTATCGCTTGCTTGCCTTTCTGGAAAAGCCTTTTTCAAGGCCTCTGTGCTTGCATGTATGTATGCCCATGGTTGACAAGAGAGGTTGAATGTCTTGTTAAGAGGAAAAAGGTGACTTATGTAAGGCTGAGGAAACAAGGTTCAGACAGGGCATTGGAGGGATACAAGATAGCCAGGAGGGAACTGAAGAAAGGGATTAGGAGAGCTAAGAGAGGGCATGAACAATCTTTGGCGGGTAGGATCAAGGAAAACCCCAAGGCCTTTTACACATATGTGAGAAATATGAGAATGACTAGAGCGAGGGTAGGTCCGATCAAGGACAGTAGCGGGAGATTGTGTATTGAGTCTGAAGAGATAGGAGAGGTCTTGAATGAGTACTTTTCTTCTGTATTTACAAATGAGAGGGGCGATATTGTTGGAGAGGACAGTGTGAAACAGATTGGTAAACTCGAGGAAATACTTGTTAGGAAGGAAGATGTGTTGGGCATTTTGAAAAACTTGAGGATAGACAAGTCCCCCGGGCCTGACGGGATATATCCAAGGATTCTATGGGAAGCAAGAGATGAAATTGCAGAGCCGTTGGCAATTATCTTTTCATCCTCACTGTCAACAGGGGTGGTACCAGGGGATTGGAGAGTGGCGAATGTCGTGCCCCTGTTCAAAAAAGGAACTAGGGATAACCCTGGGAATTACAGGCCAGTTAGTCTTACTTCGGTGGTAGGCAAAGTAATGGAAAGGGTACTGAAGGATAGGATTTCTGAGCATCTGGAAAGACACTGCTTGATTAGGGATAGTCAGCACGGATTTGTGAGGGGTAGGTCTTGCCTAACAAATCTTATTGAATTCTTTGAGGAGGTGACCAAGCATGTGGATGAAGGTAAAGCAGTGGATGTAGTGTACATGGATTTTAGTAAGGCATTTGATAAAGTTCCCCATGGTAGGCTTATGCAGAAAGTAAGGAGGCATGGGATAGTGGGAAATTTGGCCAGTTGGATAACAAACTGGCTAACCGATAGAAGTCAGAGAGTGGTGGTGGATGGCAAATATTCAGCCTGGATCCCAGTTACCAGTGGCGTACCACAGGGATCAGTTCTGGGTCCTCTGCTGTTTGTGATTTTCATTAATGACTTGGATGAGGGAGTTGAAGGGTGGGTCAGTAAATTTGCAGACGATACAAAGATTGGTGGAGTTGTGGATAGTAAGGAGGGCTGTTGTCGGCTGCAAAGAGACATAGATAGGATGCAGAGCTGGGCTGAGAAGTGGCAGATGGAGTTTAACCCTGAAAAGTGTGAGGTTGTCCATTTTGGAAGGACAAATATGAATGCGGAATACAGGGTTAACGGTAGAGTTCTTGGCAATGTGGAGGAGCAGAGAGATCTTGGGGTCTATGTTCATACATCTTTGAAAGTTGCCACTCAAGTGGATAGAGCTGTGAAGAAGGCCTATGGTGTGCTCGCGTTCATTAACAGAGGGATTGAATTTAAGAGCCGTGAGGTGATGATGCAGCTGTACAAAACTTTGGTAAGGCCACATTTGGAGTACTGTGTACAGTTCTGGTCGCCTCATTTTAGGAAGGATGTGGAAGCTCTGGAAAAGGTGCAAAGAAGATTTACCAGGATGTTGCCTGGAATGGAGAGTAGGTCTTACGAGGAAAGGTTGAGGGTGCTAGGCCTTTTCTCATTAGAGCGGAGAAGGATGAGGGGCGACTTGATAGAGGTTTATAAGATGATCAGGGGAATAGATAGAGTAGACAGTCAGAGACTTTTTCCCCGGGTGGAACACACCATTACAAGGGGACATAAATTTAAGGTGAAAGGTGGAAGATATAGGAGGGATATCAGAGGTAGGTTCTTTACCCAGAGAGTAGTGGGGGCATGGAATGCACTGCCTGTGGAAGTAGTTGAGTCGGAAACATTAGGGACCTTCAAGCAGCTATTGGATAGGTACATGGATTACGGTAAAATGATATAGTGTAGATTTATTTGTTCTTAAGGGCAGCACGGTAGCATTGTGCATAGCACAATTGCTTCACAGCTCCATGGTCCCAGGTTCGATTCCGGATTGGGTCATTGTCTGTGCGGAGTCTGCACGTCCTCCCCGTGTCTGCGTGGGTTTCCTCCGGGTGCTCCGGTTTCCTCCCACAGTCCAAAGATGTGCGGGTTAGGTGAATTGGCCAATGATAAATTGCCCTTAATGTCCAAATTGCCCTTGGTGTTGTGTGGAGGTGTTGAGTTTGGGTAGGGTGCTCTTTCCAAGAGCCGGTGCAGACTCAAAGGGCCGAATGGCCTCCTTCTGCACTGTAAATTCAATGATAATCTATGATTAATCTAGGACAAAGGTTCGGCACAACATCGTGGGCCGAAGGGCCTGTTCTGTGCTGTATTTTCTATGTTCTATGTTCTATGAAACTAATATTATCGCTCTATGATTTTTGCAAAGGATTTTGAGTTATGTTTTTAGATGAGTTACATTTTTAACTCTTTCATTGACTGGGTCAAATGGGTTAAAACTCAACAATATGGAATGGGGCATAGTTCCAACATTTATCATCTTCCTATAGCTGTCAACCACAACAGGGTACATGCACTCATTCCCACTTTTTAGCTTTACTATGGAATTAAATGAACTTCGGTTGGATCATTCTGAGTTATGCCATAACTTTTCACCAACTCTTCAATATCTCTTATCAACCTTCGGATGCCAAAACTATCTTCTTGCTATGGCTTTCATACAGACTCTCCCTGTGTGCACTTGATGAAGTTCCTCCAATAATTTCTCTCTAAATTTTGGTGGAATAAAGACTCACAAATCCCAAAGGAGATAGCCTTAATTCTACACGCAATTGATTTCTACATGGGAAATGTCCTGCAATTTTTCATCATCACATTGTTAAGCGAAACATTCATTACATAATTGAGTTTCATTTCATTTTACTGAGCACCACATCCTTTTGAGTTTCTTCACTAGTTTATCTGGTAGTCACTGGCATGTCATTTATGCATGTAAAGAAATAATTCACAAGGACCCATCAATCTTCATAGGAAATCACTAAAGAATATCCACATTGGTATGATCTACATATGGGCCCAGATCTTCCGGTCTTCAGATCGTTGGATCCAGACGTGTGACCCAAGATGGGCGTTGGGACCCAATAGAAGTCCTGGCACACTGACTTTCATGGGAATTGCCCAGGAAGGTTGAACTACTGACAGGTAATTCCTTGCTCCCTGGGACCCTCCATTAAAGTCAAATTGTTCCAATCTACTTACCTGAAAAATTACCAGGAACCGTTAGATAGAAAAGCCCTAATCTTATTCCTGTGTAAATAATGAACCGATCTGCCAATTACTCACTCTTAACCCTTGACTTACTCTTCAACGCATAACTACCCCATGACCCCCCCCACCGACCCCCCCCCCCCCCCCCACCGACTACTCCCACTGACCCCCCTGACAATCCCCAATTCCCCCAACCCAACTTTACCATCTTTCCCAACCACACTAAACATGACCACTGCATTATGCCCTGACACCCTGACCCTCTCCCAACCTCCTGACCATCACGATAACCTGACCTGACTATCCCTCTGACCAGGCTAATACCTGACTCCCAACTGCCCCACTCCACTGACCAGACCTGAGCTCTCCCCACCACCCCGAACCTCCAAAAGTTCCCAACCTACCTACCCACCCAACCTACCTCCGTCCTCCTGGACACCGTCAATGTCAGCCAAGGCCTGTCATTCATCCCCCTCATCCAGCATGTCACCCTGTTGCTCTGCAATGTTGTGCAGGATGCAGCAGGCCACCACAATGCGTACAACCCTCTGGTAACTGTATTGGAGAGTGTCCCATGACTCCAACGCAGGAACTCTGAGCTGAGGCTGCTCAAACTGCAGACACTGACTGCAGAAGTCCATGTTTGGAATGTATTCTGCAACTTGCCACATGTTGCAGCCATGGTGCATCACCTGCCCAGCCATATCTGTGTAACCTTAATTTTTGATTATTAGTTAGTTATTAATTCAGTACCTTAAAATAACAGCACGTCACAGTTTCCTAGCTCGGAGGCAAAAGGAGAACACTCACTAGCTACTACAGGTAAAACAAAAAGAATTTAAGAAGCGACACGTCCTTCCTTCTCTGCACCAAATTCCCAAGTGTGCAAAATTCTCAATTTCGTATTCAGTTCATAAAGCATTCTGTTCCAACACCACTCTGAGCGCCCCCTCCGAACTCTCTATGTAAAAGCACTCATAATTTACCAATCCTGATGTATAATTTACCTAGTGCCCTCAGCCCAACGATCTTCAGCTGCTTCATCAATGACCTCCCTTCCATCATAAGGTCAGAAATGAGAATATTTTCTGATGACTGCGCAATGTTCAGCACCATTTGCCACTCCACAGATAATGATACAGTCCATGTCAAATGCAGAAAAACCTGCACAATATCTAGGTTTGGGCTAACAAGTAGCAAGTTAAATTCGCATCACACAAGTGCCAGGCAATGACTATCTCCAACAAGAGAGGATCTAACTATCTCCCCTTGACATTCAATGACATTGCCATTGCTGAATCCCCCAAAATCAACATCCTGGGGGTTACCATTGACCAGAAACTGAACTGGACTAGTCATTTAAATACTGTGACTGTAGTGATCTGCACATCTGTATATATACAAGGGGTTAATGTCTAGATGTAACAATCAAGTAATCACTAGAAGGCAACACTGGAGACAGGTATAAGTAGACAGACGGAAGCCGAGATCCGCCTCTTCACAGGAACAGTAGCTAGTGACCACAAGCATACAAAGACAGCTCAGCACAGGTGTAGATAATCACAAGTGTTTCCTTTTTAAAAAAATGTAGAGTGCCCAATTCATTTTTTCCAATTAAGGGGCAATTTAGCGTGGCCAAACCAATGATCCTGTACATCTTTGGGTTGTGGAGGCGAAACCCACGCAGACATGGGGAGAATGTGCAAACTCCACACGGACAGTGACCCGGGGCCGGGATCGAACCTGGGACCTCGGCGCCGTGAGGCAGCAATGCTAACCACTGTGCCACCGTGCTGCCCAATATGTATTTCTGAATCAATTATGTTCATGTAACATCTAGTTTAAGCATTGGAGACAGAACAAACTTACAGTTAAGTAATCAAAGTTACTCAATAAAGTATTTACTCTAATTGGAAGACTACAAGTGTTAATCACTATCGAGTTAAAGATCATCCTGGAAGAAGCAAGTGAGTAACACATGTTGCACAAGGCAATACAACATTACTATCAGAAATAGTAATATAATATGGTACCAGGATGTGACTTCAAGAAACCTTACTAGATAGGTTAGATTAGAACCAGAAAGAGAAAAACAAAAGATAATTCATACCAGATATTCGACTTCGGAAGGCTTCGCACTAACAGTAATCTTAAATCTAATTGGAAACATTTTAAACAGCAATTCCATAGGCGGGATTCTCCAATAATGGGGCTAAGTGTTGACACCATCATAAACACCGGGGCGTTTAACGATGGCATCATCTGGCCGCTAGGAGCAGCGATCCTGCACTCCATAGGGGGTCAGAACGGCACTGGAGCGTATCACGCAGCCCCAGCTGCCGATTCGGGCACCAGCACGGGCGACGTGGGTCCGCGCATGTGCGCCACGGCCGGCACAGGTCCGCGCATGTGTGCCACGGCTGGCGCGGGTCTGCGCATGTGCATGGGTTGCCATCTCTGCGCTGGCCCCTGGCAACATGGCGGATCCTGACAGGTGCCCGGCGAGGAGGAACACAGGCCTCCCCAGAATTAGTCCGCCTGCCGATCAGTAGCCCCCGATCGTGGGCCTGGCCACCGTGGAGGCCCCACCCGGAGTTGGATACCCCCTCACCCCCACCAGGATGGTCCCCCAGCCAAAACGCCGAGGACCCATTGGGTAGGACCACCCGTGAACAACGCCAGCGGGTCTCGGCCGAACTCGGCGGGCATTCGGCATATCTAGCGCGGAGAATTGCCGGGGGGGGCGCATTGAGCAACCTCGACCAGTGCCGCGGTGACCGTGGGGGGGCCATTGGCGCCGATTCTCCAGTCACCAGGAATTGGCGGCCCATCATCGGAGCGGCGTCGCGCGATTCACGCCCCCTGCCAATTCTCCGACTAGGCGCAGGATCGGAGAATCCCGCCCCTTATCTTTCTGGAAGTACACAATTTGTCCACCGGTCCTGAAGCTGGAAAAATAGCTTTGCTTTTATCCTTTGCAGGACAGCTGGCTGTCGAAATATACAACTCTTTCACTAACTCTGAAAGGGAGGACAATATCAAACTTGAAGTAATAATTAAAACATTTGAAACCCATTGCAAAACGCAGAAAAATGAAATCTGTGAGAGATTCAGGTTCACCAGATGTTTGCAAAAACATGAAGAATCATTCACAAGCCTGAAACTTTGCTGCTTCAAGAGACTCAATGCTCAGAGACCAAATAGTAAAGGGAATATGTGATGAGGGACTCAGACAATCATTATTAAAACGGAAAGATTTAACGCTGGAAATCGCGGTTCAAAAGTGTTTAACTCTCGAAAAAAACTCACAAACGGCACAAAGGTCCACCACGAGGTCGAGTCTGTTAAAATGCTGTCTCAGCATTCAAAAGACCTTCTTCATGCCAGCAGATCCAATTCCAACCAGTACGCATCTGCGCACATCAACAAAAGACGCAAACCAGCAAAATTCCGATTTGCGCATGCGGTGCAGTTGAGAAAAGATGTACTAGTTAATGATCGATCTGCGCATGCGCAAGAAGTCGCACATGCGCATTTGAAAAAAGATCGCACATCTTTCAAAGATCAATTTTCGCATACGCCAGAAGCTGCGCAAGCGCAGTTGAAAAGGAACGCACACCATCCGAAGATCAATTTGCGCATGCGCAATCGATTATTACGCATGACATCATGAGCATCATGATGTCAGAAGACTCAGACCACGCCCACTTAAAGGGAAACTGCCCGAACATCACAAATAGGACTCTTAAAGGTACAAAACCACAAATTTGTACCTCAAAAGGCCTGAATTTCAACCAGCAGTTGAAATTAACTTTTGCAGCACCCTGGAACAAGCAGTTTGCAGCATCCAAAGTGAAGAGCATATTAACAAATCCAAGACTAAAGAAGATGATTTGTTCATTAAAAGTGAAGGAATAAAAACAAATCCGAAACCAATGAAGATGATTTGTTTGTGAAGAATAATCCTCAGACATGGCTGAGTTATTCGGATATGATGATCATAGCATCAGCAACACGGTTGAAAAGGTCGACACAACTCTACTCATGGTAGATGAATCCAATACCATGATGCAATGGCAGATCATTGATACATTGGATGACAGCAACCTGCCAAATAGCCAAGAAGAAATCAATGCCACACAGAAAGTACTGTTCGACTCCGTTGAGAGAGTGCTGATCGACTCCACAGAGAGACCACTGCACAACTCCACACAGAGAGCGATGAAAGACTCCACAGAGAGAACACTGCACAACTCCACACAGAGAGCGATGAAAGACTCCACAGAGAGAACACTGCACAACTCCACACAGAGAGCGATGAAAGACTCCACAGAGAGACCGTTGACAGACTCCAGAATGGAAGCAATTAAAGACTCCAGAGCAACAACCACGTATGAAGAAGACTATGAAGGTCTACCCACCTTATTTGAACAACAAAAAGCTGACTATGAAGGTCTATCTACCTTATTTAATGAACAACAAGAAGACACTGAATGTAAAAAAAAAAATTTAGAGTGCCCAATTCAATTTTTCGAATCAAGGGGCAATTTAGCATGGCCAATCCACCTAACTAGCACATGTTTGGGTTGTGGGGGCGAAACCCACGGGGAATGTGCAAACTCAACACGGACAGTGACCCAGAGCCGGGATCGAACCTCGGCGACGTGAGGCAACAGGGCTAACCCACTGCGCCACCGTGCTGCCCTATCTGTACCAATAATGACACCGTGATCACAATCAGCATACACGATGTGCAAGTTCACAGCGAGACTGACAGATCTCAGCTCGCCTGTACAGAAGCACTCAACAATCAAAGTAAAACTACTCTTGAGTCAGTGAGACCGCATCAATTAAAACCTCATCCACTCTTGACAACCCACAAGAAACTGAAATCTTGACGACGTTGACTCCAGAAGAGGAGCACCAAGAGATCAACGGGGAAGCAAATCAACCAGAAATGACTCCAGAAGAGGAGCACCAAGAAAGCAAAAAGGAATCAAATCAACCAGAAATGACTGATGTCACCAAGATCAATGCAACATCAGTTCATTCACACAAACCTCAATTCAAAAAGCTCAATGAAACATCAGATACCACACAAGAAACTGATACCAACAACTTTGAGAATTACTCAAACTATCCAAAAGGAACAGTCATTGAGCACAGCAAAAACAACAACAAGAAGCACAACAAAACCAACAACACGAAGCATTGCAAAAACATCAAGAAGCACAACAAAAATAACAACAAGAAGCACAACAAAAACAAGAACAAGAAGCACAACAAGATCAACAACAAAAACAACAACAATGAAACAACAACCTGTACAACATGGTACAACTCTGCACATGAAGGACAATGCAAAAGCACAGTCCAAACCAATGGCCAGAGTACAAACATAACATGGCATGATAACGAATCTCACAAATTCACATTTGCTCCACAACAAACAAGCAAACCAGTTTTCAAGGCAGATGACATACAGAATCGATACCGCAAGCACAGAAAAAAGTCCAGGTCAGACAACAAAGATGACAGACAGAATCAATACCGCAAGCACAGGAAAAAGTCCAGGTCAGACAACAAAAGTGATTCGGCCAGTCAAACAGCTCATGAGGACTTATTGGTTACTTAAACACAAGAACACTGACGACATTCACAAAGACATTGAAATATCAACATCACCACTTCAACAACAGAAGAAGAAAGAAACTCAACCGGATAAATTTATAAAGATAGAACTCATAAATATTAATTGGCTTTGTATAATTATAAATATTGTCACAGCTTGTACAGATATACATATCATCATTTATCTACCTGTTTTGTACAATTTTCTTCAGAACAGTACAGAAAATATGTAAAAGAAAAAAAGAGGGGGTGGAGTGATCTGCATATCTGTATATATCTATAAGGGGTTAATGTATAGGTGTAACAATCAAGTAATCACTTGAGGGCAGCACTAGAGACAGGTATAAATAGATAGACGGAAGCCAAGATCCGCCTCTTCACACGAACAGTAGCTAGTGACCACAAGCATACAAAGACAGTTCAGCACAGGTGTAGATAACCATAAGTATTTCTTAATCAATCATGTTCATGAAACATCTGGTTTAAGCATTGGAGAGAGAACAAGCTCACAGTTAAGGAATCAAAGTTACTCAATAAAGTAATTGCTCTAATTGGAAGACTACGAGTGTTAATCATTATCGAGTTAAATATCAACCCGAAGAAGCAAGTGAGTAACACATGTTGCACAAAACAATACAACATTACTATCAGAAATAGTGATATAATAGTGGCTACCAGAGCAAGTCAAAGATTGGAATCCTGTGGCAAATAACTCAACGCCTGACTCCCCAAAGCCAGTCCACCATCCACAAGGCACAAGTCAGGAGTGTAATGGAATACTCTCCACTTGCCTGGATGAGTGCAACCCCAACAACACTCAAGAAGCTTGACACCATCTAGGACAAGGCAGCCCTTTTGATTGCTATCCCTTCCATAAGCATTCTCTCCTTCCACCACTGAAGAACAGTGGTAGCCGTGTGTACCATCTACAAGATACACTGAAGTAACTCACCAAGGTTGCTTGGGCAGCATCTGACCACTATCGTCTAGGAGACGAGCAGCAGGTACCTGGGAACCCCACCACCTGGAGAGCAGCATGGTAGCACAGTGGATAGCAGTGTTCACAGCACGAGGGTCCCAGGTTCGATTCCTGGCTTGGGTACTGTCTGTGGGGAGTCTACACATTCTCCCCGTGTCTGCGTGGGTTTCCTCTGGGTGCTCCGGTTTCCTCCCACAAGTCTCAACAGACGGCTGTTAGGTAATTTGGACATTCTGAATTCTTCCTCTGTGTACCCAAGCAGGTGCCGGAATGTGGCGACTTGGGGCTTTTCACAATAACATCATTGCAGTTTTAATGTAAGCCTACTTGTGACAATAAAGATTATTAAAAACAAATTGTTAAAATTTTAAAAAGGCACTCACCACCCTGACTTGACCATATATCACCGCTTCTTCACTGTCACTGGGGCATCATCCTGGAACTCCCGCCGTAACAGCACTGTGGGTGCGCCTAAACTTCAGCGACTGCAACAGTTCAAGAAGGCAGCTCATCACCACCTTGTCAAGGGAATCTATGTCATGTGTGAGTACCTTTAAGAAATTTGTATTTAAGAAATGTACCTTTAAGAAATGGGTGTTTATCAGTGATGTCAGAGTGTGGGAGGAGCTGGGCTGTCTGTCAGATTTTTACTTTCATTTTAGGCTGTTTGCTGCAGGGTGTGTTTCAGTTTCATTTTCAGTGTTGGAGCTGAAGCCAGACAGAGCAGGTGTACTGTTGATCTCCCTGCCATGAAAAGACTATCTCTTGATCATTTGGTGAATTCAGAATTATAAATGTTCTCAGTAGTGAATGTAAACCTAATGTGTTTCTGGTTAAAAGGTGTTTCTTTTATCTTCTGGATGTTGTTTGAGAAGTTATTAAGGATTATTTAGTGTTGTATTCTTTGGGGGTTGTATTTGAATTGATGGTTGCTAAGATGTTCACTGTATGTTTTAAAAAGTTTAACTTGAGTTCATAGAATAAACATTGTTTTGCTTTAAAAAATTACTTTTCCATTTCTGCTGTACCACACCTGTAGAGTGGGCGTGTGCTCCCCATACCACAATCTATTAAAAGTTGTGGTCAGGTAAACTCCCTGACACACATTGGGGTTCTCTAAACTCTGGCCAAAAATAAATTGGGGGCTCGAGCGGGATAAAAGTCTATCTATTGGACTGGCTTAGTGAACTTAAAGACAGTGAGTGGTGAGCATATTGTGGTTGCTTTTCAGGTGTGGTATTCTAGTTTAAGTGGGGAGTGTGTTGTGGACAATGGCTCTTTCAGAGGCTCAGAAGTTTTTGTGGTGGAGATGGTCACATGCAGAACCTTAGGGACAGAGACTAAAAGCAGACTGTTAGATTTGGCAAAAACATTGCATTTAACATTACCTGACAAAATGCGAAAATATGAGGTAATTATGGTGGTGGCTAAGCATTTAAAGTTGCCTGAGATACAGTCTGACTCATTAGAAATGGCAAAGATCCAGTTGCAGATTAAGCAACTTGAACATGAAAAAGAATTAAAGCTGCTTGAATATGCAATGAGAGAAAAAGAAAGAGAAAGGGAGCTACAGACAGGGGAAAAAGACAAGGAGAGAGAAGAAAAAAACAAAGAAAGCCCAACAGAACAAAAAGAAAAAGATAGAGAGGAAAGGGAAAAAGAGAGAGAGTTTGAACTTCAGAAAATGGCGATGAAATATAACAGTCAGTTAAAATTGGCAGATGTAAAGGGAAACATAGAGTTGGAGGATAGTGATGAGGATAGTGAGAAAGAGCGTCAAAGTCGAAGGCTTGGTGTGGATCTGTTTAAATATGTCCAAGCATTGCCAGGGTTTGATGAGAAAGAGGTAGAAGCCTTTTTCATTTCATTTGAGAAGGTAGCTAAACAAATGAAATGGCCACAGGACATGTGGGTGTTACTGATTCAACCAATGCTGGTAGGTAGAGCTAGTGAAGTGTTTGCATACGTATGAGAAGGTGAAAAAATCCATCTTAGGTGCTTATGAACTGGTGCCTGAAGCCTACAGACAAAGGTTTAGAAATTTAAGGAAAGAATTAGGTCAAACACACATGGGGTTTGAAAGGCTCAAACAAAGTAATTTTGATAGGTGGATTAGGGCTTTGAAAATAGACCAAACCTATGAAGCTCTCAGAGAAATTATACTTTGGAGGAGTTTAAAAATTCAATCCCTGATGTAGTGAGAATTCATGTGGAAGAACAGAGGGTTAAAACTAGCAGCAGAAATGGCAGATGATTATTCATAAATTGAAGGTTGGTTTCCGACATCAGTTTCAGCCTGTGAGGGATAGAAACTGGGGACATGAGAAATATTCAAGTGGTAAAAGTAAAGGTGACCTGATGGGAGATAATAAGGAGAGTGTACCTCAGATTAAAAAAGAAATCCAGGAGGGTGGAAGAGACATGAAAAGTTTCAAATGTTTTCACTGTAATAAACTAGGCCATGTAAAGTCACAGTGTTATCCATGAATACAGTTTATCTTGGGTAATGATATAGCTGGATCGCAGATGGGAGTGATGCCTACTGTGGTTGATAAGCCAGTGGAAAATCAGACAACTGAAGTGTTGAAGGACGAATATCCTGGGATTTTTCCAGATTGTGTAGTAACAAGGTCGCAAAGTCACAGGTTAAGACAAGAGGAGAAATCAAAGAGTGAAGATGAAGTTGAAGTGCAATTATCAGAAATGATTTTTGATCAGATGGTTGAAAAAGAACGCGAATAGGTGGAGGGTGAGGCGGATACTTTTAGTTCAGGAGAATTGGCGGAATTACAACAGAAAGATGTAGAAATTAAACGGATGTATCAGAAAGCATACACGGAAGAGGAATCTGAGTGTATACCAGAGTGTTATTACCATAAAAGTGATGTCTTGATGAGAAAATGGAAACATTTACATATGCAGGTGGATGAAAAGTGGGCAGAAGTTCATCAAGTAGTATTGCTGGTAGGGTATAGAATGGAGGTGTTGCGAATTGCACATGAGGTACCAGTGGGAGGTCATTTGGGAATAAGGAAAACTCAAGCTAAAATACAAAAACATATTTATTGGCCTAGACTACATAAAGATGTAGTTAAATTTTGTCAATCATGTCACACATGTCAAGTTATAGGGAAACCTCAAGCAGTGATAAAACCAGCACCCCTAATACCCATTCCAGCATTTAAGGAACCTTTTACAAGGGTGATAATTGATTGCGTAGGACCGCTTCCTGAAACAAAAAGTGGGAATCAATATGTTTTGACAATAATGGATGTGTCTGGTAGGTTTCCAGAAGCCATTCCAGTACGTAATATTACAGCTAAAAAGATTGTGGAGGAGTTACTTAAATTCTTTACTAGATATGGATGACCCACAGAAATACAATCGGATCAAGGATTGAATTTTACCTCAAGGTTATTCAAGAAGTTATGGATACCTTAGGAATAAAACAATTTAAATCAACTGCGGACCATCCAGAATCGCAGGGAATGTTAGAAAGGTGGCATCAGACATTAAAGACATTGTTGAGGGCTTATTGTCATGATTATCCAGAGCATTGGGATAAAGGAATTCCATTCGTACTGTTTGCAATTAGTGATGCACCTAATGAGTCAACCAAATTCAGTCCTTTGAACAAATATTTGGTCATGAGGTAAGAGGACCACTTAAATTGATTACGGAAAATTGGTGAGTGAGAAATCAGAAATTACATTATTGGATTACGTGTCAAATTTTAGGGAGCGATTAAATAGAGCAGGTGAATTGGCTAGACAACATTTAAAAGTTGCACAAAATGTGATGAAACGGATAGCGGACAAGCCATCCAAAGTTTGTAGTTTTGTCAGTGGAGATAAAGTTTTAGTATTGTTACCAGTGGTAGGTGAGCCTTTAAAAGCTAGGTTTTGTGGACCTTATCAGATTGAAAGGAAATTAAGTGAGGTGAATTATGTGGTAAAAACACCAGTTAGAAGGAAGACTCACCGAGCGTATCATGTGAATATGCTTAAAAGGTACTTTGAAAGGGAAGGAGAGAAAAAGGAGGAGGTTTTAATGATTCTAACTCAAAGTGACGAACCAAATCCAGATGACTGTGAATTTGACATATCTCAAATTAAATTGGAAAACGAGGATGTTCTTAAAAATTGGGATAAATTGTTGAGTTACCTTCCAGAGGAAAAACGGACTGACCTGAAAGAGTTATTGATATCACATGGGCAAGTTTGTGGAGATAAATTGGGAAGTACTGAAATGGCTATACATGATGTAGATGTGGGAAATGCTGTTCCAATCAAACATCCATATCGACTTAACCCTTTAAAATTGACACAGATTAACAAAGAGATTGAGGGTATGCTTAAAAATGGCATAATTAAAGCGGGTTGCAGCCAATGGATCTCACCCATAGTGATGGTACCTAAACCAGACGGTACCCAACGGTTGTGTGTGGACTATAAGACCATAAGACCATAAGACATAGGAGCGGAAGTAAGGCCATTCGGCCCATCGAGTCCACTCCACCATTCAATCATGGCTGATTTCAACTCCATTTACCCGCTCTCTCTCCATAGCCCTTAATTCCTCGAGAAATCAAGAACTTATCAACTTCTGTCTCAAAGACACTCAACGTCCCGGCCTCCACCGCCCTCTGTGGCAATGAATTCCACAAACCCACCACTCTCTGACTGAAGAAATTTCTCCTCATCTCTGTTCTAAAGTGATTCCCTTGTATTCTAAGGCTGTGCCCCCGGGTCCTTGTCTCCCCTGCTAATGGAAACAACTTCCCTACATCCACCCTATCTAAGCCATTCATTATCTTGTAAGTTTCTATTAGATCTCCGCTCAACCTCCTAAACTCCAATGAATATAATCCCAGGATCCTCAGACGTTCATCGTATGTTAGGCCTACCATTCCTGGGATCATCTGTGAATCTCCGCTGGACCCGCTCCAGTGCCAGTATGTCCTTCCTGAGGTGTGGGGCCCAAAATTGCTCACAGTATTCTAAATGGGGCCTAACTAATGCTTTATAAAGCTTCAGAAGTACATCCCTGCTTTTATATTCCAAGCCTCTTGAGATGAATGACAACATTGCATTTGCTTTCTTAATTACGGACTCAACCTGCAAGTTTACCTTTAGAGAATCCTGGACTAGGACTCCCAAGTCCCTTTGCACTTCAGCATTATGAATTTTGTCACCGTTTAGAAAATAGTCCATGCCTCTATTCTTTTTTCCAAAGTGCAAGACCTCGCACTTGCCCACGTTGAATTTCATCAGCCATTTCTTGGACCACTCTCCTAAACTGTCTAAATCTTTCTGCAGCCTCCCCACCTCCTCCATACTACCTGCCCCTCCACCTATCTTTGTATCATCGGCAAACTTAGCCAGAATGCCTCCAGTCCCGTCATCTAGATCGTTAATATATAAAGAGAACAGCTGTGGCCCCAACACTGAACCCTGCGGGACACCACTCGTCACCGGTTGCCATTCCGAAAAATAACCTTTTATCCCAACTCTCTGCCTTCTGCCTGACAGCCAATCGTCAATCCATGTTGGTACCTTGCCTCGAATACCATGGGCCCTTATTTTACTCAGCAGTCTCCCGTGAGGCACCTTATCAAAGGCCTTTTGGAAGTCAAGATAGATAACATTCATTGGCTCTCCTTGGTCTAACCTATTTGTTATCTCTTCAAAGAACTCTAACAGGTTTGTCAGGCACGACCTCCCCTTACTAAATCCATGCTGACTTGTCCTAATCCGACCCTGCACTTCCAAGAATTTAGAAATCTCATCCTTAACAATGGATTCTAGAATCTTGCCAACAACCGAGGTTAGGCTAATTGACCTATAATTTTCCATCTTTTTCCTTGTTCACTTCTTGAACAGGGGGGTTACAACAGCGATTTTCCAATCCTCTGGGACTTTCCCTGACTCCAGTGACTTTTGAAAGATCATAACTAACGCCTCCACTATTTCTTCAGCTATCTCCTTTAGAACTCTAGGATGCAGCCCATCTGGGCCCGGGGATTTATCAATTTTTAGACCTCTTAGTTTCTCTAGCACTTTCTCCTTTGTGATGGCTACCATATTCAACTCTGCCCCCTGACTCTCCGGAATTGCTGGGATATTACTCATGTCTTCTACTGTGAAGACTGACGCAAAGTACTTATTCAGTTCCTCAGCTATTTCCTTGTCTCCCATCACAAAATTACCAGCGTCATTTTGGAGCGGCCCAATGTCAACTTTTGCCTCCCGTTTGTTTTTAATGTATTTAAAGAAACTTTTACTATCATTCCTAATGTTACTGGCTAGCCTACCTTCAAATTTGATCCTCTCTTTCCTTATTTCTCTCTTTGTTATCCTCTGTTTGTTTTTGTAGTCTTCCCAATCTTCTGACTTCCCACTACTCTTTGCCACATTATAGGCTTTCTCTTTTGCTTTGATGCATTCCCTAACTTCCTTTGGCAGCCATGGCTGCCTAATCCCCCCTCTGATAACCTTTCTTTTCTTTGGGATGAACCTCTGTACTGTGTCCTCAATTACTCCCAGAAACTCCTGCCATTGCTGTTCTACTGTCTTTCCCACTTGGCTCTGCTCCCAGTTGATTTTCATCAGTTCCTCCCTCATGCCCCTGTATTTATTTAACTGTAACACCTTTACATCTGATTCTACCTTCTTTCTTTCAAATTGGAGATTGAATTCAATCATATTATGATCACTGCCTCCTAAGTGCTCCCTTACTTTAAGATCTTTAATCAAGTCTGGCTCATTACATAACACTAAGTCCAGAATGGCCTGTTCCCACGTGGGCTCCATCACAAGCTGTTCCAAAAAGCCCCCCTGTAAGCATTCAATGAATTCCCTTTCCTTGGGTCCACTGGCAGCATTATTTACCCAGTCCACCTGCATATTGAAGTCCCCCATGATCACTGACCTTGCCTTTCTGACATGCACTTTCTATTTTGTGGTGCATTTTGTGCCCCCGGTCCTGACCACTGTTAGTAGGCCTGTACATAACTCCCATTATGGTTTTTTTGCCTTTGTGGTTCCTCAACTCTACCCACACAGACTCCACATCATCTGACCCTATGTCGTTTAGTGCTATTGATTTAATTTCATTCCTAATTAACAAGGCAACCCCGCCCCCTCTGCCCACCTCTCTGTCTTTTCGATAGGTTGTGAATCCCTGGATGTTTAAAGGCCAGTCCTGAACCCCCTGCAACCATGTCTCTGTGATGCCTACCACATCATACCTGCCAGTCACAATCTGGGCCACAAGCTCATCTACCTTGTTCCGTACACTGCGCGCATTTAAATATAGCACCTTTAATTCTCTATTGACCGTCCCTTTTTGTTTTCTTAGTGTGGTGGACCTTGGTTTACTGAGCCTTTCCATATACTGTGTCATATTTTGTGGGATGGGGACAATCGTAACCACTCTTGAGTTTTGTCTGTTCGTGTTTTTTTGTATTCCTAAGCAGCTACGCTCCCCGCTGATTACTTCACCTCTTGGTTCCCTGACTTTCCCTTCCCCCCCAATCTTTAGTTTAAAGTCCTATTGACCACCCTGTTTACTCTTTTCGCCAGAACACTGGTCCTAGCTCGGTTCAGGTGGAGACCATTCCAACGGTATAGTCCCCCCTGCCCCAAAACTGATGCCAGTGTCCCATGAAAAGGAACCCCTCGTTCCCACACTACTCTTTCAGCCACGTGTTAACTTCCCTTATTCTTACCTCCCTATGCCAATTTGCGCGTGGCTCAGGCAGTAATCCAGAGATTATGACCCTTGAGGACCTGTTTTGTAATTTGAATCCTAGCTCTTTATAATCTCTAAACAGGTCCTCTTTCCTAGACTTGCCTATGTTGTTGGTACCGACATGGACCACAACAACTGGATTCTCCCCCTCCCTCTCCAGTATCCTTTCAAGCCGGTCAGAGATGTCCCGCACCCTAGCACCGGGCAGGCAACATACCATGCGGGACTCTTTATCCTGCTCACAAAGGATACTATCTATCCCCCTGATAATAGAATCCCCGACAACTACAACTTGCCTATTTACTCCCTCCCCTTGAATGGCCTGCTGAACCATGGTGCCTTGGTCAGCTGACTCATCCTTCCTGCAACCCTGTTCGCCATCCACACAGGGAGCAAGTGCCTCAGACCTGTTGGACAGAGTCAAGGGCTGAGGCTCCTGAGTTCTTGACTGCTGGTTCCCTTTACCTGCCTGACTTGCAGTCACACCCTGCTGTCCCTGGCCACTGGCAGGATTTAAACTATTTACTCTGACAGGTGTGACTGCCTCCTGAAACACAGTGTCCAGGTAAGTCTCCCTCTCCCGGATGTGCCTCAGTGTTTGAAGCTCCGACTCCAGTTCATCAACTCTGAGCCGGAGCTCTTCGAGCAGCCAACACTTACTGCAGATGTGGTCGCTGCAGCTCGCAATGGGATCTGCCAGCTCCCACATCAAGCAGCTCAAGCCCATCACCTGACCAGCCATCACTAATTAATTAATCAGTTGTTATAACCTGCCTACTGACGATTGGCTGGGGACTAATGACTATCCCACAATCCTATGGGAGTATGAACTTCCCCAATGAGGGGGGCGGAGAAACTCCTACTATAAATAAACTGGCCAGTCCAGGAACCAGGAGGAAGGAGAAGGTAGCAAGGGAAGTTACTGCTACTGCTATGTATATATTGTTATAGTAAATAAACTTTATTATTTTGTATCCTTAAAACTCGTGCTGGATTCTTCGGGGCCCTTACAAAACTGGCGACGAAGGTAAAAGTGAATAGCTGTCTACACTGCTGAAGCCACCTCCCTGGATTTTTGTTGGATACAGGTTGGAAGTTGTTTTCTATTATACCATGCCTCTGTACGGACGTTTGGATGTTTTTGATGCTGCGCTGGAAAGCTGGAACCAGTACACACAACAGATGCGTTACTATTTCCGGGCAAACAATATCACTGAAAACAAGCGCCAGGTGGTCATATTGCTCACCGCCTGCGGGCCGCATACGTTTGGGGTGATTAGGAGCCTTACGTACCCAACTGCGCCGGGCACCAAAACGTTTGACGAACTTGTGAATATAGTGGGGCAACACTTTAACCCAACCCCGTCCACGATAGTCCAGCGTTACCGGTTTAATACCGCTGAGAGGACCCCTGGAGAATCCCTTGCCGATTTTTTATCCAGGCTACGCGGGATTGCGGAATACTGTGACTATGGTGAGACCTTGTCAGAAATGTTACGCGACCGTTTGGTTTGCGGTATTAACAATGCGGCCACCCAGAGAAAGTTGTTAGCGGAGCCAACATTGACTTTTCAACAGGCAATACAAATAGTCTTGTCCCGAGAGAGCGCAGAGCGAGGAGTACAGGAGCTACAGGGAATGGAAGTGCATGCCTTGGGGCGAAACCCTTTCCGCCCAAAAACGTCCCCCCGCACTCCTGCGGTACCTTGGGCGAGGCAACGACCAGACCGACGCCAGTGGCCATCGGACATTCCTCCCCAAAGGGAGCCTTCTCCAGAGCCAATGGATGAGGAGCCATGTCCGTGTCAGACTTGTAGGCGCCGACCCCGTCGCGGACGGCGGTCCTGGGGACGCCAGAGGCGCCGTCATTCCGACCGAAACTGGGACCAGCCCAGGGGCCGTAACTGGGACCAGCCCAGAGGCCGTACCTTCCATGTGGATGAACCTGCGGCGACCACTCCTGAGGACGTGGAGACGGAGGACGACTGCCTGCAGCTGCATTGTGTGGCAGCTCCCCGTGTGGCCCCCATTAAGGTGACAGTACGGGTCAATGGCCACCCGCTGGAGATGGAGTTGGATACTGGCGCAGCAGTCTCCGTGATCGCCCAGAGGACATTCGACCGCATCAAGCAGGGTATACAGACCCTTACACTAACTGACTCACAGGCCAGGTTGGCCACCTACACGGGGGAACCACTGGACATTGCAGGAACTACAATGACCCCTGTTGTCTATGGACGCCAGGAGGGGCGTTTCCCACTTATCGTAGTGCGTGGCCATGGGTCCAGCCTGTTGGGTCGGGACTGGTTGCGCCATTTGCGGTTGCAATGGCAGCACATCCTCCAAACAGTTTCTGGAGGGTTGACAGAGGTGCTAGGACGATACCCAGAGGTATTCCAGCCTGGTCTGGGGAAAATAAAAGGGGCCGTAGCCCGTATCCAAGTTGAACCAGGAGCCACACCGCGCTATTTCCGGGCGCGCCCAGTGCCTTACGCTTTGCTCGAGAAGGTAGAAGGGGAGCTCACTCGTTTGGAGAGTTTGGGTATTATCAGGCCCGTCCGTTTTGCTGACTGGGCAGCACCAATTGTGCCAGTAATGAAGCCAGATGCCACAGTTCGCTTGTGTGGCGACTATAAACTTACAGTGAATACAGTTTCCCGACTCGACCGATACCCAATGCCTCGCATAGAGGATCTCTACGCGAAACTTGCAGGCGGACTCTCATTCACAAAATTAGATATGAGTCACGCCTGCCTGCAGTTGGAGCTGGACCCTGCCTCCCGACCATATGTAACAATTAACACACACCGGGGCCTGTATGAATATACACGGTTGCCCTTTGGAGTATCCTCTGCCTGCGCAATTTTTCAACGTGTTATGGAGGGCATTTTGAGAGGTTTACCACGTGTGGCTGTCTACCTAGATGACGTGTTGATTACAGGGACGTCGGAGCAAGAGCATTTGGAAAATCTGGAGGCTGTCCTTAAACGCCTTTCGGAGGCTGGAGTCCGTTTACGTCACACAGTGCGTATTTCAGGCAAAAGAAGTAGTCTACCTAGGTTATCGGGTGGACCGCGAGGCTCTGCACCCCGTCGCAGAGAAGGTGCGTGCAATTCAACATGCCCCCACCCCGACTGACACTTCGCATCTTCGTTCTTTTCTCGGTCTCGTAAACTATTACGGGAAGTTCCTCCCCAATCTGGCAACTACGCTGGCCCCCTTACACCTGCTGCTAAAGAAAAATCACAGCTGGGTTTGGGGTCAGCCGCAAGAAACCGCTTTCCGGCGGGTAAAGCAACAATTGTCGTCGTCTGGGTTACTAACCCACTATGATCCGGGAAAGCCTTTGCTCGTCACATGTGATGCATCCCCGTATGGTATTGGGGCTGTCCTGTCCCACAAGATGGAGAACGGGGCCGAGCGACCGATAGCTTTCGCCTCCCGCACATTGACTGCAGCGGAGAAGAAGTACGCGCAGATCGAGAAGGAGGGCCTGGCAGTGGTTTTCGCGGTGAAACGCTTCCACCAGTATGTGTACGGCCGCCATTTCACTATCGTGACTGATCATAAGCCCCTGCTGGGACTCTTCAGAGAGGATAAGCCGAGACCGCCCATTGCTTCTGCACGGATCCAGCGCTGGGCTTTGTTGCTTGCTGCATATGAGTATTCTCTGGAGCACAAACCAGGTCCGCAGATAGCAAATGCCGACGCACTGAGCCGATTGCCTTTATCAACCGGCCCCATGTCGACCCCCACGACCGGTGAGGTGGTCGCAACCCTAAATTTTATGGACACCTTGCCTGTCACGGCATCACAGATCCGTGAGTGGACCCAGACGGAGCCAGTCCTGTCAAAGGTTCGGCACATAGTCCTGTATGGTGGGCAGCATAGACAGCTCCCAGACGAGTTACTGGCATTTTCCTCCAAGCTGTCAGAGTTCAGCGTGGAAGACGGCATCCTCTTGTGGGGGACGCGTGTGGTTGTCCCGGAAAAAGGCCAGGAGTTGATATTATCAGACTTGCACAATGGGCATCCGGGCGTGACCAAGATGAAAATGTTGGCCCGGAGTTATGTCTGGTGGCCAGGCCTCGACACCGACATTGAGAAGGTGGCCCAAAACTGCTCCATTTGCCAGGAGCATCAGAAGCTTCCGCCGGCCGCGCCCCTACATCACTGGGAATGGCCAGGGCGGCCTTGGGCACGCTTACATGCAGATTTCGCAGGCCCTTTTCAGGGATCCATGTTCCTTCTACTAATTGACGCCCAGTCCAAATGGCTGGAGGTGCATAAGATGCAGGGGACAACGTCCTGCGCAACAATTGAAAAAATGCGTTTATCATTTAGCACGCATGGCCTCCCCGAGGTGCTGGTCACGGATAATGGCACTCCATTCACGAGTGAGGAGTTTGCTAGGTTTACAAAGATGAACGGCATCCGCCATATCCGCACTGCCCCTTACCACCCGGCTTCAAATGGGTTGGCAGAGCGTGCAGTGCAAACATTCAAAAGAGGCCTAAAGAAGCAGTCTTCCGGATCAATGGACACGAGACTGGCTCGGTTTTTGTTTACGTATAGGACCACCCCCCATGCGGTGACTGGGGTAGCTCCCGCAGAACTCCTAATGGGCCAGAGACTTCGCACCCGCCTTAGTATGGTCTTCCCGGACATTGGCGCAAAAGTACGCCGCACACAAGAACGGCAGGGACCGGGATTGTCTCAGCATCGTCCGATTCGGCAGTTTGCGCCCGGTGACCCAGTATTCGTGCGGAATTTTGCTGGTGGTGCCCAATGGGTTCCTGGGGTAATCTTTCGCCAAACGGGCCCTATATCGTACCAAGTGCAAGCCCAGGGTCGTCTCCAGCGAAAACATGTAGACCACGTCCGGTCCAGAAGATCATCCCCGCAAAAGATTCCCCGCCCCCGGAGCTCAGTTCAACAGCGGCAAAGACCAGAAACAAGGGAAGATAGTCCTCCAAATCTTCCACTGGTGCCTCACTCAAAGCCTGCGCAGGTCGTTACGGGACCAAATGGAGATAGAGACGCTGACATGACGGAGGCAGCAGACTCTGACTCCGAGATGGAGACACAGGATGAATCAGAGGGGGAATCCTCGGGTCCACAGGCCGTGGATGTACAACCGCGCCATTCATCACGGAAGCGCCGGTCTCCGTCTCGTTATACGCCGCCTGATCCAGCGCCGCGTGCAAATGGCGTCCGGCCTGCGGCCAAACGAGTTTGACGCCTTCCTTCGCCAGGGCCTACGGTGGATTCCTTGGACTTTGGGGGGGAGGGATGTTATAACCTGCCTACTGACGATTGGCTGGGGACTAATGACTATCCCACAATCCTATGGGAGTATGAACTTCCCCAATGAGGGGGGCGGAGAAACTCCTACTATAAATAAGCTGGCCAGTCCAGGAACCAGGAGGAAGGAGAAGGTAGCAAGGGAAGTTACTGCTATGTATATATTGTTATAGTAAATAAACTTTATTATTTTGTATCCTTAAAACTCGTGCTGTATTCTTCGGGGCCCTTACAAAATCAGTTTAATTTAAGTTTATGGTGGGGGCAGCTTCAGCCAATCAGACACTAATCTACACTGCACTTTTAACTGAAAAACAGCACAATTAGATTAACCACTTACCTTTCCTGGTTACCTCACTGCACCAAACTACCAAATTCTCACTGTCTGTATCTCTCTCACTCAGGCTGTGTCTCCTTGACCTGCGCAATGCTAATAATATAATATAATAATGCTAATAATAATATAATATGGCACTTACCTCACACCAATAGGTCTTATTATAAGTTAGAGGAGGAGGGTGGGTGAGAGACACTACACGTGTAGTGTCTCGGGTTTCCTCTCCACCAGAATTTATTGGTTGGGGGGGGGGGGCGGGGGGGCTTCCCAGAAGTCGAACTTCCGGTTCCCGCCTTATATTAAAAAAATAAAAAACCGAAAAGAAGAACAGAAACGGGACTAGGTAAGTGTTTTTAAAGGAGAAACTTACCTCCCAGAAATCATTTGCGCACCGCTCCCGCCGAAATCCCACTATAGAAAGGTTAATGCAGTTACAAGAACGAACTCTGATCCTATCCCACATTTGGAGGATTGCATGGAGAAAGTGGGACAATCAGCTTTTATTTCTAAACTGGATGTACTTAAAGGTTACCAGCAGTTACCTTTATCCGAAAGGGCAAAGGAGATTTCAGCTTTTGTGACTCCAGATGGTATATACCAATTTAAAGTTATGCTATTTGGCATGAAAAACGCCCCAGCCACATTTCAACGGTTAACTAACAAATTAGTTTCAGGATGATCCAATTGTGTGGTATGCATCGACGATCTGGTAATTTTCAGCCAGACATGGACAGAACATTTCAAACATCTGATGCAGCGATTCGATTGACTTCAGGAGGCGGGTTTGGTGATGAACCTAGCTAAAAGTGAATTTGGAAAAGCCCAAGTCACTTTCCTTGGCCATACAATCGGACAGGGTCGAATGGTCACACGGGATGTGAAACCTACAGTTATTGAGGAGTTTCCAATGCCCTCAAGACAAAGGGATATAATGTGATTTCTTGGCATGAGTGGTTTTGATCGAACATTTGTGAAAAAGTTATGTAGCGCGATTGCTCCACTGATGGACTTGCTGAAGACACGTCGAAAATTTCAGTGGACAGCGGACTTTCAACAGTCATTTGACTGCCTGATAGCTGTGATAACCAATGCTCCTGTGTTGGAGAATTGCAAGGGAATCTGTGATCAGATTGAACTAAAGTATCTGACTTTAAAGAGAAATGCCGAGGCGTAGAGGAATGGATGGATCGTGCAGAGACCTTCTTGTTCAAAGAGACTGTCAATCGAGAAGGATTTCAGTTGGAGGAAGACGAACAACAATAAAAAGGACTATTATTATACCTGTTTGCGTGTGGTGTTTTTAGAAATGAAAAAGTATATTTACTGTGTGCATTTCTTGAAGGATAGTGATAAGGTGAAAAATGAAACCATCTTGAAGTTGATGGTTTATTTATTTTTTCTTGGGGGGAGGTGTCATGTGTGAGTACCTTTCAGAAATGGGTGTTTAAGAAATGTACCTTTAAGAAATGGGTGTTTATCAGTGATGTCAAAGTGTGGGTGGAGCTGGGCTGTCTGTCAGCTTTTTACTTTCGTTTTAGACTGTTTGCTGCAGGGTGTGTTTTAGTTTTGTTTTCCGTGTTGGAGCTGAAGCCAGACAGAGCAGGTGTACTGTTGATCTCTCTGCCATGAAAATACTATCTCTTGATGATTTGGTGAATTCAGAATTATAAATGTTCTCAGTAGTGAATGTAAACCTAATGTGCTTCTGTTGAAAGGTGTTTCTTTTGTCTTCTGGACGTTGCTTGGGAAGTTATTAAGGATTACTTAGTGTTGTATTCTTTGGGGGTTGTATTTGAATTAATGGTTGCTAACATGTTCACTGTTGTTTTAAAAAGGTTAACTTGAGTTCCTAGAATAAACATTGTTTTGCTTCAAAAAATACTTTTCCATTTCTGCTGTACCACACCTGTAGAGTGGGCCGTGTGCTCCCCATACCACAATCTATTAAAAGTTGTTGGTCAGGTTAACACCAAGATACACTTTGGGGTTCTCTAAACCCTGGCCAATAACAACTAGGTACGGGCAATAAACGCTGGCCTAGCCAGCGTCACCGACATCCCATAAATAAATTAGAAAAGGTTCCAGAGATATGTGCAATTGGGGCAGGATTCTCCGTTGTCTGATGCCAAAATCGAGAAATGCGATTGGGGGCAAAATAGGTTCCAACACTAAAATTGCGGCGGATGCCGATTTGACGCCAAATCACAATTCTGTCAATTTAATTGGGGCATCAATGCAGTCCGGGACGCACGTATAGTAAACATGTCATTAGAGGGCCCAACCCGGTATTCTCCAGGGCCTCCACGATGCTCCACCTCTGGTGGCATGGCGTGGTTCACTTGTGCTTTTAAGAATTGTGAAACTGGTGTCGTGGCTGCTGAGGGAGAGAGAGGTGTTCCAGAAAGTATCCAACATCGCCATAGTTTGGTGACAGTCGTGTCGCTGGCTGGGGGGCTTCTGCCAAAGCCGGGGGGAAGAGTAGCAGGGGGTGGCCAGGAGGTGGGCTGTGGGGTTAGGATGGACGGGCACGGAACACCTTTGCTGCAGCCGGCAATGCAGCCATGCAGCTGCTCACGCCACTACCTGCCCACTGTGACCTTTGTGCCACAGGTCGTAGATGTACCCCCCCAGGGCACCACCCTGGATGCCCTCTGGCCCTAGACGATCCATCAGCTGTATGGGCGCGCTGCAGTGCAATCAGTGCCATCGTGTTGGCTGGGATGATATGTGTGGGGATTGTAATGTGTATAAGCGGTTGCATCTTGTCAGCCTCCGCGTGTCAATCACGGACCTGGGGAATCCCACACCGTTTTTCAGTGGAATCGATTGTGTTCACATGGTGCCGGTGCTAGCTCGTCCACAGTTCCTGAATCGATCCAGGTTCAGTGCCAGTTTTGCTGTTGTGTAAGTCCACGAATTCTGTGTCGGCATCAACACTTAGGGCTGGATTCTCCCGCCATGCCCGCCGCAAGAATGCCACGGGCGGGCTACGTACCCTGGAGAACTCGATCAACCTTGGGCAGGATTCTCTGCTCACCAGATGGACACGGCCATAAAATCCCACCCTTAGTCTCAGAAACGGTGAATCCTGCTCGTGATATATGAAGGTATGCAGTACAGTTTAGTTATTTCTTTTGTTGACATGCGAAAGAATTTTAGAAGTTAGCATATAGACAGAATTTCCAGTGCTGCTTAAAGAAGAATTTCATTTTATCAGCTACACTCCTCTGGGACTTTCCATAGTGATCTGCTGACTAAAGCTGACAGGTGAGCACTACCAAGTGGATTGCTCCCAGCAGATTGATAACTTTGTCACTCACTATGGAATTATGTTCCTCATCACTGCCACTTGCACTGGATTCATGAATCTGGAACCTCACCTTTCTGATGCACTGCAAAGCGTGATGCATGTTTTGTACAATGGGACGTCATAATTGATGTGCATATTTCAAATGTGACCTTTATTTCCGCATTGTTAGTCTTCCTGACACTGGAACGTAAAAAATACACTTGTCATTCACAGTGTCCTGAATAGACATTGAAAACTCTCGTTTGCCTTTCAGTCATGCCTGTGAATAACAATTTCAATACAATCTAAAATGTAATGTTATACAAAGATGGGGGCATCATTGCAGAATTTCATTTGAATGAGTTTCAGTGAAAAATGTAGATATTATAGTTGTAAGATAAATATTGTGGTGTAGGACCAGTGTGCCACTGTTTGTATGAAATTCTTTCGTCTGCCATGTTTATTGACAGAGGAATTTTGAGGAGAATCTATATTTAAACATCTGTGCACTGTTCTTTACTAATCTTAATCAGCATACTTATTTAGGTAAGGACAGGTAAATGTTAAATGGTTGTAATCCAATTATTGTGCAAACAGTCATTATTTTCCAATAAAAGATTTTAAGGTTCAAGGCCTTTAAGAGTTGTCGCAATGATGGCTTTCTAATTCTAATATCTTGTCTTATCTAGATACATGTAAAGCTTGTTATTTTAACTGGCATGTGTAATTGATAACAGTTGTTCCATAATGTATATGATTAATGGTTTGGGGAAATATTTCTGCTGATTTATTTAAAAAGCTGAGGCCATTTGCATGAGTAACTACTCTAAATATAACTAAGATACAGATAAAATGTTAATGCTCATTGTATTAATTAGTGGAGCAGTACAACACAGCAAAAACTTGGGGCCCGATCTTCCGGCCTCATTACACGCGCTCAAGCGTAACAAGGTCTGGTGAATAGCGGGAGAAGCCAAAAACGGGAACCACGCCAGGCGGCAAACAGTTTGCGATGCAACCAGCCGGCTCCCGTAGGCAAATTCCGAATCTGCCGTAGAGTGGTGAGAAACCAATTATAACCACTTAAGCACCATTTCCATACAATTAATGAGAGCCACCTGTTATCTAACAGCCTCCTGTCATTTGGCAGCCTCCCCAGCAAGTGCTCATTTTGGCGCCGATTAGTACTCCTTTTTAAAAACGTGAACCTGATGGAAGGACTTCTGTGGGGAGCTGAGGGGAGGACTAACCATCTTTGCTCACAGGTAAAGAGACCGGACGCGCTGGTCTTGCCACCCCATTGTATGGGGGGGTGGGGGACCTCCCGCAGGGGTGGGGCGCCAAAGAAAGGTGGGGGCAGGCACTGGGGGAGCAACTGGGGAGGCAATCGCTGACGAATCCACCATGCCAACCCTTGGATCCCAACCCCACTCCCGGGGCAATCCCTGTCCATAGCTCTCTGCCTCACCGATCACCCATATCCCTCACCGACTGATGAGGCCTCTGGCTGCATGGCTGAAGGCATTCGCTAGTAAAGAATTGGCAATCGTAGTTAAGTGAGCACTTGACACAGGCAAGTGTGTTCCCGTGGGTAGGCGGGCCATGCAGCATGTGGGAGTCATTGTCCATTATTCCAATCAAACATTGATGCCTGGGCATTGTGTGGGAGTTAATACCACACACGCAGCAGCCAACATCCAAACACCCAGTGGATGGGACACAGTTCCCGGGACACGACAATGGCCGAAGGGTGGATGGGTGCCACGGGGGGGGCAAAGGGTCCGGGGATCAGCCCGCATTGCAGAAGAAAGTGACAGAGGCATCATAACGGTTATGCAAAACGTTTTTTAATGTGCTGTACAATACTCCATTTCCAAGAGTGACCGCCCCCCTAATCCCCCCGGCCCCCAACCCCACCCCCTCCCCACCCCATACGTAACCCCTCCCCCCTACCCCGGTGCCCTAAGTGATGCTCAATGGGCCTGGCCCTCCTACGTCTTGGTGTTCCACGAGGGTGCACATCTGAGGTGGAAGGTGCCAACTGCTTACCTTGTCCGGTGGCCTGCGATGCCCCTGGCAGGCGTCCTCTGGGAGCTCTGGGGCTGGAGGGCCCCGGCTCACTTGTCGGTGGCACATGCACAGCCGTGCCGCCCTGTCCCGTGTGCTGACCCCGAGACGCGGCCTCATCAGAGGGGTGAAACCCGGGAGTGCTGGTGGCCATCGTCACCACCCCATGGCACGAGTGCAGTTGGCACTCAGCACCCCCTCCTCCCGTTCGGTGCCCATAGAGCTCTGGGGTTTACCTTGGCATGGAGGGGCAGCTGGTTCCGGCCCTGGCTGTCCCTGCATCATCTGGCTCAGCCAGCCATGGTGGTTCCCCATGGTCCGTGCCATTGTGTCGACACCCTTGGCGATGCTCCTCAGTGACTGGAACAGATCCCCCAGTGACCCGGCCAAACTCTGCAGTGCCTCGCCCATTCCCATCTGAGAGCGGGACATGTCCCCCAGAATCCCTTCAAGGTCGGCCTGATACTGGGTGACATCCCCCAGTGAGGCAGACATTCTGCCAAGATCCTCAGCCATGCTGTCACCGACTGTGCGTTGCTTTGGAAACCTTCACACTTGGTGCCGATGTTGTGCACCAGGCTCTCCACTCTGTTCGCCATCCAAGCAGTGTTGGCCTCGGTGTCACTCATTGCTGGTCCTATCTCCAGCTCCTGTAGCCTCTGGGACTCAGCTATGGATCTGCTGGAGTGATGCTGACATCTCCCTCTGAACGTCCCGGACGAACCTATTGTTTCCATCAGCTCCGGGTAACTCTGCCAGAGGCGCAGCATCAGGCTGGGACCCAGCTGGGTCCAGTGATCCAGCAGACCTCTGACTGCTATCTTGCCTGGGGGGTGCCTGCCTCAACCAGATGTGCATCAGCAACTGTATCGTGCTCAACAGATTGTGCCCCAGAATCCTGACGGCTAACATTTTCCACCGAGGTGTCTGTACCTGTGCTGATGGAGGGTGTGGATGACAGCTGTGCCGCAACTATTACAGTTGCACTCTCGGAGCTCTCCTCTGAGGTGGGTTCTCCCTGGGGTCAGGAGAGGGTGCCGCCTAGGATGGGCTGGTGCCATCTGCTGCTGGACCTTCGAGAGAATGGACATGTGGTCAGTTGGTTCTGGAACCTACCTCTCCATTCACCTGAGGATGGAGCAGCGCTCCGAAAGCTAGTGATTTGAAACAAACCTGTTGGACTTTAACCTGGTGTTGTAAGACTTCTTACTCTGCTCACCCCAGTCCAACGCCGGAATCTCCATATCATTGTTAGATGATGGTACACTATTGTAATCTTACTGAGGTGCTGTTCGATGCAGCTGCAGGATTAAATCTGTTTTTGGATGGCTACTGAAGGTCACAGGGCAATTTATAGATTGAAATGTGGAACAATGAGAATAACAACATATAGAAATTTCTGCAATCTATAGGGCACAATCCAAATGTGAAAAGACCACAGGTTGATGTAAGAAAAACCTTTACATTGGCAATATTGTGCATCGTATCTGTCCAGTGTATACAACCTGATCACCTATTACATTTCCTTTTGAAATCATAGTTTAATTCTTTCCTGATTAAATTTATTAGATTTTTAACAGACCACCAATGATATCAGCCTGAAAACAATTTGACGTAAAAGCTGGAATCATCTGTTTCTTCACAAAGTGCATAACCTGACCCATTTTTAATTCATAAATAATTAAAGATTAATATCTCAAAGTCAATGCAACATAAGTGTTTGATACATTTTAAGCCATTTTCATAGAATTTACAGCGCAGAAGGAGACCATTCGGCCCATCGAGTCTGCACCGGCTCTTGGAAAGAGCACCCCACCCAAGGTCCATACCTCCACCCTATACCCATAACCCAGTAACCCCACCCAACACCAAGGGAAATTTTGGACACTATGGGCAATTTAGCATGGCCAATCCACCTAACCCGCACATCTTTGGACTGTGGGAGGAAACCGGAGCACCCGGAGGAAACCCACGCACACACGGGAAGAATGTGCAGACTCCGCACAGACAGTGACCCAAGCCGGGAATCGAACCTGGGACCCTGTAGCTGTGAAGCAATTGTGCTATCCACAATGCTGCCCTTTTAATTGATAAGTCTTTGCAAATGATGGTGTAAAGTTTGCAATCTATCACAACTGTCTTCTACAATCAGGAGTGTGAAAATAATTCCATTCAACATGGCACCACAATGTAATAGCGGCCTGAAAATCTTCAAATTAACACGTCTCCCGTCCGTAGTTTCGGCAAAAAGGTTGCCATGAGTACAAAACAGGAAGTCCTTTTTGTGCTAATGCCGTATTTTGATTAAAGCACTAACAGGACAAATGCAATCTTGTTAAGTGACCACAGCAATGTTTTTAAAAGCTGCATTCGCAAAAAAGAAAATCACCCAATTCTTCCAATCAGCGTTGAAATCGCTTTGATGCTGATCAGGCAGGAAACTGCCCACTTACCCGGAAAACATTTTCCTGGCCAAACCTCAGGTCCACGCTGCAGAAGAACTCCCTCAGTGCAGGAAATCACAGAGGGAACAGTGAAGAGAATCAGGGCACTAGCTGTAACCTTATGATAAACATTTGAAGGTCTCAAAGCTTTTCAGTGTATTAGTGAATGAATGTTTTGAGTGAATGGGTGAGTGTGTAAGTGGAGAAGTGGTCAGGGTGGGTGAGGTCAGTGATTAACTGGGTAGGGTGGATGAGGTAAATGTGTAGGGTGGCAGGTGGGTGAGATAGTAGGGTGGCAGATGTGTAGGATGGGCAGATTAGTAGATGGATAAAGTGGCAGGTGTTTAGGGTTGCAAGTGGGAAGGGTGGTATGGTTCCAGGTTGGTAGTGTACCAGGGTGACACATGGGTAGTGTGCCAGGTGGATCGGATGGAAGTTAGAAAGGCTGGCAGGTGGGTCGGGTGGGAGTGTAGCAGGTGGAAATCATGTTTAGCTGGGATGTGGGTGAGGTGATAGGTTGGCAGGTGGGTAGGGTGATAGAGTGGCAAGTAGGTAGACTGACAGGTGGGAAGGTGGTAGGGTGACAGGTAGTGGCTGGTGGGTGAACTAGTAGGGTGACAGGTGTCAGGGTGTCAGGTGGGCGAGGTTTAGGGTGGATGGTGGTTGCGCTGGTATGGTGACAGTTGGCAGGGTGTCAGGTGGGTGAGGTTTAGCGTGGATGCTGGGTGACTGTTAGGGCGACAGGTAGAAGGATGTCATTTGGGAAAGGTGAAAGGTGGGTCAGGTGGTTGAGATGGATAGGTGGATTAATGGATAGATGGGTCGGGGTAGTCAAGTCGGATAAGAGGCTAGACAAGTCGGGTCAGGCTGGAATGTTGTCAGAGGTCAGGGGTAGTCGGGGGTTCAAGAGGGAGTCGGGTGGGTCAGTGTGAATGAAGGGGGATGTCAGTTGTATAGTTGCTCAGGTGGTAGACTGTTTCTGTCTAACATTCTTGGATAACTATTCAGGTGAATAAATGAGGGGCAAGATTCTCCGACCCCCCAGCGGGTCGGAGAATCGCCGGGGGCTGGCGTGAATCCCGCCCCCCGCCGGTTGCCGAATTCTCCGACACCGGAAATTCGACGGGGGCGGGAATCGCGCCGCGCCGGTTGGCGGTCCCCCACCCGCGATTCTCCGGCCCGGATGGATGGGCCAAAGTCCCGCTGCTAGGATGCCTGTCCCACCGGCGTGGATTAAACCACCTCTCTTATCGGCGGGACAAGGCGACGCGGGCGGGCTCCGGGGTCCTGGGGGAGGCGCGGGGCGATCTGGCCCCGGGGGGGTGCCCCCACGGTGGCCTGGCCCGCGATCGGGGCCCACTGATCCGCAGGCGGGCCTGTGCCGTGGGGGCACTCTTTTCCATCTGCCTTCGCCACGGTCTCCACCACGGCGGAGGCTGAAGAGACTCCCTCTACTGCGCATGCGCGGGGTGCCGTGAGCGGCCGCTAACACTCCCGCGCATGCGCCGCCCGGCAATGTCATTTCCGCGCCAGCTGGTGGGGCACTTCCGCCAGCTGGCGGGGCGGAAATCAGTCCGGCGCGGGCCTAGCCCCTCAACGTTAGGGCTCGGCCCCCCAAGATGCAGAGGCTTCCGCACCTTTGGGGTGGCGCGATGCCCGACTGATTTGCGCCATTTTTGGCGCCGGTCGGCGGACATCGCGCCGATACCGGAGAATTTCGCCCCAGGGCCGTTGCAAGTCTCCTAATCAAACTTGTCGGAGACTCTTTAGAGGGCCCCTGGGAATTGACCATTGGAAATTCAAACTTCCTGGGCAATTCCAACAGGGTCAGTGTGTCAGGACGTCTGTGTACCCTGACATGCATCCTTCGTGTTACATCTGGTTTCTGACATTCCGGAGTCCAGACGATCTTAGGCTATTAACTTTTATTGGGTTTTTTTGCATTGAACATTTGGAATAAGGAGGATTTAATCTGGGGCATCAATTTGGAACCAATCATCCAAACGTGACTGGCAGGGATTAGTACGAGAGCGTCCAAACTTTGACTAAGATCGTATCCACGTTTCGATGGGAAAATATTTAACTCTTGACCGCTTAAAATATTAATTCATCTTGGAGGGGCAATAGATAACATTTTACACCCAGAAGCCAACCCTGTATACTTTATAACATAGCTTAAATGAAATGTGAAACTTGGCACAGTCTGAGCCAACAATGGTCCTTGTTGCAAAATTGTAAATCTTTTATATTATCAGTATGAATAACAGACAGAATCTCCCTCCAATGTGTGCTTGTCTTAGCTATTAAACAACTGGAATTTGAGTTTTCAGCATCAATCAAACCTTTTTATCTTCAGAACTCATTAGATTCTGGGCTAATAAAGTTCCAATGACTCGTTTAATTTAGATGGGCAGGTTAATCGGGTGGTGAAAAAGGCATATGGGACTCTTGCCTTTATCAATCGACGCATACATTACAAAAGCAGGGAGGACATGTTGGAGTTGTATAGAACTTCGGTGAGGCCACAGCTGGAGAACTGTGTGCAATTCTGGTCGCCACATTATAGGAAGGATATAATTGCACTGGAGAGGGTCCAGAGGCGTTTCACCAGGATGTTGTCTTGGATGGAACATTCAAGTTATGAAGAGAGGTTGCATAGGCTTGGGTTGCTTTCGTTGGAGCAGAGAAGACTGAGGGGTGATCTGGTCAAGGTGTACAAGATTATGAGGGGCATGGACAGGGTGGATAGGGCGCAGCTGTTCCCCTTAGTTGAAGGTTCAGTTACCAGGGGCCACAAGTCAAGGTGAGGGGCAGGAGGTTTGGGGGGATTTGAGGAAAAACTGTTTTACCAGAGGGTGGTGACGGTCTGGAATGCACTGCCTGGGAGGTTGGTAGAGGCGGGTTGCTTCACATCCTGTAAAAAGTACCTGGATGAGCACTTGGCATGTCATAACATTCAAGCCTATGGGCCAAGTGCTGGCAAATGGGATTAGGTAGGCAGGTCAGGTGTTTTCCATGCATCGGTGCAGACTCAATGGGCCGAAGGGCCTCTTCTGCACTGTATTATTCTGTGATTTTATCTTTGCACCAAGTAGCAAGAGAGCAGATTTCATCTCATCAGCTTGAGTCTCTCAGGTAAAAAGTCATATTCTAATCTGAACTTTACTTTTAGCTGGCACAGACACTGTGACATCTTGCTAACACCATCCCAAATGTATGTGTATTACTCCACTTAATGAATTATGCATTGGCAGTTGGAATGGAGTGGTTCAGCAGGGCATAACTCATAGCTATTTCCATGATGACCTGTTAAATAAGATTTTAATTGATTGTTTTCAAATTAAAGTCGAGATGGTCTACTTGCCAATCCTGTGCCCAAACCATTTTAATTTGAACCGTCTAGTAGGTGGCCAAGGCCCCCCATCCGAATCAGGCGAGGCCCTTATTACTCTTATTACTTGTGAGTAACTCAATTACTTACAATGTACCTAGAACTCAGATACACTTCTTAAAGCCAGCCTGCACCTCTTAAAGGAACAAAATAAGAATATAAAAACAAATTACTGCAGATGCTGGAATCTGAGACAAAACCAGAAAATGCTGGACAATCTCAGCAGGTCTGACAGCATCCGTGGAGAGAGAAGGGAGGTAATGTTTAAGTGTGGATGGCTCTTTGTCAAACTCTTTGACAAAAGCTCTTTGACTCTGACAAAATAAGAATACTGTGAATAAAAACTGACCATGCTGGAAATACTCAGCAGGTCAGGCAGCACATGTGGAGAGATATAGAGAGTTAAATATTTCAGGACTAGGAGGCGACTTTGTGAGAACGAAGGTAGCTGACAAATGGAGCAGCAGGGTAGAGGGAGAGTTCCCAGCTCTTCAATGCAGTGGGGGAGAAAGATGGAGGTGGAGAGAAGGAGAGAACTCACCTTTCCGCAGGGGACCAGGACGCCCTCCAAACAAGCACTTCAAAGGGAATGGGAGCACATGGCCATGTACCTCAATACAGGGGTCTGTTCCTGAGGACCTGGTTATAGTGTTTGAAAAAAATTATGTGGCCATCATTGCTGGGCCAGCATTTACTGCTCATCCCTAGTTGCCCTTAAACTGAGCGAGGCCACTAAACAGTCAACTACATTGCTGTGGATCTGGAGTCACATGTAGGCCACAACAGGTGAGGATGGCAGATTTATTTCCCTAAAGAACATGACCCAGGTGGGTTTTTACAACAATGGCGATCGTTATACTTTTTAATTCCATATTTTTTTAATGAAAGTCAAATTTTACCATCAGATTGGAACTTGGGTATTACACTGGGTCTCTGGATTATTATTCTTGGTCACTGCAGCCCCAGCGTCAATGAATGCATTCTCAAATACCACATGCCAATGTACCACAATCGCATTACTCACCCGCCAGCAATCTTTAGTGATTAGGACTCATGCCTAACGTGTCAGGCTCTTGTCCATACAATAATCACTGTTACAAACCTCACACCTACAACTCACAGCATCCACATACTGTTAGTTATTCGCTATTACAGGTACAACACTTTAGCACACATTGTGACACACTCGTGAAACTCTTTCCTCTCTCTTGCAAGAGCGAACAGCAAAAAAATTGGTGGGGGCATTAGCAAAGCTACATGCCTGCACCATGTCTGGGAAGATGCTTCTCAGGGTTATTGGTGCAGACATTATTGCGTTTGTAGTTACCACTATCTGCGATGGTATCTTCCTGCCTTATGCATCTTCCGAAATCCAACTTCAACCTCATTCCTCCAACTAGTGTGATGTACAAACTGCAGAAGGTATATCTGTCTTGCTCTTGCTTTCCCTCCTTCCCTCACCCCAAACCTCCCTTTGTGTGTTGACATTTGACCTTGACAGAAACTTGCTTCAGAGGTGATTAAAATCATCTCCCTGAATGAATCTACAATCAGACTGCTACTGTGGTTTTTATCACCAAATTACATGTTGGTCTGCCCCTCCACCTTCTTGCATTTTATCCTCCCTCTCACCTCTCATTCAAAACCCTTGTTTGCTATTATCTGCTCATATACTGTAATAACCTTCTCACCAAACTATCTTCACTGCTTTCCTCCCTTACCCTCTGCACAGAACAATTTCTCGTCCTTCGTGATTTCACCTTAATTCATGTCGCACTCTCTCCTTTGAGTTTACTGCTGTCCTATCCTCCCTTAATCTCTTCTTCCATTAAACACCTTGACATGATTCACAGACACCTCCTTTGAGATTGTGATTTCCATGATCTTGTTCCACCCGACATGTTAATCACAGTTGGCCATCCATAATCACTTCCTTGCATCGTACTCCTGCCACATTGCTCCAGCCTCTCCCAATGTTGCTTCCTCCAGTGACCACCCCTGTAAAACAATCTTCCCTGATTCTCTTAAACTGCACTTCCAACTTCAACTATTTAGCCTTTAGTCCTCTGTTCATCTAGTCACAAAGATAAACTCTCCTCAAGTTGACTGCGTTGTTTGACACAGTTGACCATGCTATGCCCCTCCCTGTTAACCAGCTGGGTGGGACTGTATTCTCTTGTTCGCAATCTTTTCTACTTACTCATAACCGGAAAATGATCTATAATGGTTACTGTTCCACACCAGTCTTTGCAGTGTCCCCCAAGAACCTATTCTGGACCCATTCCTATTTCACATCAACATGGAACATGTCCCTCAGGAATATTTGAAAACAGTGTTAGTTT
The DNA here is from genome assembly GCF_047496885.1 of Scyliorhinus torazame. NCBI lineage: Eukaryota > Metazoa > Chordata > Chondrichthyes > Carcharhiniformes > Scyliorhinidae > Scyliorhinus > Scyliorhinus torazame. The sequence goes on from NC_092721.1 coordinate 109,900,600, forward strand.
CCGCAAGTACACTGCTGACAACCATCTCTACCTCATCACCATTCCTCTTGCCCTGGCCTCCATAATCACTAATTATTCAGATTGCTTGCTTTTTTTTTAACAAACAATTTTATTGAGGTATTTTTTGGCATTGTAAACAGTTACAGATTACAGAAATGTGCTAACATCAACGAAAAACCAACACTTCCGCCTATTTATCCTTCCTACTCTACTCTAATCTCCCACCCCCTCTCTCTGCCCCCCCCCCCCTCACCGCTGACGTTCACTCTCCCGCGAAGAAGTCGATGAATGGCTACCACCTTCGGGCGAACCCCAATACAGATCCCCTCAAGGCGTACTTGATTTTTTTTCCAGACCCAGAAAACTCGACATGTCCGAAAGCCATAGTTCGGTCTTTTGGGGTTTTGAGTCCCTTCATGCCAGCAGTATGCGCCGCAGGGCTATCAGGGAAGCAAAGGCCAGAACATCGGTCTCTTTCTCCCCCTGGACTCCCAGGTCTCCGAAACCCCGAAAATTGCCACCTCTGGACTCATCACCACCCTTGTTTTCAGTACCCGGGACATGACACCCGCAAATCCCTCCCAGTACCCCCTAAGCTTAGGGCATGCCCAAAACATGTGAACGTGGTTCGCTGGTCCTCCCGTGCATCTAGTGCACTTGTCCTCCACCCCAAAGAATTTGCTCATCCGAGCCACCGTCATGTGGGCCCAGTGAACCACCTTAAACTGAGGTGGCACATGTTGCGGTTGAGTTTAACCCACTCACGGCTTCCGCCCATACCCCATCCTCCATCTCCCCGCCGAGTTTCTCCTCCCATTTGCGTTTCAGTTCCTCCGTCTGGGACTCTTCCCCCTTCATGAGCACCTTGTAAATATCCGAGACTCTCCCCTCTCCTCTAGAGACTATTCTGTCCTGGATCCCTATTGGCGGGAGGCGTGGGAAGGATGGGACCTGTCTGCGTATAAAGTCCCGCACTTGTAAGTACCTGAAGTCATTTCCCCTTACCAGCCCATATTTCTCCTCCAAAGCCCTCATGCTCGCAAAGCTCCCCTCCAGGAACATATCGCCCACCCTCCCCACCCCTGCCCGCCGCCATGCTTGAAACCCACCATCCATGTTCCCGGGGCAAATCGATGGTTATCACATATTGGAGCCCAGACCGACGCACCCACCTCCCCTACTTGTTTCCTCCACTGGCCCCATATCCACAGGGCCGCCCCCACTGGTGGAGTACCTGACCAGCGAAAGCGGTAGGGGAGCTGTGACCAGGGCTGCCAGGCTGGTGCCCCTGCACGAAGCCGCCTCCACCTGCTCCCAAATAGACCCCGTACCCACCATCCATTTCCTTATCATGGCTATGTTAGCCACCCAGTAATAATTGATCAGATTCGGCAACGCCAGTCCCCCCTCGCTGCGGTTCCTTTCAAGCATCGCCTTCCTCATCCACGGGGATTTTCCCGCCCAGACAAAGCTCATAATAATGTTGCTGGTCCTTTTAAAGAAGGACTGCGGGATAAAGATCGGGAGGCACTGAAAAATAACAGGATTCTTGGGAGGATTGTCATCTTTACCATCTGCACCCTCCCCGCAAGTGATAGCGTGAGTGCATCCCATCTCCGAAACTCCCTCTTCATTTGTTCCACCACTCTAGTCAAATTTAACTTATGCAACCTGCCCCAGTCTCGTGCCACCTGTATTCCCAAGTATCGGAAACTTTCCTCCACCAGCCTAAATGGCAGCTCCTTCAGTCTATTCTCCTGGCCCCTTGCCTGCACCACAAACATGTCACTCTTGGCCATATTTAATTTGTACCCTGAGAACCGATCAAACTTTCTCAATGTTTCCAGTATATTGTCCATCCGGGCCAGTGGGTCCGACACGTACAGGAGCAGATCGTTTGCATAGAGAGAGACCTTGTTCTCCACCACCCCCGTAGTCATTCCCTTCCACCCCTTTGCAGCTCTCAGGGCAATCGCCAACGGGGAGAGTGGGCATCCCTGTCTGGTCCCGCAATGTAGTCTGAAATAGTCTGACGTTGTCCTGTTCATCCTTACGCTATCTTTTGGGGCCTGGTACAGTAGTCTGACCCAATTAACCAGTCCCTCCCTGAACCCGAACCGTCCGAGTATCTCCCACAAATAGTCCCACTCCACCCAGTCAAAGGCCTTCTCGGCGTCCATTGCCACCACTGCCTCCACCTCCTTGCCCGTTGGGGGCATCATAATCACCTTAAGCAATCATCTCAAGTTGGCTGTCAGCTGACTGCCTTTAACAAACCCTGTTTGGACATCCCCAATCACCTCCAGTACAGTCCTCAATTCTAATCGCCAGGGGCAGCACGGTGGCTCAGTGGGTTAGCCCTGCAGCCTCACGGCGCCGAGATCCCAGGTTCGATCCCGGCTCTGGGTCACTGTCCGTGTGGAGTTTGCACATTCTCCCCGTGTTTGCATGGGTTTCGCCCCCACAACCCAAAGATGTGCAGGGTAGGTGGATTGGCCACGCTAAATTGCCCCTTAATTGGAAAAAACGAATTGGGTACTCTAAATTTATTTAAAAAAAAATAAAATTCTAATCGCCAGGAACTTGACCAGGAACTTGGCGTCCACATTAATCAGGGAGATTGGCCTGTATGACCCGCAGGATTCTGGGTCCTTGTCCCGCATTAATATCAGCGAGATGGTGGCCTGCGACATCGTCGGAGGTAGGGTTCCTCTGTCCCTCGCCTCATTAAAAACCCTGGTCAGTACCGGCCCCACTATCTCCGAGAACTTTTTGTAAAACTCTCCTGGGTATCCATCCAGTCCCAGGGCTTTACCTGACTGCATGGCCTTTAGGCCCCCCAGTACCTCCTCCGCTCTAATCGGGGCTCCCAGCCCATCCAGTAGTCCCCTGCCCACTTTTGGGAAGGTAAGTCCGTCCGGGAACCATTTCATCTCTTCCTGCTCCTCTGGGGGTTCTGAAGTGTAGAGCTTACTATAAAAGTCCCGAAACACCCTATTCAGTCCTGGCGGGTCCTCCACTCTGTTCCCCTTCCCGTCTACCACCCTACTTATTTCCCTGGCGAACTCCCTCCTCCTGAGTTGCTGCGCGAGCAATCTGCTCGCCTTCTCCCCATAGCCCACACACCACTCCCCTTGCCTTCCTAAGTTGTTCCACGGCTCTACTCGTGGATAGCACTCTCAATTCCTCCTGCAGTCTCCATCTCTCCCTGAGTAGGTTCTCACCCGGGGACCCTGCATGCTCCTCATTTATCCGGTGGATCTCCTTAACCAGTCTATCCATTTCTGCTCTGTCCGCCCTATCCCTGTGAGCCCGAATTGAGATCAGCTCCCCCCCTCACTACCGCCTTCAGCGCCTCCCTCAGAGTCACTGCTGAAACCTCCCCCGTATCGTTAACCTGCAGGTAATTTTGATTACACTTCCTCAATGTCTCATAATATCCCCCTCCTCCGACAGCAATTCTACGTCTAACCTCCATTGCGGGCGTTGGTAATTCTCCCCGCAGACCTGCAGGTCCACCCAGTACGGGGCATGGTCCGAGATAGTGATCGCCGAGTATTCCGTATTTTGTACCTCCCCTACACAGTCCCTGCTTATGATAAAAAAATCGATCCTGGAGTATACTCTGTGAACATGTGAGTAGAATGAATATCCCCTTCCGTCGGCTGTCTGGCTCTCCATGGGTCTACTGCCCCCATTTGCTCCATGAACCCTTTCAGCTCCCTTGCCATTTCTGGGAGCCTACCCGTTCTGGGACATGACCGGTCTAGACCTGGGTCGAGGACCGTATTGAAGACCCCCCCATAATTAACTTGCGTGAGTCTAGGTCCGGGATCTTCCCCAGCACTCTGTTAATAAAGTCAACATTGTCCCAGTTCGCCGCATATATGTTCACCAGCACCACTTTCCTCCCCTCCAGCTTGCCCCTTACCATAAGGAATCTGCCCCCGCCGTCTGCGATTACGCCCTCTGCCTCAAATTGAACCCGCTTATTGACTATAATTGCTACCCCGCTGGACTTAGAATCCAAGCCCGAGTGGAAGACCTGGCTGATCCAGCTCTTCCTTAGCCTAGTCTGGTCGACACTTTCAAATGTGTCTCCTGCAACATAATTACGTCCGCCTTCAGAACCCGCAAGTGCGCGAACACACGTGCCCTTTTGACTGGCCCATTTAGTCCTCTGACATTCCAGGTGATCAGCCTGGTTGGAGGGCACACGACCCCCCCCCCCCCCCCCCCCCCCCCCCGCGCCGGTCAATCATAACCCTTCTTGGGCCCGCCCCCAGCCCATATGCCCGCCTCTCTTGGTTCGCCTCTTGGCAGTTTCCACCCCCGACCTCCTCTCCATTACCTACTTCAGACCCCTCCCACATCAGTAGAATAACTTCCCCCCCCCCTTCCTCCCCTAGCAACCTCTCCTTATATCCCCACCCCTGCCATCTACTGGCTGTATGCACCCCCCCCCACCTGACTCCCTTGCCTAGCCAATCTGCTAGCCCGATGACTCATCCCTCCGGCGCCCACTTGTCTCGCTCCCATTGTTTCCCCGACCTCATCACCCCACTCACCAACACACCATCCCCCGATCTGACCTACTGGAGCAGTCTCACTAAAATGGGAAAGATCAAACGAGATGGGGACATCAAACAGCCAAGTGAGGCTGCTCCAGGTGTTATACAGTTCCAGCTGTGTAAACAGATGAGTGTTAGCAAATGTCCCTTTCTGAGCATTAATAAAGTAACAACGCAGTAACACAGCACCTGTATAACTCCCACCCAAAGCAAAAACCCAAACCCCAAAACTTTAATCCCCATTGCTTACCGGCCACCTTTATGTTACAGAGAAGGCTCCAACAAACAAAAAGAACACGACAAAAGGTAAAAGAAAGTGAGAGGGGGATCAAATCCCCCCTCCCCACACACCCTGTCGGCAAAAGCTGCCACAAATACAACACAGAGCACCTTTAAAGCAGTAAACAGTCGACCGTCAGTCCAGGCACAGTAGGCATCCCCCCCAAACAATAATTCTCGGACTCTAGCTTGAGACCGTGGGTCCTTTTTGCGGGACCAGCCCCTGATCCCTCGCGAAGTCCATCGCTTCTTCGGGATTGACGAAGTAGTGGTGTTGGCCCTGATGCGTGACCCAAAGATGGTCCGGGAAGAGCAGACCAAACTTCACGTGCTTTTTAAATAAAACCTCCTTAATTTGTTTAAAGGCTGCTCGACGCCTGGCCACCTTAGGTCCTGATAAATGCAAAGAACACTGTTAGTCCACGTGCTGCTCTTGGTGCTCTTTGCCCACTGCAGCACCCGCTCCTTATCTGTGAACCTGTGGAACCTGATCACCATCGGATGGGAGAGGAACCCCCGGATGCATCTGTGTGCACCCTCCAGCTCCAGCGGTCGCGGAAAGGCGTCAGCCCCCATCAGCTGCAGCAACTGGTCAGCCACAAACGCTGTGGCATCTGTTCCCTCAGCCCCCTCCGGGAGGCCGACGATCCTCAGATTTTGTCTGCAGGCTCTATTTTCCAACTCCTCTACTCTGTCCAGCAGTCTCCTCTGTCTCTTCTTCAACCCATCGACTTCTAGCGCAGCAATCGTCTGCGTGTCCGCCTGCTCCTCCACCGCCTCCCCCAGCTCCTTAACTTTTTTGTCCTGGGCATCCAGTCTCTGATTCAATTGATCCACTGCCTTCTGAAGTGGATCCAAGTTATCCCACTTCAACGTTTCAAAACTGATTTTAACCACCTGCAGCATATTTTCCAGCGCAACTGGATCGCCGGGTCCGAGGTCCGGAGGTCCGCCATCTTTGCTCCCGGGTCAGCTTCCCCTGCACTTTGCCTTTGTCCTTTCCTTTCCCGTTTGCGCTGCTTTCTGCTCTCCTGCGGTTCTATGCAGCCCTGCCTGTTACCCAGCACCTCCGTGGCCATCTATCCCAGTGCTCAACAGTCCCCAAAAAACGGGAAACCAGGTCCACAAATCCTGCCGGAGTGAGAGCCACCGAATGCGCGTCTTACTCGCTCATCGCCGCCACCGGAAGTCCAGATTGCTTGCTTGACATCCAGTCCTGGAGGAGTGGAATTTCCTCTAGCTAAATATTGGAAATACTGAATCCATGTTCTTTGGTCCCTACTGTCCATTCCCTCGTTACTGATTCCATCCCTCTCCCTGGAAAATGTCTGATGCTGAGCCAGACTCTTCACAAACTTGGTGTCATATTTGACCCTGAGATGAACATATGACCACATCTGTGCCAACACGAAGATTGCCTATTTCCACCTCTGTAACCGAGACTGATTCTATCCATGCCTTGCCTCATGTTTTGTTGAAACCCCATCCATGCCTTTGTTAACTCTAGTCTGGAATATTTCAATGCCCCCCTTCCCCATCTCCCACATTCTAACCTCTGAAAACTTGAGCTCATGCTAAACTCTGCTGCCCATGTCCTAACTCACACCAAGGCACATTCACCCATCACCCCTGCGTTCACTTACCTTTAACTTCAGCAATTTTACCACCATGATTCACAATCACATATAATCGACGTGCAGCTAGGGCAGCAGGGTGGCGCAGTGGTTAGCACTGCTGCCTCACGGCGCCGAGGTCCCAGGTCCGATCCCGGCTCTGGGTCTTTGTCCGTGTGGAGTTAACACATACTCCCTGCGTTTGCGTGGGTTCCCCCCACACCCCCCTCCACAACCCAAAGATGTGTCGGGTAGGTGGATTCGCCACGCTAAATTGCCCCTTAATTGGATAAAAGGAATTGGTTATTCTAAATTTATGAAAGAAAAATAATAAAATGAGCGACGTGTAGCTGGCTACCTGCACTTCACTCGTGACTTTGAAGTTTGTTCCTCTGCCTTGCGTCACACAGCGCTTGAGACAAATTAGACTCCATGACGGTTTCACTTTCAAGGAGCAAGGCTATGTATACCGGACCAACGGTAAGGCAGGAGTGGGTTATAATGTACTGGAAGGTAAGGGCTCAAATGGGGGCTAGGAAACAAGACAGAGGTAAAGGAAGGAGCTGGTGAGCAAGGTATTGACTGGGGTAAGGGGAATATTGTGAAGGTTGCATTCAGGAACCTGACTGATGGTGAAGGGAGCAGGGACCACGTGAGCCAGAGTTGGGAGAGAATTTCTCACAGATGCAAGTTGGGGCCAGAATTGCAGAGTGAAGAAGCATTTCAGTTTTCATTGTTGAGCTTACAAAGGCAGCCCCTGGAGGAGGAGGAGGATATGTTAGCCCAAAGACAATCGTGCCCAGCATAGTGTATGCAGGATGTGGTCATCACCTCACACAAGGTGTCCGAGCGTTTTGGCATAGTAGTCAATCACAGGTGGTACAGTTACAGCGAGGGGAGGCATATGCAGACTGTAGATGGGGAACATTTAGTGTAGGGGCAAATATGAGGGGGGAGTCCCTATATGTGATGGCACAGTAGGCTTAAGATGGGGATTGGCAAGGTCTACATGAAGCAGACGCACATCCACCTCAAGTAGCTCAGGGGGGTAACACAAGGATATCAAGCATAATTACAATGGGATCAAGGAATGCCAGGGGGAGGACAAAGAGTAATAGGAGAGAGGGAAACTTAAATGTAGTGCTCCTCCAGGATGATGGGAGGGATTTCCATGGCCACATAGGAAGGATCAAAACTGGTTTGGAAATAAAACCTGAGGACACCATCAAGCAATGGTGCAGCAGAAAGTGGAATCTAAGAAAACATGCTGATGAGAGGGTTGTTTTGTCTTCTGGGAGGAGTGGATCACAGCACTGGGAGGCAGATTAAAGGTGCAGCTATCCAGGATCTCTATTATTATATGAGAAGGAATGCACAGCTGAGACATAGGAGTATCTCAGTAATGACAGAGGCAATTTACAGCCTTCAATGTATTAGGGTATTCCTGTGAGATTAATTCTGGTGCCTTCCAGTCATCAATCACCCTGAAATCACCCATTGTACATATCGTGATAATTCCCCAGTGTTCAAAACAGACTCCAAAACAAGTGGGCACATGGATAAAGAGGAGGAGTCTCTTGGAAACCCCACCTCACAACCTTACAGCTGTCGCTTCTGCAGCATGTCCAGGGTCTGGTGGCTCACACCTGCCATATTCTCCATGAGTTGATGCCATGGCGACTGAGGGGACACCCTTTGCCAATGGCTCTTACAGTCATCGCTTCTCTTAACTTCAATACGAGTGGCACTTTCCAGGGCTCCACTGGGGACCTCTGTGGTGGTGTTGACCTTGGGTAGGGTGCTCTTTCCAAGAGCCGGTGCAGACTCTTTCGGGGCCGAATGGCCTCCTTCTGCACTGTAAATTCTATGAAAAGTACTTGCAAAAGGTGATGGACGGCCCCTTAGCCAAGGGCATAATTCCATGCACTTTTCTAGAGATCAAGCTAGCCAGGCAGCTGGGCTTTGCTGCTATTTCCAGATTGCCACAGATACAGGTAGATATTGACTGCACTCATATAAGTTTGTGCAAGATGCCCAGGAAGTTGGTATGACTCCTGCAGGGTTTGCTCCTTGGTAACAAAGGGTATCTGCAAAGGATGTGGTTGATGGCACCCATCCCGCCACCACAAACAACAGCTGAGGGAAGGTATAATAATGCTCAGTCCGCCACACAAATATTGGTAGAGCAAATCATTGGCATCTGAAGATGAGATTTTGATACCTTGACAGGTCATCATGGTTTGCTGCACCTTGCACAATCCGGTACTACAAAGAGGGGTGGACTTGCCAGATGCTGAGATGAAAGATTTGAACATAGCCCCTGATGAGGAGGACCAAGAGGGAGGAGAGTGATGAGATTGAGGGAGTCAAGGCTATAGAGTCATAGAGGTTTACAGCATGGAAACAGTCCCTTTGGCCCAACTTGTCCATGCCGCCCAGTTTTCAACTACTAAGCTAGTCCCAACTACCCACATTTGGCCCATATCCCTCCCTACCCATCTTTTTGTTTAAAGTAAATTTATTCAACAAATTTTTAACATTTTCAAAATACAACACCCAAACAATCCCAAGCAATCCTCAAATAAACAAACAAACAAGACATCGCCCCCACCTCCCCCCTCTTCAACGGTCAACGGTAATCAACTCCTGAAAATGCTTGATAAACAAACCCCTTCTTCATCCCCCTCAGCTCAAACTTTACCTTCTAGAAGAAGCAAGGGCAAATGAGGCAGGCATGCATGAGAATCACTCAGACAGCTGATTCCAGGAGAATAATGAAGAGCAGCAGTGCTTATTCTGTCATATCAGGACCCTTCGTGATGGGCCTACATTACCATTAGTGTGGCTAGTCTTCTCAACGAAACTCTACATTGAAGATTGAGATGTGCGGAGTCTGCACATCCTCCCCGTGTGTGCGTGGGTTTCCTCCGGGTGCTCCGGTTTCCTCCCACAGTCCAAAGATGTGCAGGTTAGGTGGATTGCCCATGCTAAATTGCCCTTAGTGTCCAAAAATTGCCATTTGTGTCGGGAAGGGTTACTGGGTTCTGGGAATAGAGTGGAGGTGTGGGCTTGGATTGGGTGGTCTTTCCAAGAGCCGGTGCAGACTCGATGGGTTGAACAGCCTCCTTCTGCCCTGTAAATTCTATGATTTATGATCTATAAGTCATGCACTGACCTGGAATGATATTGCTGTCCCTTTACTGTCGCTGGCTCAAAATCGTTCAACTCCCTAACACAGGGGTTGTGTACCAGCAACCTATAGACTGCAGCTGTTCAGGAAAGCACCTCAGTACCACCTTCTCAAGGACAATTAGGGATGGACAACATTGCACAAGTCCCATGAAATATTTAAAAAAATGATTCCAGCTTGGAATCACCGTAAGGTTGTTCTCCTCAGAGATTGATGATTTTCTTCTTCACATTTGAGGACTGTTAGGTTATATAACTAGCCACCAAAGATCTTCATCCAAAACTTCTTGTGAGTGCTGACTGCTACAGAAAATTGAGCAAGCATTTCTAAGCTTTAGGGTATTAAATTGAGTGAATTTTTGTTTTCACAATTGTTCTGTAATTTCCTTCTGAAATTCACAACAGTTTGCGGTACCCTGGTGCATTCTCCATGGCAATCCATCCACCAATCAGAGTTCACTTGTCAGTGGATCAGCACCCTCTTCTCAAGTAGTATAAATTGTTGTTCCCTTTGAAACTTGCTATTCTTGATTAGGGCAGCACAGTAGCATAGTGGTTAGCACAATTGTTTCACAGCTCCAGGGTCCCAGGTTCGATTCCTGGCTTGGGTCACTGCCTGTGCGGAGTCTGCAAGTTCTCCCCGTGTGTGCATGGGTTTCCTCCGGGTGCTCCAGTTTCCTCCCACTGTCCAAAAATGTGCAGGTTAGGTGGATTGGCCATGCTAAATTGCCCTCAGTGTCCAAAATTGCCCTTAGTGTTGGGTGGGGTTACTGGGTTATGGGGGTAGGGTGGAGGTGTGGGCTTGGGCAGGGTGCTCTTTCCAAGAGCCGGTGCAGACTTGATGGGCTGAATGGCCTCCTTCTGCACTGTAAATTCTATGATTCTATGATCAGTCCTGATGAGTGCAAGGCAAAAGCTTTGACAGCATGTCTCTTTCTTCGGCAATACACTAATACTTTTGTTTGTATACTTTATAGTGGGTAGCATGGTGGCACAGTGGTTAGCACTGCTGCCTCACAGCGCCAGAGACCCTCGTTCAATTCCAACCTTGACTGGCGTTTACACATTCTCTCTGTGTCTGCGTGGGTTTCCTCCGGGTGCTCCGGTTTCCTCCCACAGTCCAAAGATATGCAGGTTAGGTGGATTGACTATGCCAAATTGCGCCTTCAGGTGGGTTGCAGGAATAGGACTGGGGATTGGGCCTAGGTAGGGTGATCTTACGATTTGATGGGCCGAATGGCCTCCTTCGGCATTGTAGGAATTCTATACTTTGTCTAATGATTGTAATTGTTAAAGTTCCTCCCTCTCTTTTACCTCCTGATTCACAGTTATTTCTGGGATGTAATTTGTATCTGTTGCAATGAAGACAGATGCAAAATATCTGCTCAATTCATCCACAATTCCCTTATTTTCCATGATTAATTTCCTATTTGCACTCTCTAGAGCAGTAACATTCATTTTACTTACTCCTTTCCGTTTTAAATATCTCTAGAAACGTTTGCTATAATTTGTATTTCTAATTAGCTTTATCTACTGCTCGAATGGCTCCCTCCTTATTAATCTTTTAGTCATTCCTTGCCGTTCTTTATATTCTGTCCAATGTTCTGACCATCTACTCATCTTTTCCACGTTGTATGCTTTTTCTTTTGATTTGATACTATGTTTAACTTCATTAGTCAGCCACAGATGGGGAGTCCTTCCTGTTATGATCCCAGTTGATGTTATAACTGGACTGGAAGATCCCAGAAGGAACACTGGTTCAAAAGTAACTTTTAATTTTAAAATAAAATATGGAAAAATAGAATCACGGACCAAAAACAGAAAATACTGGACAATCTCAGCATCTGACAGAACGGAAGACTCTTTGTCTGAGCTAAGGAGAACTGGAAATAGGATCAAATTTATATTGTTGTGGAGGGAGCATGGAGCAGTGGGGCTTGGTAGAGGGCCAGTGATAGGTGGAGATTGACAAAGATATCGCAGACAAAAAGAGAATGGGAATGTAAATCAAGGCTAAGAAGGGTGCTGATAGTGACACATTAATAGATCAGAATGTGTTAATGGAAGTACAAATGTAAGCAGTGTGTCAAAGGAACTTGGAACAGGGAACAGGCTGAATGGCCTCCTTCTGCACTGTAAATTCTATGATTCTATGATCAGTCACAGGACTGTTAATTAGTATTAGAAATTGGCTTCAGTTGAGTGGGGAGTAGGGAGGGGCAACAATGATGAGGGAAAAAACAGATTGATGGAAGGAATGAAAATAAATTGATAGAAATAAAAATGGGATGAAGGTGGATGAGGGAGTTCACAGTCTGGAGTTGTTAAGTCCGGAAGGCAGTAATGTGCCTAATCAGAAGATGAGGTTCTGCTCCTCCAGTTTGCGCTGGGCTTCACTGGGCCATTGCAGCATGCCAAGGGCGGACATGTTGAAATGTTGGTGAGTAGAAATGGCAAGCGGCAGGAAGGTTGGGGTCCTGCTTGCGGACGGACAGAAGGTGTTCTGAAAAATGGTCACCCAGTCTGCATTTGGTCTCTCCAAAGTAGCGTAGATAACATTGGGAGCAGCAAATACAATAGCCCCGATTGAAGGAGGTACACATGAAGTGCTGCCTCACCTGAAAATTTTAGAATCTTGGATGGTGAGGAGGGAGCAAATAATGGGGCAGGTGTTGCACTTTCTGCGAATGCGTGGGAAGGTATCTGCAAAGAGGGTGAGGTATTGGGGGTGATGGAGGAGCGGACCAAGGTATTCCGGAGGGAATGGTCCCTGCAGAATCCTGACAGGGGGAGTGAGGGGAAGATCTGTTTGGTTGTGGTGAGTCACAGGACTGTTAATTAGTATTAGTTTCATTGAACATGAAACAATTGGATTACAATACAAATCACCTTTACAACACCCCCCACCCCCACCCCACCCTCCATCCCACCCTCCCCCTCCATTAATATATCATGATGTGGAGATGCCGGTGTTGGACTGGGGTGAGCACAGTACGAAGTCTTACAACACCAGGTTAAAGTCCAACAGGTTTGTTTCGATGTCACTAGCTTTCGGAGCGCTGCTCCTTCCTCAGGTGAATGAAGAGGTCTGTTCCAGAAACACATATATAGACAAATTCAAAGATGCCAAACAATGCTTGGAATGCGAGCATTAGCAGGTGATTAAATCTTTACAGATCCAGAGATGGGGTAACCCCAGGTTAAAGAGGTGTGAATTACATCAAGCCAGGACAGTTGGTAGGATTTCGCAGGCCAGATGGTGGGGGATGAATGTAATGTGACATGAATCCCAGGTCCCGGTTGAGGCCGCACTCATGTGTGCGGAACTTGGCTATAAGTTTCTGCTCGGCGATTCTGCGTTGTTGCGCGTCCTGAAGGCCGCCTTGGAGAACGCTTACCCGGAGATCAGAGGCTGAATGCCCTTGACTGCTGAAGTGTTCTCCGACTGGAAGGGAACATTCCTGCCTGGTGATTGTTGCGCGATGTCCGTTCATTCGTTGTCGCAGTGTCTGCATGGTCTCGCCAATGTACCACGCTTCGGGACATCCTTTCCAGCAGCGTATGAGGTAGACAACGTTGGCCGAGTCGCACGAGTACGTACCGCGTACCTGGTGGGTGGTGTTCTCATGTGTAATAGTGGTATCCATGTCAATGATCTGGCACGTCTTGCAGAGATTGCCATGGCAGGGTTGTGTGGTGTCGTGGTCACTGTTCTGAAGACTGGGTAGTTTGCTGCAAACAATGGTTCGTTTGAGGTTGCGCGGTTGTTTGAAGGCAAGTAGTGGGGGTGTGGGGATGACCTTGGCAAGGTGTTCATCGTCATCAATGACGTGTTGAAGGCTGTGAAGAAGATGACGTAGTTTCTCCGCTCCGGGGAAGAACTGGACGACGAAGGGTATTCTGTCGGTTGTGTCCCATGTTTGTCTTCTGAGGAGGTCGGTGCGGTTTTTCGCTGTGGCGCGTTGGAACTGTCGATCGATGAGTCGAGTGCCATATCCCGTTCGTACGAGGGCATCTTTCAACGTCTGTAGATGTCTGTTACGCTCCTCCTCTTCTGAGCAGATCCTGTGTATACGGAGCGCTTGCCCATATATATCAATTACACACAGGTTTAGGATTAACGTGGATTACAAAGTACGTTTTAATCTACAATGATCACATTAACAGAAAGTTCCTTTTTAGCACCCAAGATGACTGTGGGCAAACACACTCTCCACTCTGAACCCCAAGTCAATGTCTATGGCTGTCTCAGAAGCCCCGAGATAATTGTCAAATAAGAGTTTCCACACTCCATTCCCAAAAGCACATTTTAAAATCTTCTGTCATAATTATGGTTTCCCTTATTCGTTTGCATTCTGAAATACAGACCTGGTTTTCCAAATGACACTTTTAAATGAAGCTTCCGCTCCACTTTTAGAGTCAATCCAGTCCAGGATTTATTTTATCTTTTCTGCTTTTCCACCAACTCCAAGATCCAACCCCGATTTCCATATCATTTCAATAAATATTCCATAGGCTGTAGTAAAAGCTCACAAACCTGAAAATCACTTCAAGTATTGTTTTGGCAACTCAACCTTCTTCTCAGCTCAGTCTGTCTTTACTGAACAGTGCTCTGTTCTAATACATTTGACCTAAGACATCTGAGAAATTTCTCTTAATTTCTCCAGTTTCCTTAACTAGATGTTCTTAAGATCGCTTCACTTGTTTTCTTAATTATTACTCCATTGTATGGCATTTCTTCTTGCAAAACTGAGAGAGCTGTTCACCCTCTAGCCTTTTAAACCAACTGCTTCCAGCAGAGTTGTGAGAGCTGCCTTTTGTCACAATTCCTACCCCCAATCTTCAATAAAGTTAGTTAAAGTAAAAATTAAAAGTGACCTTATAAGGCCACACTTGCTAAGCAACTACTGCAGATTTATTTATTCTTCACACTGTAGTCCTCGCTCAGCACAATGAAAACAAAGTTGCAACTTAACCAAACTTCACACATTCTGACAACTATGTCCAGCACAAATCTAATCTATAAGTTGTATCTTCCAGGCACAGAAACACTAAATTAAACCCACTTAAAACTATACCTTATTTCTAATGTTTACCAATACTGAAGGGAAAGGTACAGAACAAGGGGTCATAAAGTAACAACAACTAACAGTTTATTGCAACAGCCATGTAGAAAACAACTTCACCATGCAGAGAGATAAGTACAAAAAAAACGTTTGTTAAACAAGGCAACTCTGTATAATTCTTAGGACTGGTAGTTAAACCACAGAGTACAAATACCAGTAAAAACTCATGCTGAGGGGCAGCATGTGGCACAGTAGATAGCATTGGGACTGCGGCGCTGAGGACCCAGGTTCTGGCCCTGGTTCACTGTCCGTGTGGAGTTTGCACGTTCTCCCCATGTCTGCATGGGTTTCACCCTCACAACCCAAAGATGTGCAGGGTCGGTGGAGTGGGCACACTAAATTGCCCCTTAATTGGAAAAAAAATAAAAATAATTGGGTACTCTAAATTTTTAAAAAACCCTTGCTGAGTGTCACATAGTGGTGGGAAATAAATGAGAATACAAAACCATAAGTATAAATATATCGATTTAAGTGGAAATATGTCATATGTCTGGAAAAAGGTGATGGACACTTGTATTTTTAGGCCAACAAAATTGCATATAAGAAATGAGTAATCTGTCAACACGCAGACTCTCACCAGAGCACCTCCTGAGAGTATTCTCCCTACAATTTCTTGAATAAAAATCGTTTTGAATGGCAAACCCAGAAGTCTGTCTCATTAAGAAGGAGAACCGGTTTTCTCCCGATCACTTGGTGTGTCCAGAGGATCTGCATCTCGGACATTGTCACAATGTAGTAGTGTAAATATACCACTCTTAGTTAGTGTCCATCCACACTGTGATGACCCTGGTAAATTTGAAGGAACCTTTGTGAGTTATTACAAGCATCTTGTAGACGGAACACATGGCTGTCACTGTTCACCGGTGTTGGAGGGATTGAATATTTAAGGAAGGGGTAGCAATCAAGCGAGCTACTTTATCCTGATGGTGTTTAGTTTCTTGAGTGCTGTTGGGGCTGCACTCATCCAGGCAAGTGGGGAGTATTCCATTACATTCCTGACTTGTGCCTTGTAGACGGTGGACAGGCTTTAGGGACATCAGGAAATAGGTTACTCACCACAGGAGTCCTAGCCTTAGGCACTGCAGCCTACGATGCTGAGGACCCAGGTTCAAATCCCGGCCCTGTGTCACTGGCCGTGTGGAGTTTGCATATTCTCCCCGTATCTGCGTGGGTTTCACCCCCACAACCCAAAGATGTGTAGGTTAGGTGGATTGGCCACACTAAATTGCCCCTTAATTGGAAAAAAAATAATTGGGTACTCTAAATTTATAATAAAAAAAGGAGTTCTGGCCTTTGACGTGCTTTGGTAGCCACTGTATTTATATGGCTAGTCCAGTTCAGTCTCTGGTCAATAGTAACTGACAGGATGTCGATAGTGGGGGATTCAGTGATGGCAATTCCATTGAATGTCAAGAGGCAATGTTTAGATCCTCTCTTGTTGAATATGGTCATTGCCTGGCAGTTGTGTGGTGCAAATGGAAAAAACAATGTTGTATTTTTGTGCTCGCTCTGTTATAAATGTTTGTGTTAGTGTCCATTGTTATACTTGCCTCTCTGGCATATGGCTGAACTTGCAATCTCAGTTAGCCCCCTTCTGTGCATTGTAAAGAACATGGTCTCATTGAGGATAATTGAAATGTTGTCAGTGAATTCAAAGCCCATCAAGGACTCTGCCAGCCAACACCCTGAGATGGACCCGCATGTGGACAATACCAACACCACCCTTGAGCACCTCACCTGCTTAACCTGAGTGGCTGTTCCCACCACTCCTCACCACTCTCAAGATGTCAGACTCTAACCAAATTATGTTTCCTGTTCTTTGCATTTTTCACTCCTACCATGGGTTTTCTCTGTTTTATTTTTGGATAGCAGCTGTACATCTTTCTGTCATTTACACCCACTGTTGGCACATCTTTTCTTTCTTTTTTTCTTTCTTTTCTTGCATCATCGGCAGTCCCTTTGGCTCCATATGACTAACTCTTGCCATCTCTCCTCTCTTACACCCTATCAGATTTTACCTTTCCCATTTAACCTGTCCAGCAGGGAAGACAGTGGAAAAGCAATGGCAGGAGTTTTTGGGGGTTATTCGGGAGGCACAACAGAAATTCATCCCAAGGAGAAGGAAACATGTTAAGGGGAGGTCAAGGCAACCATGGCTTACAAGGGAAGTCAGGGACAGCATAAAAGTAAAAAGGATTGTGAAGCCTTTAAAAGCAAGCAAAGGACAACAAAAAAAGCAATAAGGAGGGAGAAGATTAAATAATTTAGGTGGGGATTAGGTGGGGATTAGGTGGGGTTACTGGGTTACGGGGATCAGGTGGAGGTGTGGGCTTAAGTAGGGCGCTCTTTCCAAGAGCCGGTGCAGACTTGATGGGCCGAACGGCCTCATTCTTCACTGTAAATGCTATGATCTATGAAATATGAGTGTAAGTTAGCTGGAAGATTGGAGTCAGTACATCAAACGGCATCTTGTAGATGGCACACATAGCTGTCACTGTTCACCGGTGTTGGAGGGATTGAATATTTAAGGAAGGGGTGAACAAGATCACAGGAGAGGACAAGCAGATGATACTTCTGAAAGTTTGCAGGCCCTAAACGTATAATTTAATTCGAAACCTCATGGCCCTGTAGTCATTTGACTCAAAAACCTTTGAGCAGATAGTGAAATTGTGAGAGAGCAGTCTTTCAGATATCTTTGTGCTAGAAATCAGCCAAGCTTTCCACGTAGACCAGTGAACCTTTGAAGAGCCTTGGTACCACCAACATACCAGTTGCATACAAAGGGCAGGAGGCTAATCTTCCCTTCGTTTCCATGGAAGGGCATAGACCCAGTCTGATGGGAAGAGGTTGGTTATAGAAGATTATGTTCAATTTGATGGAAATTTTCAAAATATCCAATGGCATCGTCCAAGATGTAGTAAGGAGGTATGAAGACATATTTCCCAAGGAACAAGGCTGGATTAAAGGCATCAAAGCCAAAATCTATGTCAATCCAGATTTGACGCTCACATTCTTCAGAGCTAACCCAGTGCAGTGGACACTGTATCAGGAGGATGAAGCAGGGCTAAAGAGATTGGAAGAGCTGGGCATAATCAAACCGGTATAGTTTTCAGAGTGGGTGGAGTCAATCGTTCCCACTCTCAAACTAGATCATTTGATAAGAATTTGTGGGGGCTCCAAACTGACCATGAATCAGGCTGCTCAGGTTGATAGGCACTCGATTACCCAGATCAAGGACCTCTTCGCTAAGCTGGCGAATGGCCTTACCTGTTCAAAATTAGATCTTAGTCATGCTTAACTGCAATTGGAATTGCACGAAGACTCTCAGAAGCTTGCCACAATAAATGCCCATAAAGGCCTTTTTCAATATACAAGACTATCGCTTAGCATCGCATCAGCCGGCGCTGGTTTCCAGCGTGCGATGGAAAATCTCCACCAAGGAATTCCCAAGGTGATGATCTACCTTGACGATGTGTTAATGACTGGCACTAATCCTGAAGAACAGTTGCCGAGCCAGGAGGAAGTATTAAAGAGGCTTTGGGATGTGAGCGTCCGCGTCAAACGCAGAAAATGTACTTTCCAGGCCTATGAAGTGATGTACCAAAGATTTTGCGCTGGGTTGCACCCCCTGGTGGAGAAGGTCAAGGATATACAAAGTCCCTGCACCCAAACATGTAAATTAACTCAATCCATCCTCGGTATGGTAAATTATTGTGGAAGACTCATTTTGAATTTAGCCACAACATTGGCACCATTACACCAGCTACTAAAGAAGCATCAGCGGTGGTAATAGAGGGAGCCACAAGAGGTCGGCTTTCGTGTTGGGAAGCAAGCCTTGCAGTTCTTCAATATCATGGTGCATTTTGACCGGGGAAACTGATCGTGCAATCATGCGATGTATTGTTCCCCCTATGGATTGTGGCAACTTTATCCCGCCAAATGGGAGATGGTTCTGAGCACCCTATCGCCTTTGCCTTGAAGACACTTTCAGAAGCAGAATGGAACTACACCCAGATCAAGAAGGGCTTAGCAGTTATACAGGTTGTGAAGAAATTCCACCAGTCTGTGTATGGACAGCGGTTTGACATAGTGACCAACCATAAGCTATTACTGCGTCTTTTAAGGGAAGACAAGTCCATACTACCCATAGATTCGGCGAGGGTGCAACATTGGGCCTTGCAGTTGGCGGCCTACAATTATGCTTTCCAGCAACGGCCTGGCACGCAAATTGGCAATACAGATGCATTAACTTGTCTGGCCTACCAAAGAGCATTTCACTGCCACCAGTATCCCAGGAGATCATACTTCCCTTAAACTTCCTAGACACTCTGCCAGTGTCCACCGGACATATTGTATTTGGACCTAGAGAGACCCCATACTATCAAAGGTGAAAAGAATGACACAAACGGGATAGCACGAAAAATCTGAGCAACTAAGACCCCACCTCACCAGTCAGGGTGAGTTGACTTGCGAGCATGGCATGATTCTGTGGGAATCATAACTATTCCTTTTACCTCCAAACAGGATGCCTCACTTACAGGAGCTACATAGCTCCCACTCAGGACAGACAAAGATGAAGGTTCTGGCACCCATTACGGGTGGGATCACTTTCTGGCAAATCTGCATATTAGAGTGAGACAGCTAGTCACGCTCTAATACATGTTCCCGGGATCTAACCAAGGCATTGAATCTAACTCCCTCGCCTTGTAGAGCTCGGGAGAGCACCGTTCAGTGCTGGGCTCCACAAATGGGGATCAGATGGAATGGCACTTGTGAGGGTCTCCCAGTGGATTGGAGCCCCAAGGTGCATGCACTATGAGCAGAGTTGTACCCTGGCATTGGTGGAGCCAACTGGGAACCCTGGCACTGCCAGCCTGGCACCCTGGCAGTGCCACCTAGGTGCATGTCTGGCCTGCCAAGGTGCCCATGTGGCACTTTATTTTAAATAAATAATAGAGGGCAGATGAGAGATATGGTGTTAGTGTGGTGTACATAGACACCCAATAGGCATGCCACAGAACATACTTTTGAACATAGTTTTAGCTTAGGGAATAAAAGGGACAGTCGCACCATGGATTTGAATTTGGGTTAAGTGACATGAAACAGCCACTGGTGGTGAAATCTTGTTTTACGAAATGGAGGAAGGCTTATTGTGAAGTTCTCTGCGGATCGTGCATTAGGATCCCCGCTCTCCCTGATATCTATTATTGACCTCGACTTTAATGTAAAGGGCACAATTTCAAAAGTTTTGGATGATATGTAACTTGGAAATATTGTGAACCATGAGTGGGACAGTGTGAAACTTCAAAAGCACATGGACAGGTTGGTGGAATGGGCTGGCACCCGGCAGGTGAGGTTCAATGTAGAGAAGAAAGGACATACTTGTATTGAAACAGTACAGCACAGATTCACTAGATTAGACCCTGGGATGGAGAAGGTTGTCCTATGATGGGAAGCTGAGTTTATTGGGCCGATATTCTTTGGAGCTTAGATGAATGAGAGGTGATCCCACTGAAGATTCATGATTATGAAGGGGATTGACATGTTAGATTCTGAGAGGGTGTTTCTCCTGATTGGGGAATGTAGAACATGATGACAGGGTAAGAGGTTGATCATTTAGGAATGAGTTGAGGAGAAATTTATTTACTCAAAGGGTTGTGGATCTTTGAAATTCTCTAGCCTGGAGTGGAGGCGCCATAATTGAACATATTTAAGACTGAAATAGATTGATTTTTGGTCTCTCAGGGAATCAAGGGAAATGGGGACAAGAGAATGGAGTTGAGTCCAGGGTGGACGAAGATCATATTGTATAGTGGAGCAGCTCGATGAGATGCATGGTCTCTTCCTGCTCTCATTTCTTATGTTCCACTTGTAAGTCTGACCAGAAAGGGGTAATGTGCTACCCAGGTGGAGACGCCTCCCATTTCTCTATATGTTGTAATCCTGATCCAAATGTTAACTGGGTGCAAAGATGAGCAATATTAATGCTAAATATTGTAGTGCCCCCACCCTTCCACTTCCTCTAACCTAAGGGGTTGAGTGATTATCAGGTAAGCTCTTCCTTTCTTTTTCTTGTTTTATCCAGAGGGGATGGCAGGGAAGGCAGTGCAATGTTCCTCCTGCAGAATGTTTGAGGTGAGGGACGCCGCCAGTGTCCCTGCTGATTTCATCTGTGGGAAGTGCACCCATCTCCAGCGCCTCAGAAACCGCGTTAGGGAATTGGAGCTGGAGCTGGATGAACTTCGGATCATTCGGGAGGCAGAGGTGGTCATAGATAGTAGCTTCAGGGATGTAGTAACTCTGAAGAATAAAGATAGGTGGGTGACGGTGGGAGGGGCTGGGAGGAAGCAGCCAGTACAGGGATCCCCTGTGGTCGTTCCCCTTCGTAACAAGTATACCGCTTTGGATCCTGTTGGGGGGACGACTTACCAGGGGTAAGCCATGGGGTACAGGTCTCTGGCACAGAATCTGTCCCTGTTGCTCAGAAGGGAAGGGGGGAGAGGAGTAGAGCATTAGTCATTGGAGACTCCATAGTTACGGGGATAGATAGGAGATTCTGTGTGAACGAGAGAGTTGGTGCGTTGCCTCCCAGGTGCCAGGGTCCGCGATGTCTCGGATCGTGTTTTCGGGATCCTTAAGGGGTAGGGGGAGCAGCCCCAAGTCGTGGTCCACATAGGTACCAACGACATAGGTAGGAAAAGGGATAGGGATGTAAGGCAGGAATTCAGGGAGCTAGGGTGGAAACTTAGATCTAGGACAAACAGAGTTATTATCTCTGGGTTGTTACCCGTGCCACGTGCTAGTGAAACGAGGAATAGGGAGAGAGAGGAGTTGAACACGTGGCTACAGGAATGGTGCAGGAGGGATCGTTTCAGATTCCTGGATAATTGGGGCTCATTCTGGGGTAGGTGGGACCTCTACAAACGGGATGGTCTGCACGTGGACCAGAGGGGTGCCAATATCACAGGGTGGGTTATTTGCTAATGCTCTTCGGGAGGTTTTAAACTAGATCAGCAGGGGATTGGGAACCTGAATTGTAGCTCCAGTATACAGGAGGTTGAGAGTAGTGAGGTCATGAGTAAGGTTTAAAAGTTGCAGGAGTGTACCAGCAGGCAGGAAGGTGGTTTAAAGTGTGTCTACTTCAATGCCAGGAGCATCTGGAATAAGGTGGGTGAACTTGCGGCATGGGTTGGTACCTGGGACTTCGATGTTGTGGCCATCTCGGAGACAAGAATAGAGCAGGGACAGGAATGGTTGTTGCAGGTGCCAGGGTTTAGATATTTCAGTAAGCTCAGGGAAGGTGGTAAAAGAGGGGGAGGGGTGGCATTGTTAGTCAAGGACAGTATTACAGTGCCAGAAAGAACGTTTGATGAGGATTCATCTACTGAGGTAGTATGGGCTGAGGTTAGAAACAGGAAAGGTGAGGTCACCCTGTTAGGGGTTTACTATAGGCCTCCGAAAAGTTCCAGAGATATAGAGGAAAGGATTGCAAAGATGATTCTGGATAGGAGCAAAAGTAACAGGGTAGTTGTTTTGGGGGACTTTAACTTTCCAAATATTGACTGGAAACGCTATAGTTCAAGAGTTTAGATGGGTCCATTTTTGTCCAATGTGTGCAGGAGGGTTTCCTGACACAGTATGTAGATAGGCCAACGAGAGGCGAGGCCATATTGGATTTGGTACTGGGTAATGAACCAGGACAAGTGTTAGATTTGGAGGTAGGTGAGCACTTTGGTGATAGTGACCACAATTCGATTAAGTTTACTTTAGTGATGGAAAGGGCTATGTATATACCGCAGGGCAAGAGTTATATATGGGGGAAAGGCAATTATGATGCGATGAGGCAAGACTTAGGATGCATCGGATGGAGAGGAAAACTGCAGGGGATGGGCACAATGGAAATGTGGAGCTTGTTCAAGGAACAGCTACTGTGTGTCCTTGATAAGTATGTACCTGTCAGGCAGGGAGGAAGTGGTCGAGCGAGGGAACCATGGTTTACTAAAGCAGTCGAAACACTTGTCAAGAGGAAGAAGGAGGCTTATGTAAAGATGAGATGTGAAGATTCAGTTAGGACGCTTGAGAGTTACAAGTTAGCTAGGAAGGACTTAAATAGAGAGCTAAGAACAGCCAGGAGGGGACATGAGAAGGCTTTGGCAGGTAGGATCAAGGATAACCCTAAAGCTTTCTATAGATATGTCAGGAATAAAAGAATGACTAGGGTAAGAGTACGGGCAGTATGGACAGTAGTGGGAAGTTGTGCTTGGAGTCCGAGGAGATAGGAGAGGTACTAAATGAATATTTTTTGTCAGTATTCACACAGGAAAAGGACAACGTTGTCGAGGAGAATACTGAGATACAGGCTACTAGACTAGAAGGGCTTGAGGTTCATAAGGAGGAGGTGTTAGCAATTCTGGAAAGTGTGAGAATAGATAAGTCCCCTGGACCGGATGGGATTTATCCTCGGATTCTCTGGGAAGCTAGGGAGGAGATTGCTGAGCCTTTGGCTTTGATCTTTAAGTCATCTTTGTCTACAGGAATAGTGCCAGAAGACTGGAGGATAGCAGGTGTTGTCCCCTTGTTCAAGAAGGGGAGTAGAGACAACCCTGGTAACTATAGACCAGTGAGCCTTACCTCCGTTGTGGGCAAAGTCTTGGAAAGGTTTATAAGAGATAGGATGTATAATCATCTGGAAAGGAATAATTTGATTAGAGATAGTCAACACGGTTTTGTGAAGGGTAGGTCGTGCCTCACAAACCTTATTGAGTTCTTTGAGAAGGTGACCAAACAGGTGGATGAGGGTAAAGCAGTTGGTGTGGTGTATATGGATTTCAATAAAGTGTTTGATAAGGTTCCCCATGGTAGGCTATTGCAGAAAATACAGAGGCATGGGATTCAGGATGATTTAGCAGTTTGGATCAGAAATTGGCTAGCTGGAAGAAGACAAAGGGTGGTGGTTGATGGGAAATGTTCAGACTGGAGTCCAGTTACTAGTGGTGTACCACAAGGATCTGTTTTGGGGCCACTGCTGTTTGTCATTTTTATAAATGACCTGGAGGAGGGCGTAGAAGGATGGGTGAATAAATTTGCAGATGACACTAAAGTCGGCGGAGTTGTGGACAGTGCAGAAGAATGTTAGAGATTACAGAGGGACATAGATAAGCTGCAGAGCTGGGCTGAGTGGTGGCAAATGGAGTTCAATGCAGAAAAGTGTGTGGTGATTCATTTTGGAAGGAATAACAGGAAGATAGAGTATTGGGCTAATGGTAAGATTCTTGGCAGTGTGGATGAGCAGAGAGATCTCGGTGTCCATGTACATAGATCCCTGAAAGTTGCCACCCAGGTTGAGAGGGTTGTTAAGAAGGCGAACGATGCGTTAGCTTTTATTGGTCGAGCGATTGAGTTTCGGAGCCATGAGGTCATGTTGCAGCTGTACAAAACTCTGGTGCGGCCGCATTTGGAGTATTGCATGAAATTCTGGTCGCCGCATTATAGGAAGGATGTGGAAGCATTGGAAAGGGTGCAGAGGAGATTTACCAGAATGTTGCCTGGTATGGAGGGAAGATCTTATGAGGAAAGGCTGAGGGACTTGAGGCTGTTTTCGTTAGAGAGAAGAAGGTTAAGAGGTGACTTAATTGAGGCATACAAGATGATCAGAGGATTGGGTAGGGTGGACAGACAGTGAGAGCCTTTTTCCTCAGATTGTGATGTCTAGCACGAGGGGAAATAGCTTTAAATTGAGGGGAGATAGATATAGGACAGATGTCAGAGGTAGGTTCTTTACTCCGAGAGTAGTAAGGGTGTGGAATGCCCTGCCTGCAACAGTAGTGGACTCGCCAACACGAAGGGCATTCAAATGGTCACTGGATAGACATATGGACAATAAGGGAATAGTCTAGATGGGCTTTAGAGTGGTTTCACAGGTCGGCGCAACATCGAGGGCCGAAGGGCCTGTACTGCGCTGGAATGTTCTATGTCCTGTGTTCTAAACCATAATACCGCAAGTGCTGGAAATCTGAACGAAAAATCAAAGCAATCAGAAGTCAGTCAGTATTCTGATGAAAGATCAATTTAAAATGTTAACTCTAATTCTCAATCCACAGACGCTCCCTGACATGCTCACTCTTTCCAGCATTTTCTGTTCTTATCTGAGGAATATTGAGCTATCGTCTATTACCAGTCGAAACAAGACAGAAACCTGAATCAATCACAGTATAAACTTTGTAAGAAAGAGATCTTCCAATCTATTTAATAAGCCTGATAAATCTGTACGTATATCAGGAACTAATTAATTTTGTATTCCTGATCTACTTTACTATCTTATAGCCGACTGTTTGCATAGAAAATATGGGGTGGTATTTAATGGAAATGATAGAGATCTTACCTGCTGGTTGGAAAGTAATAATGTCTCTGTTAGGGAAGGCTCGCTGAATTAAATGCCACTCAGGCACTTAACCGAATAGCGGCAAGTCTTCACTGGGGTCAAGGACCCTGTCAAAAGAAGTCTTCCCCACTGAGAGCTGCCGGCAAACCAGAGCCCAGCAGCTCTGTTGAACATCAGCACCAGCAATAGGACACCCACCTGAAGCCTAGTATTGTCATTGGATCCCATGCCACAGATAGCAGGGATCAGGAAGGGGGGGCCTACTAAGAGCCACACACAACCCTTGATGTAAACTGTGACCCTGTGGCCCGCACCGCACCGAGGTTCACGACGGCGCGTAACGGCCCCTATCCCGACCGATTCAGGGCCCGATAATGGGCTAGGAGAAGCGCCGCGTCATTTACGCGCGCCAGGCCTTGGCGCCGCGTAAAGGCGGCGCTGCATACATGACGTGGCCGGCGCCACATAACTGGCGTCACCCGTGCATGCGTGGTTGCCGTCCTCTCCGAGTCCGCCCCGCAAGAAGATGTCTGACGGATCTTGCGGGGCTGCGGAAGAAAGGAGGTCCTCCTTCAGAGAGGACGGCCCGACGATCAGTGGGCACCGATCACGGGCCAGACCCCATTTGAGGCCCCCCCCCAGTGCAAGATCCCCCCTCCCCCCCCCCTCCCCCCCCCCCGCAGGCCACCCACCCAGCGTTCCCGCGCTGTTCCCGCCGGCAGCGACCCTTCCTGATCCCTTGATGAGCCTTTGCATTAATTGCCATCTTAAGGGCCTTAATTGGTGGAGGGTCAATTGTTCACCTGCCACCCAATTCAATGTTTCCCCTCCTGCCATTAAACCTGTTGCAGGGAGGACGTTAAATTCTGTCCATATTGTGAGAGTTAATGAGGGGCATTTTATGCGCCCTGCCTTCCCCCACACCGCGGCGTGTTACTTGTCGAGGGGAGGCAGCCTATCATTGGCCGGTCGCGGGATCTTCTGGTCCCACGTTTGTCATTGGGATTTCCCATTGAATCCACGACCATCGTCGGGAAATGTGGGAGTTCACCATCGGCAGGACCTGCTGGAGAGAACAGTTGGAAAATCCCGCCCAATATACCTGTCCTTAATTACATTAACAGCCACTTTCCAAAATCTATCAATATAGTTATAAAAGAAAAGTAATTTTTGTCAGTGAAACGCTTGCATGATGTTCAGCAAGTTAAAGTTTAACAAGATTGCTGCTAAGCAAAACCCATGCTGAGTAAATCAAAGAACACAGGATTTTCTAGTTTAAAAAATAATATTAAAATTTGCTCAGTATGTGCTCTGCAGTTGGCTCTAAATATAAATTGCTTTCTTTTGATGTTCCAAAATTTTAAAAAAATGTAGCTGAGGGTTTGTTTGAATATGGAAAACAAATCATTAATTCAAAAAGTTGTATTTATACGAATCAATGAATGCAGTACTTTTGAACATGTTGACAGGAGGAGTTAATCTGCTTCAAAGTCTCAACAGAAGTACAGCATGAAGATTAATTTTAATACCACAATAAATTAATTTGATTTACTGGGACTTCTTGGCTCCATAATGATTGAAACTTTGGGCCTGCAACAGGATGCTTTCATTTATATGCCGTATAAATTCTAGTGCAGATTTATAACTAGTGATCTGCACTGTACCCATGTAGTACCTGTAATTGTGAAAATTAATCAGTAAAAAGCATGATTTGTCTCCATTAATTCTGGTGTTCGATTATTGTACAGTCTTACCTAGAATTTATAGATTATGCTGTCCCTTGTTGCCTTAAATTGAGGAATTTGAATCTGAATGCCTACTAGAAAATATGTGTCATATGTAACTGTCAGCAAATGAAAGAATTTACCAATAAGATTTTCATGGTTTTTAATGCATGAGTTTGTAGTTTCTACAATTAAGGAATAGTGTAAGAGATGTGGGGGTATAAATCTGGTAATTTCAAGAAAGGCTGAACAGATAAATAATTGTTGTGAGAGTTGTTGGGCATGATTTTCCACTCCCGCGCCGGTTTGGAGAATCGCCTGGGTCACCAAATTTTCCCGCCACGCCCTCCCGCGATTCACGGAAGCGGCCAGAAATCGGCACAATCGCATTTTGCGCGGCACGGTCCAGTGAATCGCCCGAGACAGCCAAAATGGCGATTCACCGGTACCCCCGCGATTCTCAGTGCCGGATGGGCCGAGCGGCCTGCCCAAAACGGCAGGTTCCCCCCGGCACCGTCCACACCTGGTCGCTGCTGCGGGAACAGTGCGGGAACACTGGGTGGGTGGCCTGCGGGGTGGGGGGGGGGGTGGATCCTGCACCGGGGGGGCCTCAAATGGGGTCTGGCCCGCGATCGGTGCCCACCGATCGTCGGGCCGCCCTCTCTGAAGGAGGACCTCCTTTCTTCCGCAGCCCCGCAAGATCCGTCAGACATCTTCTTGCAGGGCGGACTCGGAGAGGACGGCAACCACGCATGCACGGGTGACACCAGTTATGTGGCGCCGGCCGCGTCATGTATGCAGCGCCGCCTTTACGCGGCGCCAAGGCCTGGCGCGCGTAAATAGCGCGGCGCCGCTCCTAGCCCATTATCGGGCCCTGAATCGGTCGGGATAGGGGCCGTTTCACGCCATCGTGAACCTCAACGGCGTTCACGACGGTGCGAACACTCTGCCTCCATTTCGGAGAATCCCGCCCTTTGTGTTTCCTTATTGGAAATAGTGAGTTCAAGCCAAGATTAACCAAAGTGCACTGTGAGGCCTGTTTATGACAGTGTTGCTTTAAAAAAGTTGTGCCCAGGGTGGACAAAGAACGAAAAGAGAGAGAATCCCGAGTCCTCAATCCTCAAAATGGAATTTGAAGGTCTGAAATAGTGAAGTTCTGGATTCTTCTTCCCTGGCAGCAGGTCCTGGTGTCCCCAGGCATCTGTATAGCCATAACTCTGTTCAAGTATAATAAAAGATATTGGCATCACATGCAGTGATGTTATTAGACAGCCTCTTATCTGTTCCTCCTCTCAGTCTGTTGCAGAAGAATGCAGGTCGATTTGCCCTTTTTAAGGTTGAACAGAAGTTTCCAGCTCTCTGTTTACGCCCATTTCATAGATTTTACACCAATGGGTTTGTAAATGAGCAGATTCACAAGTCAGCATGTAGTGCCCTCTGCAGGTGTACATTTTCTAAAAAGAGAAAGCATCAGTGAATTAATTTCCTTTCAATAAGATTCTCGGCCAAAGGGCTTGAAATTCAGCAGAATTTCCCCTGTTTGCCAGAAATTCAGCAGAAGAGCCATAGAAAACCTTATCTGTTGGTGCTGTTCTTCTGGCATTCCAGCAAGTTTTCTACAATGGTGACAACCAGCGAGCGGAAGAATATTTGCAAAGATTCACCCCACATCTTTCAGTAAATTAAAACTTTCGAAAAGCATTATCAATTGTAAAAGTGACAATTCAGTCAAATTTTAGATAATTTCTTCTCAATTAGAATTGGTAAAGACTAATCCAATTGATTTTAATTTGGCATTACCAACAATTTATCATTTGTCAACCAGTGATAAATAGGGGACTGGATTCTCCGAGTCTGGGGCGATGTCCTCACGCCAGCGTGGTAACAGTGACGTTTTACGCCAGAAAAAATGGTGTAAAACGGCCACCTATTCCCTGTTTTCCAGGGGGCTAGCATGCCGGCAACATAGAGCACCCGGCTCTAGCTGCCGATATGGCCCGGAGAATTGCCGGGTCCGTGGCTGTGCATGCGCACGGTGGCAGCCTACAGCAGCCGCGCCGTGCGGCATGGCGGAGCCCGCTTGTGGACCCGGTGCGAAATATTGCCCCCCCTTTGGCCGGCTTGCGTGCCCCGGATCACCCCCCCACAGTGGCCCCAGCCCCTAATAAAGTCCCCTCCTGCCCGAGGATTAGCCCTCCCCCGACTGTGGCAGCCCTGGACCTCGTCCACAGCCGCCACGCCGAGTTCCCGACGGATGAGACCACACGCGACCGACACCGTTGGGAACTCGGCCGGTCGGGGGCGGAGCATCGGGGGGCAGGCCTCAGGCAATGTCCTGAGGCCGTCGATAAGTGGCCCGGCGTACTTTGGAGAGGGCGGAGCATCGCGAAAGCGGCGCCGCCCCCAATTTGGTCGGGAACTGTGATTCTGCAGCCGATCGTGCCGGCGACCGGAGAATCCAGCCTGTGGTGTTTCTATCACATCTTTTATCATGTTTATTTAATGACTTTCTGAAGTAAAATAATTTTTCAAATGTTGCCATCCTCTTTCAAGGTTTTCTTCCATGTAATTGTTTGGGCATTTCCAGATTGAGAATAAGAACTAAAATCAAACTGCTGCTTTCTCTTTTACTGTGATTTTCCACAGTGATCAAATGAAATGTTACAGTGCATCACGACCTTGGGAAAATCTGAACTCTGCAGAAAGTGTTTTTGCAATGCACATCTGCCTTTGCTCCACTGGAAATTCTATCACCTGAACGTTATACCTGGCACTCCATCATTGTCAAGAGCAAATTGTTATGGGGTTCAGCTGACTTGCCATGATTCATTATTATGTAGATAAATTGCTCCCTTTGTTTGTTGTGGATCAGTAAATTGTTGGAGGGTTCACTTTTCCATTCTGAGTGAGACATATCTCTGGAAGCAGATATATGAACTTGGAACATGCATTTTCTTACAGCAAATTCTCAATTTGACATCGAGGCATAGGCTATAGCGCTGTTTGAAATCTCACTAACTTGTACTTGTAATTTGTAGTTGTAGCGACGGCAAAAATGTTTTTAATGCAATTTTATGTTGGACCAAAGCAGATTCTAGGAGAACAAGCACGATCAAAGAAAATGCATAAGAAAACCCTGTCATAATATACATCTATGTATATAATGGAGTGGAGACAGGCAGTGATTGACACACAGGATGCCAATAAGCACACAGAACAGAGCAGCCAATCACCAGACAGGTCACAAGCATGATAAAGCCAGAGGGCACCGGTTTTCCTGCTCTCTCGGGACACAGCCTCTGAGACAGTTAGAGTTCGTGAGCTGGCCAGTGCAAACACCATGTGGTAGCTAGTAAGTCTGGTTAGGCTAGTAGCAGGTCTCCAGTCAAGTCAGCATAGTGTCAACCCACAGTTGAACATGTATAATAGTTTAGATGTTAAATAAAATCGTGTTGCATCTTATCAAGTGTTGGAGGTCTGTCTCTCGCTACACTGCATCAAGTGCAGTCCACATCGACCCAGCCTACCCAACACATCATGGTACCAGTGAGTGATGCTGAAAATTGACGGACCTACCTTGAGTGAATCAGCGTTGACCAGCAAACAGCCATCCGGTGACATGGAAAACATCCGCCCTCCTCCGCAGCTCCGCATCGCCGGCAACCTCGGTGCAAATTGGAAGATCTTCAAACAAAAGTTCCAACTCTATCTCGAAGCCACCGACCTCGAGGCCGCATCGGACGCCAGGAAGATCGCACTATTCCTCTCCACAGCCGGGGACCACGCCATCCACATCTACAACTCCCTTACATTCGCTGAAGGCGAAGACAAGACAAAATTTAAAACAGTTCTGCTGAAGCTCAACAGCCACCATGACATTGAGGTGAATGAGAGCTTTGAACGGTACGTTTTCCAGCAGAGGCTTCAGGGTAAGGATGAACCTTTTCAATTTTTTCTGACCTATCTCCGCATCCTCGCGCAGTCATGTAACTATGACTCGACCACTGATTCCATGATCCGGGATCAGATCGTTTTCGGGGTCCACTCCGATTCCCTTCGCCAGCAGCTCCTGAAAGTCAAGCAGCTCACCCTCACCATCGCCATCACCATCGAAACGTGCGTTCTCCACGAACATGCTAACAATCGGTACTCCCAATTCAGGGCGGCAGAAACGGCAAAGCTAACCTCCCATGAGGCGGAATGGGTGCAGGCCATCGCACAAATATTGAAGAGAGTGGCCATTTTGCGTGCTTTTCCCGCATGCGTGCCACGACTGAGGGGACGGCGAGACCAACGACCAGACTGCGCAGGTGCGTACGTTGTTCGACCGCACTGTGCATGCGCGATGACGCACAGAACACGCTGACGTTGGCGTCATGATGTGTCTGAATTGAGGCGCCGCCCATTTAAAGCGGCAATGTCCGGCAAAATCACGCCGGTGTCTACAGTGTGGCAAGCTTGGCCACTACGCAGCCCTTTGCAGACCTGCTCCACTGCCCAGCATCCAGTGATCCCAGCCACGGCGCAGAAGCGTCCGTTCAATACAGCAGGCCATGCCAGACTCCGACCCCGACAGCCCAACAGATCCTGATGCTGAGTGCCTCAAATCTCCATACCGGGTGGGCATCATTACGAAGCATGCGCTGCCTTTCTCCAAGACAGTGAAGCACCTCCCGATCCTCAGCGTGGATCTCGACGACGGGTGGTGTGCTGTCCTCACAGTCAATAAGGCTCCCATCCAGTTCAAACTGGACACTGGCGCATCAGTGAACCTCATCTCGAAATCCGATCTCGACACCATCCGCGTCAGACCAAGCATTCTTCCACCGGCCTGCCAGCTCCTTGACTACAATGGCAATGCCATAGCTGCCAGTGGCTCATGCCAACTC
Organism: Scyliorhinus torazame; assembly: GCF_047496885.1. NCBI lineage: Eukaryota > Metazoa > Chordata > Chondrichthyes > Carcharhiniformes > Scyliorhinidae > Scyliorhinus > Scyliorhinus torazame. The sequence continues at coordinate 109,932,372 of NC_092721.1, forward strand.
AGAGTTTCCAATAAGTCATTTAAAGCGACACTGCGATTTGAGATCGTGGGACCTGACAGAGCATCACTGCACGGTGCTCGGGCCTGCAAACTCCTGAACCTGGTTCAGCGAGTCCACACCATGTCATCCTCACAGGCGACGGCCTCACCTGATGAGAACTTCCAGGCTGAAATTGATGACATCGTCACGCGGTACCACAACGTTTTCGATGGAATGGGCACACTCCCATACCGATACAAAACCCTGCTCAAACCAAACGCCACCCCTGTGATCCACGCACCATGTCGGGTGCTAGCACCCCTCAAGGACCGCCTCAAGCAGCAGTTACAGGACTTCCAGGACCAGGGCATCATATCAAAGGTCACAGAACCCACGGACTGGGTCAGCTCCATGGTCTGCGTCAAGAAGCCGTCAGGGGAGCTTCGAATCTGCATCGACCCCAAGGATCTAAACCGCAACATCATGAGGGAACACTACCCGATACAAAAACGAGAAGAGTTGACCAGCGAGATGGCTCATGCCAAACTCTTTACGAAGCTGGACGCCTCCAAGGGGTTCTGTCAAATACAGCTGGATGCATCCAGTCGCCAGCTGTGCACATTCAATACCCCGTTCGGTCGCTACTGCTACAACCGGATGCCTTTTGGCATAATCTCTGCCTCAGAGGTATTTCACCGCATCATGGAACAGATGATGGACGGTATCGAGGGGCTCCACGTGTATGTTGATGATGTCATAATCTGGTCCACAACTCCTCAAGAACATATCGATCGCCTCAAGCAGGTATTCCACAGAATCCATGAGCATGGCCTCCGACTCAACAGAGCCAAGTGCTCGTTCGGTCAATCAGAAATCAAATTCCTTGGTGACCACATCTCGTAGCAAGGCGTGCGGCCAGATGCTGACAAAGTCTCGACGATCAACGCCATGAAGACCCCAGAGGACAAGAAGGCGGTCCTCCGCTTTCTAGGGATGGTCAACTTACTCAGAAAGTTCATTCCCAACATGGCGTCCCACACCACAGCCCTCCGCCATCTCGTCAAAAAGTCGACAGAATTCCAGTGGCTGCCCGCTCATGAGAACGAATGGCGTGAGCTGAGGGCAAAACTCACCACAGCCCCGGGTCTGGCATTCTTCGACCCTACCAAGGAGACCAAAATATCCACAGACGGGACGGTATTGGGGCGGTGCTCCTCCAACAGGATGACTCCTCCTCATGGGCCCCAGTTGCATATGCCTCCAGAGCCATGACGCCCACTGAGCAACGGTACGCTCAGATTGAGAAGGAATGCCTGGGCCTCCTAACCGTAATCGACAAATTTCACAACTATGTGTATGGCCTCCCAAAATTCACGGTTGAGCCGGACCACAGGCCATTAATCCACATAATCCAGAAGGATTTAAATGACATGACGGCTCGGTTACAACAAATCCTTCTCAAATTACGCCGCTACGACTTTGAACTTGTCTACACGCCAGGCAAAGAAATCATTGTTGCAGATGCCCTTTCCAGGTCTATCACCACACCGTGTGAACAAACTGACTTTGTCTGCCAAATCGATGCGCAGGTGCAATTGTGTGCCTCCAACCTTCTGGCCTCTGATGAGAGAGTCATCCAAATTCGTGAGGAAATGGCCAAGGATCCTCTGCTACAGCGTGTGATGCAGCACCTCACGAATGGCTGGCAGAAGGGACAGTGTCCCAAGTTTTACAACGTCAAGGACAAGCTGACGGTGGTGGACAGCATCCTCATGAAGCTCAATAGGATTGTGATTCCGCAGAGCATGCAAGCTATGGTGCTCGGCCAACTCCATGAGGGTCACCTGGGGGTCGAGAACTGTCGACGCAGAGCTTGAGAGGCAGTCTATTGGCCGGGCATCAGCCAGGACGTTGCCAACACGGTCCTCAACTGCCCCACATGTCAGAGATTTCAGCCAGCTCAACCCAAAGAAACTCTGCAGCAACATGAGATAGTGACCTCCCCATGGTACAAAGTCGGTGTCGACCTTTTCCACGCCAAGGGGCGTGACTATGTCCTCCTGGTCGACTACTTCTCCAATTACCCAGAAGTGGTGAAACTGTCCGACCTCACGTCGAAGGCGGTGATTAAAGCATGCAAAGAAACGCTTGCCAGGCATGGGATACCGCTCACGGTGATGAGTGACAACGGTCCCTGTTTTTACAGTCAGGAATGATCTTATTTTGCCCGCCTATACAACTTCCGTCATGTAACCTCCAGCCCCCACTACCCGCAGTCAAACGGGAAGGCCGAAAAAGGGGTCCATATTGTCACAAAATTACTATGCAAGGCTGCAGACTCAGGCTCCGACTTCAACCTGGCGCTGCTGGCATAGAGAGCAATACCGCTGTCCACTGGGTTGTCTCCCGTGCAGATGCTCATGAATCGCACTCTGCGAACCATGGTTCCAGCCATCCATGTTCCAGACCTTGACCACCTCACGGTCATACAAAAGATGCAGCAGTCTCAGGCCCAACAGAAATCAGCATACGACGCTCATGCCACGGATCTCCCCGAGCTGGTCCCAACTGATCGTATTCATGTGCAGTTGCCTGACGGCGGCTGGTCCGCCACAGCTGTGGTGGTCAAGCAAGTGGCCCCGAGATCGTTCTTCGTCTGCATGGCTGATGGCTCCTTCTTACGACGCAACAGACGGGCGCTGCACAGAGTTCCACGCCCGCCAACTAACCACGATGTCCCACCTCACACAATGCTTCCTCCGGACGTGCCCTACCACAAGGCCACCGATCTACCAGCAATCCTGCCGACCTCTGCGACCACCGCATTGGCAGCGGTCCCGCCTATCAAAGTGCAGGCGGCCCCTGATCCACCCTTGAGGCGGTCAACCAGAATTCGTAGCCCGCCACAAAGACTAAACATATAGACTGAACTGTTGCACAATTTTGTTACCTTATCGTTCTGACCTTTGTAAATATCATTCTTACCGTTTCATCTGCCCTATATCTGCACTAGCGACACCTTCCTGTGTACCTAAGTTCATTTTAGCACATTCTGTATATAGTCACGCACATATACACCTCCACAAGCACATGCACCTTAATATTTATTATCTAGACACAAACAATAAAAGAAAAGGGGAGATGTCATAATATACATCTATGTATATAATGGAGTGCAGACAGGCAGTGATTGACACACAGGATGACCAGTAAGCACACAGAACAGAGCAGCCTATCACTATACAGGACACGACCACTATAAAGTCAGAGGGCACCAGTTTTCCCGTTCTCTCGGGACCCAGCCTCGGAGACAGTCAGAGTTTGTGAGCTTGCCAGTGCAAACACCATGTGGTAGCTAGTAAGTCTGGTTAGGCTAGTATCAGGTCTCCAGTCAAGTCAGCATAGTGTCAACCACACAGTTGAACATGTAGAATAGTTTAGATGTTAAATAAAATCGTGTAGCATCTTATCAAGTTTTGGAGGTCTATCTCTCGCTACACTGCATCAAGTGCAGTCCACATCGACCCAGCCTACCCAACACATCAAACCCTTGAACTATGAGATGAAAAGCTGAATTAGGAAATTCAGAAAATTAGAAAAATTAGGAAAGTCAGAGAATGTACAGTAAGTTTTGATTGATGTGGCAGCTCTAATTTGTTCAGTTATTCAACACATAAAGATGCTAAAACTATTACAATATATAGATGTTACATTTTCTTGTTAGTTTAATGCCTTTTCTTTCCATAACCTCTCATAGACCCTTCCAAACAATTTATATTTATGTAGCGCTGAATATTCTGGGGGCTTGTGCTGATTGTGGAAGGAAATTTGGTTCCAAACTTACCGACTTATAAAAAGCCTGCTCCACAGCAATAACACTCTGGGAATTGTTAAACTTGCTGAGAGTTGAACTTCTACCCCCTCATTGGATGGCAAGTCCCACCCTTGAGAGCTTCCGGCTAATACGATTGGTCATTATAGCAGTCCCATCAGCACCTGAACTCAGTCTGAGTGCTGTTAGGACTGCAAAAAGGCCCACGTAGATCGCCAATGGCATTTGGACCCAGGTAATCAGGGATGTTTCAGAGAACCGAGGTGTGGTAGCATGGCCCCTTTAAAGTGCGATCTTTCGCAACCACATGATCCGCTTGCAGATTATTGCGTAGGAGTGCGTGAACTCCAATCAATGGGGAAAAATCATGACGTCCTGGGAGCAGGGGCCCGGGAAGTGTGGACTTGGGAGTCAAGGAGTAAAGACGTGTATTGTAAGGTAAAGTCGTCATAATCCCAGATGTCCATAGGCTGCTTTCCCCTTTGAGGGGGAGAACTGACTGATGGTGGTTTAACCTGAGGATCACCACACCTCAGGTGAGGGGCAAGGTTTAGAAGGCAGGCCTTCAAGAATAACCTCAGCAGGTACGGGAAAGAGCTGTATGATATTCCTCTGTGCCTGTATATAGTTAAACCTCATTGTTCGTTCCAGTAAACCTCTTTGTTATATAAGAAGCCTCCTCAGTAATACCTCACATTATTACGTTACAAAGATCCAAAGTTTTGAAATTTGTGGGGGAAGGGGCTGCATCAGAAAGTCCCAAGAAACGGAAAAGTCAAGTTCGGCAAAAAAAAAGTAAGCGAGAAACCACAGCGTGTTGATGCCGGCGTCAAAACCGGAGCGAGCGACTCCGGTGTCAATGGGCCTCCAGGCCCAGGCATTCACCCCTTCCTACGGGGCCAGTACAGCGCCGGAGTGGTGTCCGCTGCTCCGGCGCTCGAAAGTATGCTGGCACGGGTCCGCGCATGCGCGTGGGTTGCCGTCTCCGCGCGGCCCCTGCGAAATATGGCGGAGCCCTACAGGGGCCCGGCACGGAGGAACTTAGGTCCCCCCCCTGGAATTAGCTCACCCACCACTGATCAGCAGGCCCCGATCGCGGGCCTGGCCACCGTAGTCGGATCCCCCCGCCCCCCAACAAGGATGGCCCCCGCAGCCAGAACTCCGAGGTTCCACTGGGTAGGACTACACGTAACCCACGCTGGCGGGACTCGGCCGAACTCAGTGGGCAATCAGCCCATCGAGGCGCGGAGAATCGCCGGGGTGGGCTTTCAACTGCTCCCGACCGGCACAGCGGCGACCCCGCGGGCGCAGTTGGCGCCGATTCTCCGGTCGCCGGAGAATCGGCAGCCCGGCGCCGGAGTGGCATGGCGCAATTCTCGCATCCCCCCCCCCCAGCGATTCTCTGACCCAGGGCGGAATTGGAGAATCCCGGCCCATGTCAATGATAGCGAAACTTGGTCCGTTCGACCAGGGTTCGAAGTTTGAAGCCATTTTATCGAAAGGCTTCGGTACTTCTTTGCCGCTAATGAGATCATGGGAGAGATGAGCAAAAGATCATTTTGCTTGTGGTATGTGGAGCACAGATTTATAACCTTGTTGTAAATTTAACAACTTGGGGCCCCAGACACAAAATCGTTTGACCAATTGGTGACGCTTGTGAAAGAGCACTGGAACCCCAGACCCTCCATTATACTGCAGTAGTACAAATCTAATTCAAACATCAGTGACCCGGGGAGACAATTTCGACTTTAGTAGCCAGACTTCATCAAATGGCTGAACACCAAGCAACATGCTGCGTGACCATCTGGTTTGTGGTATCAAGAATATGAATATCAATGTACAATTAAAATTGTTAGTCAAAACAAAAATATCCCTGGATGAATAAGTATCTATTTTGATGTAATTGATTAATTAGTGCTAGACATGTCAGTCAACGGGATGCAGTGCACTAACTGTGAGATGTGGGAGGTCTGTGACGCTTCCAGCATTCCGGATGACTACATCTGCAGAAAGTGTATCCAATGGCAGCTCCTCACAGACACGTGGTTCAGTTGGAGCAGCAGCTGGATGCACTTAAGTGCATGCAGATGGCGGAAAGTGTCATAGATAGGAGTTATAGAGACATGGTCACACCCAAGTTGCAGGCAGACAGATGGGTGACCACTAGAAAGGGCAGGCAGTCAGTGCAGGCATCCCCTGGGGCTGTCACCCTCTCTAAAAAGTATACTGTTTGGATACTGTTGGGGGGGATGGCCTATCGGGGGAAAACAACTGCAGCGGCCAGAGCAGTGACACCACGGCTGGCTCTATTGTTTAGCAGGGAGGGTCAAAGCACAGAAGAGTATTAGTTAGAGGGGACTCCATAATCAGGGGTACAGATAGATGCTTCTGTGGTCATGAAAAAGACTCCAGGATGGTGTGTTGCCGTCCTGGTGCCAGGGTTCAGGATGTCACTGACCGGCTGCAGAGCATCCTGAAGGGGGAGGGTGATAAGGCAGAGATCATGGTACATGTTGGAACCAATGGCATAGGTAGAAAGAGGGATGAGCTCTTGCATCAAGAATTCAGGGAGTTAGGCAATAGATAAAGAGTAAATCTCAGGATTGCACCCAGTGCCATGTGTTAATAAGTACAGGAAAAGGGAAGAGCACAGATGAAGGTGTGGTTTAAGAGTTGGTGCAGGAGTGAGGGTTTTAGATGCCTGGACCATTGGGACCGTTTTTCAAGAAGGTGGGCCTGTACAAGCGGGACGGTCTACATCTAAACCAGAGCAGGACTAACATCATTGCTGGCGGGTTTGCTAGTACTCTTGGGAAGAGTTTCAACTAGTTTGGCAGGGGAAGGGAACACAGATTCACAGCAGAATAGGGATACAGTTTAACACAGTATAACATAGAAAAGCAATCAGGTCAGAGGGAATACAATGGTAGTGAGCTTCAAGGAAGTAAGACAAGGTTATTTGGCCTCTCCTTTAATGCCAGGAGTATTACAGGTAAAACGGATGTGTTAAGGTCAAAGATTGACACGTGTAATTATGAGAAAATAGCTAACACAGAGACACGGTTGAGTGAGGGGCAGGATTGGCAGCTCAACATCCCGGGATATAGAATCTTCACGCAAGAAAGAGGAGAGGTAAAAGAGGAGGAGACATTGCATTATTAGTTAAGGAGACAGTTACTGCAGTGAGGAGTAGATGATATCTTGGAGGGGGCATAAAATGAAGCTTTATGGGTAGAGCATAGGAATTAAAAAAGGGACATTGCTACATTGCTAAGTGTTTGTTATAGACCCCCAGGTAGTCAGTGGGAAATTGAGGAGCAAATATGTGTGCAATTCACGGAGGGTGTAAAAATAATGAGGGTGATTATATTAGGTGATTTGAACTTTCCCAAAATTAATTGGGATAGCCATCATGTTAAGGGCTTAGATGGAGTAGCGTTCTTAAAATGTATACAGGATAACCTTTTAGCTCAATATATAGAGGGATGGTGCAGTACTGGACCTAATTCTGGGGAATGAAGCCGGACAGGTGGGGAAACAGGTTCAAAGTAATGGGTGGGAGGTTTAGGAGGGATTTGAGGAAAAACGTTTTTCCCCAGAGAATCACAGAATACTACAGTGCAAAACAGGCCACAGCCTCTGCCTGGGAGGGTGGTAGAGGCATCTCCCATCCTTTAAAAAGTACCTGGATGAGTACTTGGCACACTATAACATTCAAGACTATGGGCCAAGTGCTGGGAAGTGGGATTAGGTGGGCAGGTCAGGGTCTTTCATGCGTCGGTGCAGACATGCCCCTCATAATCTTATACACTTCAACCAGGTCACCTCCTCAGTCTTCTCTGCTCCAGAGAAAACAACTCAAGTCTATCTAACCTCCCTTTATAACTTATATGTTCCACCCCAGTCAACATTCTGGTGAATCTTCTCTGCATCCCTTCCAGTGCAAATACATCCTTTATATAATGTGGCGACCAGAATTGCGCACACTACTCCAGCTGTGGCCTCTTTTGCACTGTAGTATTCTGTGATTCTGATTCTGTGAAGCGATAGAAATAGCTCAAGCCAACCCCTGTGAGTAGCCAGAGTCTTCTGGGGAAACCACTGACCCTGGAGAAGAACCCTTTACTCAGCCAGCCTGCCCATCTGCTGGGTCACCTTCAGCAATAGATACCCCCTTCAAACCATATACCAAGTCCGAATGATTTTACAAAACATCAGCATCGACCTATAATCGTACAGGTTGGGCTCTCAATAACTCTCATCCAGTCAAAGACAAAGCCAAGATGGAATTTCAACAACGCATGCTCATAACAGTTCACTGACACTGACCAGCTAGAGAAGTCTGTCATCTACATTCTGGTCAAATACATCCCAATCAACGAGGCATACGCACGCTTCACCAAGACTATCTTAAAAGCTGCCGAAGCAAGCATTCCACATGGGTTTTGTCCATTGTAACTTCCTTGACTCGACTGGGAATGTCAAGAACTCCTCAAAGAATTTGAAGAATCTGGCGATTCATATAATGCTGACCATCTGATCAAAACAGGAGACAATGCACACTGCACTCACTGGGAAGAGCTCACTAGAAATTTGGACTGCACTCACTGCAGCCGGAAATGTTGGAGACTGATCCAGCAACTAGCTGCCTGGCACCGACCTGCAACTTCCAACCAGAGCTGCATCCCACTAAGTGCAGTGGCCAGCCACCTTGCCAATGGTGTCAGAGCTCCCACCGGAGTAAGCTATAGATGCAATGTTACTGTGGAATGGAGACCCTTCAAAGGAGAAAAGAACTCAGGACCAGGCCACACAGCAAAGCCATAAACACAGATGAGGTCCAATCAGCAAATTAAAACCTGGCAAAGCTGCGGGTTATTACCAAATCTACACTGAGTTCTTCAAGCACCTTGGCCCCATGGCAACAAAATAGTTTGCCGTATTTCTGACCATAATCATTAAGTTAAAGATTTATTTTTATTGTCACGTGTACCGAGGTACCGTGAAAAGTATTGTTCTGCGTACAGTCCAGGCAGATCATTCCGTGCATAAGAAACATAGGACATGCGATAAATACGCAATGTAAATACAGGGACATAGGCATCGGATGAAGCATACGGAGGAAAGTGCTACAGCAGAGAAGATGCAGAGAGAGAGATCAGTTCAGTCCTTAAAAGGGCCATTCAGCTCTCTGGTAACAGCGGGGAAGAAGCTGTTTTTGAATCTGTTAGTACATGTTCTCAGACTTCTGTATCTTCTGCCCAATGGAAGAGGTTGGAAGAGAGAATAACCTGGGTGGGAGGGGTCTTTAATTATGCTGTCCGCTTTCCAAAGAAAGTGGGAGGTGTAGACAGGGTCAAGGTTTGCGTGATGGACTAGGCTGTGTTCACGACTGTTTGTAGTTTCTTGGGCCGAGCAGTTGTAATACCAGGCTGCGTTGTAGCCAGATAAGATGTTTTCTATGGTGCATCTGTAAAGATTGGTAATAGTCAATGTCGACATGCTGAATTTCCTTAGTTTCCAGAGGAAGTATAGGCGCTGTTGTGCTTTCTTGATCATCGCGTCGACACGGGTGGACCAGGACAGATTGTTGGTGATGTTCATATGTCTGAAAATTTGAAGCTGTGAACCATCTCCACCTCGGCATCATTGATGCAGTCAGCGATGTGTACGATACTTCACTTCCTGAAGACATTGACCAGCTCTTTTGTTTCGCTGGCATTGAGGGAGAGATTGTTGTCATTTCACCACTCCACTAGGTTCTCTATCTGTATTCTTTGAGATCAGACTCAGTACAGTAGTGTCATCAGCAAACTTGCAGATGGAGATAGAGCTACATTTTGCCACGTAGTCATGTGTGTATAAGGAGTATCGTAGGGAGCTAAGTACGCAATCTTGTGGAGCCACGGTATTGAGGACTATCGTGGAGGAGGTGTCGTTTTGTATCCTTACTGATTAAAGTCTGTTGATCAGGAAGTCGAGGATCCAGTTGCAGAGGGAGGAGCCAAGTCCTAGGAGTTTGGATATGCGCCAGTCTGGGATTGTGGTGTTGAAGGTGGAGCAGTAGCCAATGAATAGGTTTCTGAAGTAGGAGTCCTTGTTGTCCAGATACTCTAGGGATGAGTGTACGGCCAGGGAAATAGCTTCTGCTGTGGACTGATTGTGGCAGTAAGTGAATTAGAGTGGATCAAGCAGACTGGAACTATGGAGTTGATGTGTCTCAAGACTTACCACTCAAAGCACTTCATAATGACCGATGCCAGGGCCACCGGATGGTAGTCATTGAGGCACAATGCCTGGTTCTTCTTTGGCACTGGTATGACAGTGGTCTTCTTGAAGCAGATAGGAACCTCAGAGTTGGGAAAGACTGAAGATGTCTGCGAATGCACCTGCCAGTTGGTTCATGCAGGATTTGAGTTCACGATCAGGGACTCTGTCAGGACCCATTGCTATCCATGGGTTCACTTTAAAGAAGGCTGATCTGACTCCTGAGGCTAAGCAACTGCCAAGATTTTGGTGAAAAACTAAGATCATTACAATCCCAACCCTGGCAAGGGCTCTAACAAAGCATCCAATTACAGACCAATTTCTCTTCTATCCCTGTGTTATAAGCAGCTAGAGAGGATCATCTTGTATTGTATCCAACCAACCATGGAGGATACACTATCCATGGGCCAAGCTGGATTCCGTCAGGAGCACAGCACAGAAGACCAGGTACTTTCCCTCACCACCTCCATCGAAAATGGCTTTCAAAAGTGTAGGAATGTTTCCAAGGCCTGAGTAGTGACCTAACTTTTAAGTGGGGTTCCTCCCTCTTTGTTACAGCTCAGCTGAACACACAGATCTGCTGACACACATCAACCCGGTTAAGAGAGCTTTATTATTCCAAGCTTGGTCCATGTACAAAGAACAAAGAACAAAGAAAAGTACAGCACAGGAACAGGCCCTTCGGCCCTCCAAACCTGCGCTGACCATGCTGCCCGTCAAAACTAAAATCTTCTACACTTCCGGAATCCATATCCCTCTATTCCCATCCGATTCATGTATTTATTAAGATGCCCTTTAAACGTCCCTATCGTCCGTGCTTCCACCACCTCCTCCGGCAGTGAGTTCCAGGCACCCACTACCCTCTGTGTAAAAAACTTGCCTCGTTCATCTCCTCTAAACCTTGCCCCTCACACCTTAAACCTATGCCCCCTTATAATTGACCCCTCTACCCTGGAAAAAGTATTTGACTATCCACTCTGTCTGTGCCCCTTAAAATTTTTGTAGACCTCTATCAGGTCGCCCCTCAACCTCCTTCATTCCAGTGAGACCAAATCAAGTTTATTCAACCTCTCCTCATAGCTAATGCTCTCCATACCAGGCAACATCGTGGTGAGACATGGGAGAGAGATCTGGATAAATGCTAAAATCACTCTGCCTGACACTGTTACAAACACACCAATTATAGAGTTTTCCAAAAATCAATAGCCCACCCCAATTGAATTTGATCCAATCCTTGAAGTTGTCACTTTTATATTGACCAGTAAAATTTACTTTAAGCAACATGATGACTTGTGATCAGCTTATGATTTAACCCCATCCTGCCACCTGTTGTTTGCTAGGATACTGTGTCCATTCTAAAGTTGTTTTGTCCATTCCCATCCTACGTGTCACAGTCAGTTCCTGCCACCTCATTGTTCATCTCGGGGCAGGATGCCAAAGATGGGTCCTCTTTACTTCATGGATTGTCTAAGACAGGATATTGGGGGCACTGTTAAGAACTGTTTACTGAGCTGACCTTGATATTACTGACCACACTACTTCTGTATATCCCTGTTTGAAAAACATGGGCAAGTTAGCTAGGTTAAATCCCATCATGCATTGTGGCCACTGCTTGTAGCAAGAGTTTGAATGCTTATTACTGCTATGTCCTAAAAATACATGTATAATGGTTAATAATGATTACTGGGTATACTTTCTATGATTAATCTCAATCCTTAATGAACTAACTTAGGTAGAACTATTCTAGTGTTATTCTAGCTATCCAGTTTTAAGGGGTCTCATCTCAGGACACCCCCCTTCAAAAAGCACCTGAAAACTGGAGTCATCTACCTCAATCTCACTGCTGCCAACGGCATTGTGTGGCACAAAGACTTACTGGTCAAGCTTTCGGATTTTGCATCTTGCAATTCTTCCACAACTGCAATTAGTTGGTCTTTAGTGGACTGAAGCTGATGATCACTTTTATTTTTAACAATGATCTCTTGCTGACTGTGTATCTGTCCCGTAATTACCAGGGACCATTTTACACGTTCTGCACCATGTAATCGTGTGCATTTTCCCCATGCTCTCTTGATATTATTGAAGGACCACTGTCCTCTGGGGATATCATACTTTGATTCAATTTTTTTTGCGGTTTCACATAGGTTAAATTGTCTACGAGTGCAAGATCTACAATCCCCCAACATATCTTCAACAGAAACATCTGGTATTCCAGTACCCCCCTTGGATGTAGTGGGGAGTAATTTTCTGCCTGCTAAAGGCTCTGAATCTACACTTTGATTTGGATCAGCCATTCATTTTCTTGATCGCTGACTGCTGTGACTATATATATATATTTTTTTCAGTCCCGTTTTATTTTAGTTACTGCAGTGACTAATCTTCCAGTCACGTCTATGATAGTCTGAACGACTGGCACTTGATTTATTTAACACAGTCTATAAAAAATGTTCTTTTCAAGGGTCGAAGTACTGATTGATGCGGCTTTAAGACTTTTAATGGGTGAAAAAGATATTTCTTACCCTAGTCTAGCCGTGGGTTCCGGCTGTCTTCTGGGCCTCCTCCGATTATCTCCGAAGCTTCCCGAAGGTTCCGGACCTCCTCCGATTATCTTCGAAGCTTTCCGTCGTCACCTGGGCTTCCGAAGGTCGTTCAGTACTCCCCCCCAGCTGCTGACTACGCCAATTATAGGAATCTTTAATTTATGGGATCTTAACTTGCCGAACTATGCCAAGTTTGGGGGAAGCTTAGTTGATGAATCAAAGTCCTGGCGCAATACGACAAGTTGTAAGATTTGTAATATTTCTGGACTATGCCAAGTTGTTCGATTCCTTGTATTATTCAACTGTGTAAAGTTGAAGGAATTTATATCACCTCTGCTATTCGGTTATCAGTAGCACTTTGCGAATACTGGAACTCAGCAGAAATTTCAGTTAAAACTTCTCAGGTGCCAAAAAGAATTGTTATATTTGTAGTCACTTGATTACAATTTGAAAGTCATTTAAAAGGCAATTTGTAGACAATTCGAAGCTTTCAGAGAATTACAGACATTATCTTTTTTTGCTTAGGCAGACAGCTCGAAAGTAACTTTTAAAAGGTCAAAGTCTGGCAATGAAACATGAAGAGAGAGAGAAAGCTAATCTTCAGCTAAACTCAAACTCAAAGTCAAAAGTGGATGAACATCACTGACACAGACTGGTAGACTGACAGGCTGACAGAACCCCCAAAAGACATCTCTAAAATGGAGACTAGAATCAAAGACAGAAATTAAGGACAGACAACACCAAACGACAACACACCAAAGACAACACAGCACAACAACCCCAAAGACAATACTAAAATGGCGGGCGGAAACTTTTCAGTTATACACTTTCATATCTGTCTTAAGTCATCTAATCACACCCCAATATAATCCTAATTGGTTTGGGTTAGACTCAAACACATTTGATTTGATGGCAAGCCGTCCATCTTCAATGTGCAACATCAGCTTTTTAATTGTTTCATGTCTACATGTTATGGAATGTGATATTCTGCTAATCTTTAACAGCAATAGACTGGTTGTAAGCTGGCTTGGCTAATGTAACAATTGAGACTTCATATCAAGAAAGATTGAGTAAAATATATATGATTCAATGCTCTTACAAACTGCATTGGACTCTTGCCACCTCGTTGCCATGGAGCTCAGTCCTTGTCCTTGACAATTAGCACAAGCAGTGTCAAATTGTCTTGCAACTGTGCTGTTATAATCTTATAATGGAATTTTATGCTGTTTCATGTATCATATTGAAGTCCTGAATTTATGTGTGCTGAAATTCTCATTTTTAAAATGAGTACTTAAACAGCTATCTTTTACCTATACTAGTTGTATTCGAAGTATTGGCTTCTACAGGGTCCCACCACTCTGATTGTTGACACCATTGCTTCTTTTCTTCAAAATGGACTATTTTGGGTCCATATGGACCCAAAGCCAGCACATGGAAGAGGCAGCGATTACTGGCCCCCACCTTATTCAACCTGTACATAAATGACCCTCCAGCCACAAGTTCATCTACGCAAATGACATCTGCTGTGCTTACCAAGCAAAACATTTCAAGGACATTTAACAGTGCTCTTAATGACGATCTTACTAAACTCTCTGACTACTGTCAAAACTGGTGCCTCAAACCAAGTATTGCCTAGCAGCACGGAGGTACAGTGCTTAGCACTGCTGCCTACAGCACTAAGGACAAGGCTCGATCCCGGCCCCGGGTCACGCTCTGTGTGGAGTTTGCACATTCTTCCCGTGTCTCTGTGGGTTTCACCCCTACTACCAAAAGATGTGCAGTTTAAGTGGATTGGCCATGTTAAATTGCTCCTTAATTGGAAAAAAAATAGGGTAATCTAAATTTATATTTTAAAAAATGTGTTGCCAAAACCGTATCATGTGTCTACCAACGTGATAATGCAAGAAGTCACCAAGAACTTGACCTCTACCTAAACAGCAGCCGCATGAAACTCCACCCTACACCTACTTATCTTGGTGTAATTTTGGACCGGACACTGATCTTCAAGCCACACCTCCAGAAGGTCTCAGCTAAACTGAAGGCTCACAAAAGTCCATTCAGCAAACTAGCAGGAAGCTCTTGGGGAGCCAACACCTGAACTTTAAGAACCTCCTCTTTGGCCCTCTGCTACTCAGTAGCTGAGTACTGTGCTTCTGTCTGGAAGAACTCTGCGCACTGCAAACTGGTAGATGTCCAGCTGAATGAGACCATGAGGAATATCTCAGGAGGAATCCAATCAACAAACATAAATTGGCTTCCTGTGCTCTATAACATTGCACTACTATAAATCCATCGTGTAGTTAGCACAGCAAAATTGCTTGAAAGAGTGCACAAAAATCCAGATCTGCCACTGGTAGATGACATTCCCCACCCACCCAGCAAACACCTCATCTCAAGGTGGCTAATCGGGACCAACCTGCTCGAACTAGGCAGTTCTCTCCAACACCAACAACACAGTCCAGAATCAGCACTTGGTTGATGATCCCACGTTGGAAATCCCAGGCTTCGACCTTCCGTGGTGAATGGTTCAAACTGAACAGGTTTTGCATTGGTGTCGGACCCGGCCACACCAACCTCTTCCATTGGGGACACCATGCCTCACCCCTGTGCAACTGTGGTGAAGTGCAAACCATGGTGCATATAATTGATAAGTGGCCTGACCTCTGTTTTAGTAGTGGCCTCACTGCCCTACACCAGACTGATGAGGATGCTGTCAGCTGGCTGAAGAATTTCAAGCTTGACATCCAACTGTTCATCTGTGCATATGATTGCAGTAGTAGCATGACATCAGCCATCTTAATTTCTCTGCTCCTGTCACCCACTCCAACCTGTCTCCTTCTGAACTTGCTGCACTCCATTCCTTCAGGTATAACTCTGACTTTGCCAGCAAACCTGCCGACAAGGGTGGTGTTATTGTTGTCTGGTGTACTGAACTCTATCTTCCAGAGACTGAGCGTCAACGCTCAGACATTTCTTCCCACCTTTCCCTGGACTATGAGGCCACCACCAAACATCAAGCTATGTTTCCAAGACAGACACTGACCTCATTGTCTCTGGTGATCTTCCACCCACAGCTTCCAACCTCATAGTCCCCCAAGACCACACAGGCCACTTCCAACTCCTTCCCAAAAATCCAAAAACAGAACTTTCCTGATAGACCCATTGTGTGAGCCTGTTCCTGCTCCATGGAACTCATTTCTATCCTGACTCCAATCTCTCTTCCTTTGTCCAGTCTTTTCCCACCTACATTTGTGATTCATCTGATGGCCTACATCACATCAACAACTTCCATTTTCCTGGCCCTACCCACCACCTCTTCACTCTGGATGTTCAATCCCTCTACACCTCCATATCCAGCAGGATGATCTGAGGACTCTCCGCTTTTGTCTTGAGCAGGGTCCCAAACAACCCCGTCCACCACTACTCTCCGCCACGGAGCTGAACTTGTTGTCACTGGACAGTTTCTCCTTTAACTTGTCTCACTTCCTGCAAATAAAAGATGTGGCTATGGATACCCACATGGGCCAGAGTAATGTCCATCTTTTTTGGGATTATTTGGAACACTCCTTGTTCCAGTCCTACTCAGGCTCCTTCCAACAACTCTTTTTCCATTACATTGCCACTTCATGCTCTCATCTGAACCTGGAAAAGATTTTTTATTTTGCTTCCAGTTTCCACTCCTCTCTCACCTTCACATTGCAGGTCTCTGACATTTCTCTTTCTCAACCTCTCTGCCTCAATTTCTGGTGTTAGCCTGTTGACCATTATTCATTACAAGACTGCTGACTCCCAGAGCTACTTTGACTACCGCTCCTCACAACCCATTCCCTGTAATGACTCCATGCCATTCTCCCGGTTTCCCCAGCTCTGTCTTATCTGTTCTGATGATGCTACCTTCGAAAATGGTGCTTATGACATGTCTTCATATCAACTGAGGGATCCCCATCCTCCACTGTGGTTGACAGGATGCTCAACCATGTCCAATCTGTCGCCCGCAGCTCTGCTCTCATCCCTTTCCCTCAGTCCGAGAACCACGATAGGGTCCAAAGGATAGGAAACCAAAAGGCAGTGGCACAGTCATAGCATGGTCACCCTATTATAGAAAGGATATTATTAAACTAGAAAGAGTGCAGAAAAGATTTCCTCGGATGTTACCGGGACTTGATGGTTCGAGTTATAAGGAGAGGCTGGATAGACTGGGACTTTTTTCCCTGGAGCGTAGGAGGCTTAGGGGTGATCTTATAGAAGTCTATAAAATAATGAGGGGCATAGATAAGGTAGATAGTCAACATCTTTTCCCAAAGGTAGGGGAGTCTAAAACTAGAGGGCATAGGTTTAAGGGGCGAAATTCTCCCCCAACGGCGGGATGCCCGCCGACTGGCGCCAAAGCCGGCGCCAATCAGACGGGCATCGCGCCGGCAAAAAGGTGCGGAAGTCTCCGCATCTTTGGTGGCCTAGCCCCAACATTGAGGGGCTAGGCCGACGCCGGAGGGATTTCCGCCCCGCCAGCTGGCGGAAATGGCGTTTGTTGCCCCGCCAGCTGGCGCGGAAATGCGGCGCATGCGCGGGAGCGTCAGCGGCCGCTGTCAGTTTCCCAGCGCATGCGCGGGAGCGTCAGCGGCCGCTGTCAGTTTCCCGCGCATGCGCAGTGGGGAGAGTCTCTTCCGCCTCCGCCATGGTGGAGGCCGTAGCGGAGGCGGAAGGGAAAGAGTGCCCCCACGGCACAGGCCCGCCCGCGGATCGGTGGGCCCCGATCGCGGGCCAGGCCACCGTGGGGGCACGCCCCGGGGCCAGATCGCCCCGCGCCCCCCCCCAGGACCCCGGAGCCCGCCCACGCCGCCTGGTCCCGCCGGTAAATACCAGGTTTGATTTACGTCGGCGGGACAGGCAATTTCTGGCCGGGACTTCGGCCCATCCGGGCCGGAGAATCCAGCGGGGGGTCCCGCCAACCGGCGCGGCCGGATTCCCGCCCCCGCCCAATCTCCGGGAGCGGAGACTTCGGCGGGGGCGGGGGCGGGATTCACGGCGGCCAACGGCCATTCTCCGACCCGGCGGGGGGTCGGAGAATGACGCCCAAGGTGAGAAGGGAGAGATTCAGAAGGGCCCAGAGGGGCAATTTCTTCACTCAGAGGGTAGTGAGTGTCTGGAATGGGCTGCCAGAGGTAGTAGTAGAGGCGGGTACAATTGTGTCTTTTAAAAAGCATTTAGATAGTTACATGGGTAAGATGGGTATAGAGGGTTATGGGCCAAGTGCGGGCAACTGAGACTCGCTTAATGGTAAAAACTGGGCGGCATGGACTGGTTGGGCCGAAGGGCCTGTTTCCATGCTGTAAACTTCTATGATTCTATGGTGTGGCACAGTCCCAGAGGAATGTGGTCCACCCCTTGTGCTCCATGGCTGCGAGTGTCGAGATTCTGGTCGGGGCGGGTGCAGGCCTCCAGGGCCGGCAGCGCCAGGTGGCAGGAAGCCTCAGGGGTTAGCTCTGCTCTCACCCCTGTCCCACGGAGTAGTGCGGGGGCGAGCGGGCACCCCAAGGGAGGAGGTGATGGGACCCATGCCGGTTACTTCTGCAGGAGAGGTGCCGGAACACCATAGCGCCTCGGACTCCCACCCTCACCCCCGTCCCTCGCGCATCTATGGGCAGCGGGCAGAATAGGGCAGCACCACGAAACCTGGGACACCTGAGCAGCAGCCGGGCCCATCCAGGCCAGGTCGCCCCAGAAAATGGCAGCCAAAGGGGACCCAGATCACAGAGTGGGAACCGCAGCAGGCCGCCTCCACTCCTGGTGTACCACCTGGGGATCCACCTAGGTGTAGCGTTAGGGCCGATAAGGCCAGAAAATTAGACACCTGTTAAGTTGGCAAGGGAGCAGCACATAGAATAGCATTAGGAGCGAGGGCACAAAGCTGTATATACATTTTTTCACATTAAACACATGTTCACAGCGTTACAACCTGGCTTGGTGCTCTGTCAGAAGGTGTGAGGGATGGGCTAGTCTGGGCTGACCACAGAGAGTGCGCTGGGGTGGAGGACCGGGGCGGGGAGGGGATGGGTGGGCCTGGCCCAGGGACCCCAGTTCAGTCAGTGCTCACCACTCCGGGGTCCTACCCCCATCCCTCTCTTCCCCCAAGGGTTTGGTGGGATCGTGTGAAGGAATGGCCAGCTTGCATGCAGGGATCACCCAGGAGGATGGAGGAATGTGCTCCTGTTGGAGAATCCCGCCCAAGAGTTCCTGAATAAGTTTGTCACAGGTCTTATTTTTAACTACAGGCTGTGATGATCACACAATTAATCAATATATATATCTATTTCTTTATTTTGAACGCAAAGATAAGCATAGAAGCAAGCAAGTTACCAAATAAGATGGAAGCTAAAACATAACCATCTTTTATTCTATTGGAGACATGAAAAGAGTTGAAAATGTCACCTTCTTCCGAACTCTGTCGATCACATGGGCCGGTTCAGCTCAGTTGGCTGGATGGCTGGTTGGTGATGCACAGCAATTCCAAAATATGGGTTCAATTCCCATACCGGCTGAGATTATTCATGAAGGCCCCACCTTCTCAGCCTTCCCCCTCGCCTGAGCTGTGGTGATCCTCAGCTTAAATCACCACTAGTCAGCTCCTCCCCCCATCAAAGGGGAAAGCAACCTCTGGTCATCTGGGACTACGGTGGCTTTACGTTTACCATTTATCAGCATGGATTTAGTAAGGGGAGGTCGTGCCTGACAAACCTGTTAGAGTTCTTTGAAGAGATAACAAATAGGTTAGACCAAGGAGAGCCAATGGATGTTATCTATCTTGACTTCCAAAAGGCCTTTGATAAGGTGCCTCACGGGAGACTGCTGAGTAAAATAAGGGCCCATGGTATTCGAGGCAAGGTACTAACATGGATTGACGATTGGCTGTCAGGCAGAAGGCAGAGAGTTGGGATAAAAGGTTCTTTTTCGGAATGGCAACCGGTGACGAGTGGTGTCCCGCAGGGTTCAGTGTTGGGGCCACAGCTGTTCTCTTTATATATTAACGATCTAGATGACGGGACTGGGGGCATTCTGGCTAAGTTTGCCGATGATACAATGGTAGGTGGAGGGGCAGGTAGTATGGAGGAGGTGGGGAGGCTGCAGAAAGCTTTCGACAGTTTAGGAGAGTGGTCCAAGAAATGGCTGATGAAATTCAACGTGGGCAAGTGCGAGGTCTTGCACTTTGGAAAAAAGAATAGAGGCATGGACTATTTTCTAAACGGTGACAAAATTCATAATGCTGAAGCGCAAAGGGACTTGGGAGCCCTAGTCCAGGATTCTCTAAAGGTAAACTTGCAGGTTGAGTCCGTAATTAAGAAAGCAAATGCAATGTTGTCATTCATCTCAAGAGGCTTGGAATATAAAAGCAGGGATGTACTTCTGAAACTTTATAAAGCATTAGTTAGGCCCCATTTAGAATACTGTGAGCAATTTTGGGCCCCACACCTCAGGAAGGACATACTGGCACTAGAGCGGGTCCAGCGGAGATTCACACGGATGATCCCAGGAATGGTAGGCCTAACATACGATGAACGTCTGAGGATCCTGGGATTATATTCATTGGAGTTTAGGAGGTTGAGGGGAGATCTAATAGAAACTTACAAGATAATGAATGGCTTAGATAGGGTGGATGTAGGGAAGTTGTTTTCATTAGCAGGGGAGACTAGGACCCGGGCGCACAGCCTTAGAATAAAAGGGAGTCACTTTAGAACAGAGATGAGGAGAAATTTCTTCAGCCAGAGAGTGGTGGGTCTGTGGAATTCATTGCCACAGAGGGCGGTGGAGGGCGGGACGTTGACTGTCTTTAAGACAGAAGTTGATAAATTCTTGATTTCTCGAGGAATTAAGGGCTATGGAGAGAGAGCGGGTAAATGGAGTTGAAATCAGCCATGATTGAATGGCGGAGTGGACTCGATGGGCCGAATGGCCTTACTTCCGCTCCTATGTCTTATGGTCTTATGGTCTTATAATGGAAGTGACTGATCATCTGGAAAAGCTCTTTTGGACAATCAGTATTGCCAGAGCAAATGCAACATAACGTACATTTACGGGGCTGGTTTAGCACAGGGCTAAACCGCTGGCCTTTAAAGCAGACCAAGGCAGGCCAGCAGCACGGTTCAATTCTCGTACCAGCCTCCCCGAACAGGTGCCGGAATGTGGCGACTAGGGGCTTTTCACAGTAATTTCATTTGAAGCCTACTTCTGACAATAAGCGATTTTCATGTCATTTATAAAAACTGAAATAGAAGCAGAAATTGCTGGAAATACTCAGCAGGTCAGCAGTATCTATGGAAAAAAGAAATGTAAATGGGCTGAATTCAAAATTGGGCTTCAGGAGCCTGATGACAGGATGAAAAGCAGATCCAAGCCCACATTTGCCAGAAGCAGGACCAAGGGTTCGGCAACTTTACCACCCACCTCATTGGTCATCTGCGGACTGGTCATCCAGTCAGAAATGTGAAGCCTCGGCAGCACCACTGGGAGACGTGCTCTCAAAGGGAAATATTTAAGAAAATCAACGTATTGGTCTATAAAAAGCATGAAAAATAAAATCAAAGCAAGTTCTTAGGTGAGGAGCTGGATTCTCCATTTCTGACTAAGAGCTGACGTCGGGACTGAAACATGGGACTTCTACGATAATGTTTTTTTCGCCGGATAACCTTTTTTTCCTGAAGTGACTTCACACTGAGAAATGAATTGGTGTTCTGTCCCTGTTGCCAAAGCGAAACAAATCTTCCAGCTTCATATAAACCCTCAAGAAATTAGTTTGTTCAGTCCAAATGCAAGTTCACACCCATAATCAACAAAAGAACCTATTGCCTTGATCTGCCTGCTCTGTCCTTCAGATTCTTGTAGACTGGCTCTATTTGTGAGATTCAGTGAATGTTGTTTTGGGAAACCTGCAACCCAACCCTAGAATGGCTTCCTATGGACTCTTCCCATCTCAATGACAATGTGAATCACACGGTCTTGTATCGAGGTAGAAACGTGGGTTAGTGATCCTTTAGACCGCTAACTCCATTCTAGCTTGGAACTGAAGATACAGTTTAAAGTATGGCTATTTACAAATTCTGACATTCCTAACACCTCTCGGGGGCTTAGAGATTAAGGGCCGGATTTTTGCTACCAAGGCACGTAGCTCAAGTCGGGAAATTTACCAATTGCAAAACCCACTTTGGCCCCAGAAAATCACAATTTTTGCTTGGGGTTTGGGGGTGGGGGTCGGGGGGTGGTTTGGGATACTTATGCCAATTCATGCCACCCATCCAACTCCAAGGCCCTCAGACCTTCCATGCAAGTTGGAGGCCATTCCATGCCTGCTAATCCAGTTTAGGGGCTGGTTTAGCACAGTGGGCTAAATAGCTGGCTTGTAAAGCAGACCCAGGCAGGCCAGCAGCGCGGGTTCAATTCCCGTAACGGCCTCCCCGAACAGGCGCCGGAATGTGGCGACTAGGGGCTTTTCACAGTAAATTAATTTGAAGCCTACTTGTGACAATAAGCGATTTCATTTCATTTCAGTATACACTATATACATGATCAATGATGCATGTAGTAATAATGGCATCTGAGGAACTGCTCAGAAAAATTGACTCATCCATATTTCTGAAAAGAAACTGCTGTTCCGACAGTCCTATAAAAATGTCAATCAGGGGCAGCACGGTGGCGCAGTGGGTTAGCCCTGCAGCCTCACGGCGCCGAGGTCCCAGGTTCGATCCCGGCTCTGGGTCACTGTCCGTGTGGAGTTTGCACATTCTCCCCGTGTCTGCGTGGGTTTCACCCCCACAATCCAAAGATGTGCAGGCTAGGTGGATTGGCCACACTAAATTGCCCCTTAATTGGAAAAAATGAATTGGGTAGTCGAATTTTATAAAAAAATAAAAAAATATCAATCATACAGACCATTGAAATATCAATAACATATGTTTTAAACATTTAACATCTCTTAATCTTCTGCATATAAATACTGAGACTTTGGGTTCGATTCCGGCCTTGTGTGACTGTGTGGAGGTTGCACATTCTTCCCGTGTCTGCATGGGTTTCTTCCAGATATTCTGGTTTCCTCCCAAAGGCCAGAGATATGCAGGGAAGGTAAATTGTCCCTTAGTGTCCAAAGATGAACAGGTTAGGTGGGCTACGGGGATAAGGTGGGGGAGTGGGTCCAGGTCGGCTGGTCTTTCAGAGGTTCAGTGCAGATGCAATGGGCCAAATGGCCTCCTTCTGCACCGTATGAGAGTCTATGGACAAAAGAGATCACAGAAAGAACATTTAATTATAGCCTCTAATTATATCAAACAAGCAATGTCAACAGCTTTCACCAGCTGTCAAAAGAGAACTCCTGCTGAGAAAACAATTCTGTTTATCTGGGCTCCCAGCCAAACATTCATAATGAGGACAGGTGGAAGAACACTTCCAATAGAACTGAACGGAAGTGTTCTTACCCCTGTCCTCATTGTGTATGCTTGGTTGGGAGCCCAGATTCAGAGAATTGTTTTCTCAGCTGGAATTGTCTTTTGACAACTGGACGTGCTTGGCTGAGAGCCCAGGCTCTCAAGTCGATTTTCTCAGCAGTTTCTGTCTTTGCAGTTGGAGAGAACTGTTGACTTTTCTTGATTGACAACTTTAGGAGGCTATAATAATTTGTTCCTTCTGTGTATTTTATCAATGTCTCAATGTTTATTTACACAACATTAAGTGGTGTGAAGCCTATGTTGTTGCTATTTCAATGACCTGTCTGGTTGACACTTTTATAGGGTTGCGGGGCCAACACTTTCTTTTTTCAAAAGAAGATTTGCGAATAGGTATTTATTTCTCAGCAGTTTCACAGATGCCACTGGGACTATATTATTATTTGGTTCTGTAAATAGCATATACTGGTGAATGAGCATGGAAGGGCCAAGAAATGGCATGAAGTGTATGAGTTGCCATGGAAAGGTTGAGTGGGAGGCATATGTTGGCATGGAGGAGGCATGTGGGCATGGAAGGTGCATAGGGGCACCAGGTAAGACCTTTTGA
This sequence comes from Scyliorhinus torazame, assembly GCF_047496885.1. Lineage (NCBI taxonomy): Eukaryota > Metazoa > Chordata > Chondrichthyes > Carcharhiniformes > Scyliorhinidae > Scyliorhinus > Scyliorhinus torazame. Next base: position 109,956,024 of record NC_092721.1, read on the forward strand.
ACTTACCTTTTACAAGGTTCCAAACTCCAGGCTATGGTTCATTACTATTTTGAGGGACCATGAACATGAATCATCTGGAACCTGATCAAGCTCCTCAAAAATTGTAAGGGCGAGGAGATGTCTACCCTGCAATGGGGCCAACCAGATTAGGAGTATAAAATGCAGATTCGCTATCCACACCATTATTCCGTAGCAGTGAGAATTGGAAGCACTGGGATTGGGAATGGCCATACAGACGATCCACTGTCAACGCAGCTGCTTAGGTCACTGTTTGTGGGTGTGAAAACCTTGCACGTTTTTCCCAGAAAGCCAACCTGGATCTCCCTTTTAACCTTTCACAACCAAGTTTAGTCCCAAAAGACGTGCCATTAAGTAAATTGGACAGTCTGAATTCTCTCCCAGTGTACCCGAACAGGCGGCTAGGGGATTTTCACAGTAACTTCATTGTAGTGTTAATGTAAGTCTACTTGTGATAATAAGAAAGATTATTATTGCTGTTGTGCAGAATTCAGAGCAGGTCATATGACCCCTTTATTCCTCCACTTTGCCCTCTTACCTACCAATCTCATGGAACCTCACATTTGTAAAACCATTATCTAGTTTTGGACTTCATTAGATCTATAAGCTGGGTGCAGATAGGCACAACAGACTGGATAATTTGATGAAAGTTACTTCCCATTTGATTTCCACCCTCATACCTCACTGGAGTTATCAGACGGGTTTCAGGTAGGCACTGGGACTTGGAGAGAAGCTCATTGATATGGTTAAATATGGGAAGATTCAGATACAATGTGGCATTATGATTGCTGTTGTAAATACAGTACTTGCCTCAACCAAAAGCCTCAAGCATTAGCTAGATTCAAGTGGAGCTTCTTTAAAAAAAATAGGAAACATAAGCTGATCAAAGATGATTTTATAAATATTTTTTCTGACAACAAAAGGCTGAAAGTTTTGTCTCACATCTCTTTCCTCACTGCTTCAGGAGAATGGTGACATCTTTAAACAATAGTCCCATTGATACGGTATTTGTTTGGCTTTTTTATTTCTCTCTCCTTGCCATGGTTAAACATAGAACAAAAATAGTTACTTTGGAATAAAATAGATCAAGATTACAGTCACGATCTATGACCTTACAAAATATTTGAAATAAAAACCAAAGCTAATTATCATCTTCACTTCTAAGTTACTTCTAATCAGCTTTACATTTTTTAAGGCCTGCCTGAATCTCATCCATGGCACTCAGTTCTCTGATTTTAAACTTATCTGTACGATATTCAAAACTTAAGATCTAAACTCAGATGATTCTAATGATGGTACTGTTGCTGAGAGAGGAACATTGTACGTAAATCAAATTTAAAGGGGAGATCTTTACGTGGTAGTATAAAATGTATGTTCGTAAATTGGCAGCCATTTTATATCTCAGTTTTTTATTTCTATTTACTTATCAATTCTTAATTGACGACTGCTTGCATTCAAAATGGAGCTGCATTGAATGCATGTAAAACAGTAACTAAATGACAGAAGGATGGAAGACAGAAAACAAAGCAGCACAACTTTCCCATTTCAGGAATTTATCCTCCAGGTTCACCAAAGGAGACCTGTCCTCCATCGGGATGCAGGGCAGCCTCCAATCAGGAATGGTGTTGGAAGAGCCTGGATGGAGATGGCCAAATTAATAAAGTGACTTGCACATGAGCTGTCTTTTTGACTGCCAGCCAGACCAATGCCGATGCAACGTTTGAAGAAACATTCATGAAGAGATTACAAAATCCAAAGATACAATGGCAGAACTTTGCAGAATCTCATCTACCTAGTTCTGGTGATGAATTCATTTAATTTCTACATTACTAGCTCTTTCCAAGCAATGCAAAAGTGATCGCTGCCAAATCTCCCCACAACTGCATCAGGCAGGCATTCATGTGCTTCCATTGCTTCCAATTTCTTTATGGGGGTGGTATGAACCACTGCAGTTGAAAACGTTATGAAAATTAAAGAAAGCAATGGAAGTGGATTTCCTTTGTTCCAATAGTTCACCTTCTGAATGGTCTTCCTGGCCTCACATTCTATTGAATCATAATTCTGTCAGGTGCTCAAAGTATTCGCCAAGTATTGCTTGAGTGGCACAATATGGTTACAAACAGTTCTCTCTATTTTACACCCCAATTAAATAGCACGGAATGTGAATTCACACTGCATGTAAAAGAATTAATGACCACTGATAGTCTCCTGGCACACTAGCCTCTTGGCCAGCTGAAACACCTCGCTTGATGTCTCGCTCTGCTCGTTCCACTTCTCTCCCCACCAACCTTGTGCTCGATGCCCTTATTAATGCCACATAAACATACAGAACAGGATAATCATAGAATCTCTACAGTGCAGAAGGAGGTTATTCGGCCCTTCAAGGCTGCACTGACCCTTCGAAATAACACTCCACCCATGTCGACTCACCCCTCCACCCCTCCCTTTCCCCGTAATCCCACAACCGAACCTGCACATCCCTGGACACTACGGGGCAATTTAGTGTGGTCAATCCACCTAGTCTGTAGATCTTTGGACTGTGGGAGGAAACTGGTGCCCCCGGAGGAAACTCACGCAGACACGGGGAGAACGTACAAATTCCACAAAGACAGTGACCCAAGGCCAGAATTGAACCCGGATCCCTGGCACTGTGAAGAAGCTGTGTGAACCACTGTACCACCGTGCCGCCCTTAATTTTCAATCCATTGGCTTCTGGCTACTTCCGTTTGCTGTCCTGCACAGATGGTCTGCACCCAACATCCCTGACTCAGATTTCTTGAAACATCATGGTTAATTTGTCCAAAATATTGAAAGTTATGAAAATGAATGAACGTCACATTATCTGATCCCTATCTGCAGGAATTTGCAGCTCCAACTCAGTGTCAGTACCACTGTGCACTGCAGACATAATTGACCTAATTCAGAAACCCATTCCTTGCCGATGCAGGGAATGAATGTTACCTCATTGATGTTGAGATCTTTTGATAGTTCTTTGTACCAAACAGCAGTGGGTGAACACAATGGCCTGGATTTGTACTTACCTGATCCACTGGGAGATGGGTTGACATTAGAATGTTAGGAAGCCCAGGAATCTGTATTGTCCCACATGCTGTAGAGTTACCTACAGAAGCATGTGCTAGCAGTCACAAATCAGTATCTGTTATGTATCTGGGAATACATTCTTGCTTGTTCTCTATCACGTGTGTCGTGTTGGGTGTTCCTCTATACAAACGAACCAACACGGTTGTAGATGGTACAACTCTGTTTTATTATTCTTGATAACATCTACTGTATACTTCTGGCTGTGGTTCGTACTTTACCAGTTAACCTGTGGATCCAGCCCTTGCACTATCTTAGAGAGGCACTCAGCACATAGTGTATGTCTGAGTGGCACACTGTGAGCTCTGTGCTCTGAGCTATCTCCTGCTGGAATGAGCGGGAACTGTGGTGTTCCCCGTTTTATAGTGCGTGTGCTCTCACTGGTGATTGGCTGTGATGTCGCGTGTGTGTTGATTGGTCCATTGATCTGTCCATCAGTGTGTGTGTGTTTGCACCATGATATGTTCATATGAATATCATGACATCCCCCCTTTTCACAAGAATATGTGCCTATATGGTAATAAATATTGGTGTGTACTGAGTGCAGCTGAATGTGTGTGTGCAATATCTACAACATGTACATGGGGCTAAACTATATACATTGGAAGGTGTCAGGTGCAACATAGCAACGAGGTTGTACCACAAACAATACAAATGCAATCATCAAACATCAAAAGAGAACTCCTGGAACGACAAAGAGAGAAACACATTAACATTGTTGCACAACAATTCAGTGAGTCCAATGTGCAAACAGGCTCATAAGTCCAGCCTAGTAGGTGGGCGACGAATTTGGGTTGACCGCCTCAAGGGTGGGTCAGGATCCACCGGCTGAGGAATGGGCCTGGCCACGGGTGATAGAGGAATAGGCATCATGGCAGGAAGCTCCACGAAGTCGACATCAGGGACAACAGGAGGGCGTGGCACCGGTGCATGATCACGTAGCGAGCGTGGAAGCAGCCGAAGGGCCCGCCGATTATGCCGGCAAATGGAGCCATCAGGCATGCGAACCAGGAACGAGCGGGGAGCCACATAGTGGAGAACTTCGGCAGTTGCCGACCAGCCACCCTCTGGTAGGTGTATGCGGACCTTGTCTCCAGGCGCCAAGGCAGGAAGATCAGTTGCACGACTGTCATGTGCCACCTTCTGCTGAGCACGCTGCTTTTGCATCCTTTGCAGTACTGGAGCATGGTCGGGTTTAGGAACATGAATGGACGGCACAGTGGTCCTGAGGGCGCGACCCATCAACATCTGAGCTGGTGAGAGGCCTGTGGACAGTGGGGCCGAGCGATAGGCCAGCAGGGCTAAACAGAAATCAGATCCGGAATCAGCAGCCTTGCAGAGGAGCCGCTTCACGATATGGATACCCTTTTCCGCCTTGCCATTTGACTGGGGATGCAGAGGGCTGGACGTCACATGTGTGAAGCCATACGAAGCAGCAAAGAAGACCATTCTTGGCTCGCAAAACAGGGCCCATTGTCTGACATGACGGTAAGCGGAATGCAATGGCGAGCAAAGATTTCCTTGCATGCTCTGATTACAGCTGACGATGTCAAATCGTGCAGGCGTATGACCTCCGGATAATTTGAAAAATAATCAATTATGATGACGTAGTCCCTGCCAAGCACATGAAAAAGGTCCACACCCACCTTCGCCCAGGGGGACGTTACCAACTCATGGGGCTGAAGCATCTCAGGGGGTTGCACCGGCTGAAACCTTTGGCAGGTGGGGCAGTTGAGCACCATGTTGGCGATGTCGTCGCTGATGCCAGGCCAGTACACAGCTTCTCGGGCCCTCCGCCTGCACTTCTCAACCCCGAGATGGCCTTCGTGTAATTGTTCGAGGACCAGCCTATGCATGCTGTGTGGAATCACAATCCGGTCCATCTTTAGGAGGACACCGTCAATGACGGCCAAGTCGTCCCGGACATTGTAGAATTGTGGGCACTGTCCTTTGAGGCACCCTTCCGTCATGTGGCGCATCACACGTTGTAGAAGGGGGTCAGCCGCAGTCTCCCGGCGAATACGGGCCAGACTTGAATCATTAGCTGGCAGATTGGCTGATGTGAAGGCCACATGCGCTTTGACCTGACATACGAACCCTCCCGATTCGGGCGGTGTGCTCACAGCTCTGGACAGGGCATCCGCGATGATGAGGTCCTTTCCCATGGTGTAGACCAGTTGCAAGTCGTACCTCCGGAGCTTGAGCAGAATGCGCTGGAGGCGAGAGGTCCTCTCATTAAGGTCCTTTTGTATGATGCCGACCAGGGGGCGATGGTCGGTCTCCACGGTAAACTGAGGAAGACCATACACATAGTCGTGGAATTTATCTATGCCGGTTAACAAACGCAGGCACTCCTTCTCAATCTGCGCATAGCGCTGTTCTGTGGGGGTCGTGGCCCGCGAGGCATAGGCGACCAGGGCCCATGATGCAGAGTCGTCCCTTTGCAGGAGTACCGCCCCAATGCTGGACTGGCTGGCATCAGTCGAGATCGTTGTATCTCGAGTAGTGTCGAAGAACGCCAATACCGGGGCTGTGGTGAGCTTGATCTTGAGCTCCTTCCATTCCTTCTGGTGTGCGGGCAGCCACTGGAACTCCGTAGTCTTCTTCACTAGGTGGCGAAGAGCCGTTGTGTGGGAAGCAATGTTGGGAATGAACTTCCCCAGGAAGTTGACCATCCCGAGAAAGCGTAGCACTGCCTTCTTGTCTGCCGGCTGCGACATGGCTGTAATAGCTGTCACTTTGTCTGCATCCAGACGCACCCCTGACCGGGATATGTGGGCCCCAGAAACTTTAGCTCAGTTTGGCCAAAAGAACACTTGGCTCGGTGAGGCGCAGGCCGTGTTCTCGTATCCGAGCAAAGACGCGCTGGAGACGACTGATGTGCTCCTGTGGTGTGGTGGACCAGATGATGACGTCGTCAACATAGACACGCACCCCTTCGATGCCCTCCATCATCTGTTCCATGATTCGATGAAACACCTCGGATGCCGAGATGATGCCAAACGGCATCCTATTGTAGCAGTACCTGACAAAGGGATTGTTGAAGGTGCACAGCTTCCTGCTGAACTGATCCAGTTGAATCTGCCAAAAACCCTTTGAGGCATCAAGCTTGGTAAAAATTCGAGCCCGAGCCATTTCGCTCTCTTCCCGCTTGGGTACGGGGTAGTGTTCCCTCATGATGTTATTGTTCAGGTCTTTCGGGTCGATGCAGATCCGGAGTTCACCAGAGGGCTTTTTAACGCACACCATGGAGCTGACCAATGGCGTGGGCTCCGTGACCCGGGAAAGCACTCCTTGGTCCTGGAGACCCTGCAGCTGCTGCTTGAGGCGGTCCTTCAGTGGTGCTGGGACTCTACGAGGTGCGTGAATGACCGGGGTGGTGTCCGGTTTGAGCTGTATTCTGTAAGTGTAGGGCAGTGTGCCCATGCCCTCGAAAGCCTCCTGGTTGTGGGTGAGGAGCGAGTGGAGCTGTGCCCTAAAATCTGCATCCGGGAAATCGGACGTGCCTTCTGGAGACAGAGTGTGTACCCACTGAACGAGGTGGAGAACCTTGCACGCCTGTGCGCCTAGCAGGGAGTCCTTCGAGGATCCAACTATCTCAAAAGACAGTGTGTCTGTGTGTGAATTGTGTGTAACCTCGAGCTGGCAGGATCCCATGGCCGGGATAACATTTCCGTTATAATCGACCAACTGACAGCGGGATGGCCGAATCGGTGGTTTGACCGTCAAGGCGTAGAAGGCTGACCATGCAATGAGATTGGCGGAGGCACCAGTGTCTAAGCGGAATGTGATTGGTGATCGGTTGACCGTTAGGGTGGCACACCATTCATCGCCCGGATTAACGCTGTGCACTGGCATCGGCTGGTGGGTCCTACTTGGGGACATCCGATTTCTGTCAATTACCGCAACGCGGAAGGCTTCCTGGTCATCGGTATCACCGGTCTGTACGTCGTCAGGGTATGACTCGGTGTATGGAGGCTGAATGGCCCGCACGTCCCTGCGAGGCTGGCGGGATTGGGGAGCATTGGCAGGTTGAGTTACTCGACAGCAGGCAGCGTAGTGGCCCTTCTTGCCACAGCGGAGGCATTGTCGAATTTCCGCTGGACATTGCCGCTTTAAATGTGCGGATCCACAGTTGCCGCACGTCGTGACGTCATGACGTTCGTTGCGCCACCGCGCATGCGCAGTTCGGTCCTGCGTAGAGCGTGCCTGCGTGTCACGTCCCTCTGCGTCGACGTCTCTTTTGGCGCGTACAAGCGCGGGAGGCCGCAGAAAGAGCGCGAAATGGTCGCCCTCATCCGGGCCGCGGGCTGGGAGGAACTCAATGGAGTGAACCCGCTCCGCCTCGTAGGACCCCTGCCGTGCCGATTCGGCCGCCTGGAATTGGGAGTACCGGCTGGTCACGTTTTCGTGGAGGACGCAGGTTTCGATGGCGGTGGCTAGGGTGAAGCTCTTTATTTTGAGGAGCTTCTGGCGTAGGGTGCCCGAGGTGACCCCAAAAACTATCTGGTCCCGAATCATGGAATCGGAGGTGGCCTCATAGCCGCAGGACTGCGTGAGGATACGGAGGTGTGTCGAGAAGGATTGAAAAGGCTCATCCTTACCCTGCAGGCGCTGCTGGAAGAGGTACCTCTCGAAGCTCTCATTCACTTCGACGTTGAAGTGTTGCTCAAGTTTGAGAAGGACCGTCTTGTACTTCGTCTTGTCCTCGCCGTCCGCGAATGCCAGGGAGATGTAGATGTGGATGGCGTGTTGCCCTGCCGTGGAGGGGAGGAGGGTGGTCTTCCTGGTGTCCAATGCTTTCTCCCTGTCTGTGGCTTCTAAGAAGAACTGGAAGCTCAGACCCCACTCACTTCAATGCAAACAAGTCTTCCCCAACTCTTAGTCTCCTTACTTACAGTTGCTGTTGAAAAATTTGTTAAACCTACTCATCGGCGGCAGTGTCTCTCCAAACATCTCTGCAAATCTTCCATTGCTCCCGATGCCATCTCAATGTTAGGAAACCAGTCTTCTTTCTTTACCAATTGAGTAGGTTTAACAAATTTTTCAACAGCAACTGTAAGTAAGGAGACTAAGAGTTGGGGAAGACTTGTTTGCATTGAAGTGAGTGGGGTCTGAGCTGAGTGCATGTGGTGAAGCTACATGAGGTGAAGGAAATGGAAGTTTCAAAGTCTGCAGAGTCTGTAAAAGCCATTATTCAGGACCAAAAGTCAAACTTCAGTCAGGCAAAACGTGAAAGAAGGGATCATTTGTGCCATAATTTCCATTAAAAATTGGAAGGGAGGAAGTGTACACCCTCAGGAGGTGGGATCCAAAAATGGCAGGAAAAGCGAACACCATGGATGCCTTTGATGAGATGTGGAATTCATACGAGGAAAGATTCCAATTGTTTTTAATAGATAATCAGACACTGGAGGAAGCAAACGTTGCAACTTTTCTCAGATCAGTTGGGTGTAAAACAGTTTATGCAGTTACAGAATCTAGTTCACCCACCAAAATCGGGAGAAAAGTCCTGGATTGAATTAATGAAAATCTTAGAGGGACATTTCTTTCCTAAACCATTATTGATTGCAGAAATGTTTAGGCTCCAAGGCCATAGTCGGGAAGAAGATAAAATCATTTTACAGTTCGTTGCGTCTTTTAGATGATTAGCTAAATATTGTGGGCAGGTGTAGCACCATCGATCACACACGAGGCGAGACGTAGAGAACGTCAATCGAGGCTTTATTGAGCAGACTTGTTCCCCACAGCTCAGTCACAGAATGCAGCTGCTGGGAGCAAACCGGGTTCTTATACCCCGCCTATCTGGCTGGAGCCCAGTAGGCGGCTGATCCAATCAGGACTCAGCATCTGTCCTCCAATAGCTCCTCGGCATTCATGGTGTACCGTATTACCCCTAATACATACCACCACAGCGGGATTCTCTCAGCCCACACCAGGCCGGAGAGTCGCCGGGCCAGGCGCGAATCACGCAACGCCGCCCCAACGCCGGTCCGCCGTTTTTTCAGAGAGAGGAGTGTCAGCGCCATTGGCACCGGCGTCGTCGGCGCCAGTCGGGGGCACTCTACGTGGTCCCCCTGCCGATTATCCGCCCGGGATGGGCCGAGCGGCCGTACAAAAAATCTGAGTCCCGCCGACGCCCTCCACGTGTGGTCTTACTCGGCGGGACCTCGGCGTGCATGCATCCGTGGGGGGGATGACCCTGGGGGAGGGGGGGGGCCTCCGCTGTGGCCTGGCCCACGATCGGGGCCTACCGATCAGCGGGCCGGCCTGTCGGGCTGGGGGCCACTTTTGTTCCGTGCCGGCCCAGGTAGCCCTACGCCATGTTACGTCGGAGCCGGCGCGGAGAAGGGAGCCACTGCGCATGTGCGCATTGGCGCTGGTCGCAGTGCGCATGCGCAGCCCCATGGCGCCCATTTGACACTGACATCGGCAGCTAGACCGGCGTGGGTCACTCCAGTGCCATGCTGGCCCCCTGTAGGGCTGCTCCTGAGGGCTGTTGACGCCGTCGTGAAACAAGACGGCATTTACGTCGGCGTCAACACTGAGCCTCAGGATCAGAGAATCCCGCCCTGTGACTTTGGTACAACATTTGATGATATCCTTTATGCCAGGCTGGTTTGTGGACTCCACAGTGAAGCTAATCAGAGGAAGCTGTTTACTGTAAGGGAGTTAACTCCAAATGCTGCTGTGGAAGTTGCCACATCTATGGAGCTTTCAACAAGAGAAGCTTCACAGATAAGGGCTGGTGCGAAGATCCACAAAATGGATACCACAAGGAACAAGGCTGCAACATGTCATCATTGTACACAAGTTGGACACTCAGCAGGGGAATGCTGGAGTAAAATGGGCACATGCAAGAACTGTGGCAAGAGGGATCACATTGCCAAGAAATGTTGGGCTCAGAAAACTTCTGCACTAAGAAGGTGCAAGAAGAAAAACACAGTTAAACAATCTTGTTAGGTCCACAAATTAGTGCCGTTCCAGACATCTGGGGTGTCTCGGGCTGCGGTTCAACGGCTCTCGTCACTGTCCATTTCTTCTGCCTCATTGCTACCCACTTGGTGTCAGAGTCGGGGGACACCAGAAGGGTTCGCCTCATCGGCAGGTGATCCTGCAAGACACAAGACATGACTCATGATTGGATTGGGCTAGTGGGGTTGGTTGGTTGGGAGGGCTATGGGGGTGGTGAGGCGGGTGTGCCACCGGTGCCATGGGGAACTGCAACTCAATGGCATCTCACTTGCTCACCTGATGCCAACCTCAGCCTCGGCGGCTGCCCTCTGTCCGGACCCACTGACCAGGTCCGGTACCTGCTGCTCCGCTGCGTGATGTGGCGCAGATCCCCCTTTGCGGTCCCCCTCCGGTTTTTGCCCCCTCACTGCGGTTATGCGTCACCTTCTCCTGCGGCGGTGGGGGGAGGTGGTGCAGGCAGAAAGTGCACAGTGTGGCCTTCCCACTATCCTTCCATCATCTCCTTCCCCGCTCCCCACTCTCTTCCGCCCCATGGGTTGCGCAGGCCTTTGGTTCCTCATCTATCTTGTTTTTTTCCCTTGTCTTCCCTCTTTTTCTTCCTCTCTTACCCGTATTCTTAACTTACTCCTCATTGTTGGCCTCGAACAGGTTTTGGAACAGGCCGACGAGCTGCCCCCAAGTATCCAGGAAGCTTTCCTCTGACCCTCGGGTGGCGTACTTAATCTTCTCCAGGTGGAGAAATTCCGAGAGGTCAGCGAGCCAGTCTGCAGCTGTGGGTGGTGCTGCCGATCGGCAGTCGAGCAGGATTCTCCGGCGTGCGATTAGGGAAGCGAAAGCAAGGGCGTTGGCCTCCTTCCCCATGTGTAACTCTGGCTGCTTCGATACTCTGAAGATTGCCACAATTGGGCATGGCTTCACCCTCATCCCCACAACCTTGGACATTGCCTCGGAGAAGGCTCTCCAGACCCACCAACCTTGGGATATGCCCAGAAAATGTGGATGTGGTTGGCTGGGCCCCTCTGGCACCGCTCACATTTGTCCTCCACCTCTGGGAAGAACCTGCTCATTCGGGTTCTGGTCAGGTGCGCTCTGTGCACCACTTTGAGCTGCATTAGGCTGAGCCTTGCGCAGGAAGAGGTGGAGTTAGCCCTGCTCAGTGCATCGCTCCAGAGTCCCCACCCCACCCCTGTCCCCAGCTCATCCTCCCAATTTTGTCTGGTCTTGTCCAGTGGAGTTCAGCTGCGTCCAGTAGCTGTCCGTATATTTTCCCACATAGTCCCCCCTCCTTGCTGCTTGTGCCTATCAGGTCCTCTAATAGTGTGGTTTCTGGGGCCCCAGGGTACCCTACTGCCTCCTTGCATAGGAAGTGTTTCATTTGGAGGTATCTCTTTTCCTGTCCTTTTGTTAATTTCCACTTCCTCGTCAGTTCGTCCAGTGTCGCTAGTCTGTGCCCTATGTAAAAGTTGCTGACAGTCAATGTGCCCCCGTCCCATCTCCATCTTTTGAAGGTGGTGTCTAGTATGACTATTGGGAATCTGTGATTACTGCAAGTGGGGGCAATGGGGGACATTTTAGTTAGCCCAAAGTGTTGTCTCAATTGGGCCCATCTTCTCAGTGTGGCCGCTACCTCTGGGCTCGTTGTGTATCTTGTTGAGGGGGATGGGAGTGCTGCTGTAACCAGGGCCCAGAGGGTCGTTCCTTTACAGGAGGTCTCCTCCATCTGTACCCACTCTGTGCTGGGTTCTTGCACCCATCCCTCGCTCTTTCTGCCGTTGCTGCCCAGAGATAGTATTGTAGGTTCGGTAAAGCCAAGCCCCCTTTGATTTTCCTTCTTTGTGATGTTGGTTTGGGAATTCTCGGGTTACTTCTCCCCCCCCCACGACACCACCTTTTTTCACTTCCTGGATCATCGCTCCTTGCACCTCCAAGCGCTTCTCCACCCGATCCAAGATCCCACGAAAAAGGTGCTACTGCCCCCTCAATTGCGCTCGACCAGTCCCCCTGCATCTCCTTTCGTTGTCGCATGGAAATGCAATGCTGGGATATTTTATATCCTCTTGAATAGACAGACAGGTTTAACATCTAACATGACAGCACCTCTGACAATAAAGAAGTCCCACAGCATGGTATCAGTCAGGATTATGTGCTCAAAACCCTGCAGTGGAAGTAGAACACTCAGCAGTCTGGTTTTAGAGGTCGGAGCATTACATGTGAGGCAAGCTGAAAGGGATTATCATTGGGAACTTCTGATAGACAAATCAAAAATCAAAAATCTGAAGCAACAGTGTTCCTAGCAGGCGACCACAAGCATGGTATGATCTTTACAATGTACTATCTCTGAACAGATTAAACAGTGTAGCATTCATGTCAAACTTCTTGGTTGATGGTGTTATTGATTATTTTGTTCCACATAGAGCTTGTCAGCTTCCCAATTAAATACCAATATTTTATTCTAACTGGTCTGAATTGATTTAAAGAAGCATTCTTTGCACAAAGGTGTCTTCTTTTCAGCAGGGAATTGTGCAACATATGTTGATTTAACAGACGATTTTGTGTGTCCGCCCACTCCACGTTCACAGAAAAAAAATAAAGTTGCTATCTAGTATTCTCATTTTCTGTTCCAAACAAATTCTCATTTTAAATTGTTCTCCACCTATACTGTCAAGTCAATACATAATTAGAAAGAAACTGTTCCTCTGCAATGAAGGTTGACTATAAACAATAAAGTGATGAAAGATTGTAATTTTTTTTTTGCCCAGTTAATGTTAAAGTCTCGCAGTCAAAGAAAGAGGGGATTAAACATCAGTACAAATGGCAGCAAGATTTCAACAGTCACCTACTGAAAAATAAATGTAATCGAGCTCCCTCAGTAGCTCAGTGCTATTGATCTCTGGTGTACTGATCTAAACCAGGCAATGGCAAAACGCTCATAATTAAGCTCAGCATTCCTGCAATAAGAGGAAAAATCAGTTGGCTTCCTGTTCCAACTTGCTATCTGGTGACTCCTGCTGGAATGTATATAAATGTAGACACTAAGAGAGCACAGGGCAACATTTAGCTGTGATGTAATCAAGTCCTTGGTTTATTTTGATTTTCACATGTTTGTTCTTGGAATATCAGTGACACTGGCCAAGTCGCATTGATTACCTACTCCTAGTTACTCTGAAAAGTAAGCAATGGACCTTGTATAAGATCATAAGAAATAGGAGCAGAAGTAGGCCTTTCCGCACATCAACACTGCTCTGACATCCAATACGATCATGGCAATCAGCTTGTCACACTGTCTCCCATAGCCCTTAATTCGCTTGTTGATCAAACAATACATTAAATGATCTTCCCTCCACCGTTCTCTGTGGCACAGATTCCCAGACACTAACGATACTCTGGGAAAATAAATTCTTCCTTGTCTCTGTCTTAACTGCATGAGTCCTTATTTTTAAATTGGACCCCCTAGTTCTAGATTCCCTCAATGTGGTTGACTCATGCCCACCGAAATGGCCCAGCAAGCCACTCAAGTTGTATCAAATTGCGACGAAATAAAAAAGGATTCGACAACTTAGCTTCGATCTAGGTACCAGAAACAACAGCAAATCCAGCCGTGTCAACTCTACAAAGTACTTCCGACTAATATCAGGGGCTTTTGCCAACATTGGGAGAGCACACAGGCTCACCAAGTAACAGCCTGATAGAATCACATTCATTGAATCATGCATTACAGACAATGTCCCAGACACCATCCTTACTGTCCCTGCATTTGTTCTGTCCTACTGACAACACTGAGCTACCAGGGGTGGTGGCACATGGGTATGCTGTCAGGAGGGAGTTGCCCTGGGAGGTTTCAACTTTGATTTTACCCTTGTGGTTCAGCTTTTTAAATGAATCCCTCACTGTTCATACTCCCTTAGAAGAAATGCTTTTCTAGACCCACTTATGTCCTTGGGACACACAGGGACCACAAAAATTGGACCCTTCCCCTCCTGCTCCTTGTGCCTCCCAGCCCTCAGGGCGACATGGTAGCGCAGTGGTTAACACTGTTGCTTCACAGCACCAGGGTCCCAGGTTCAATTCCCGTCACTGTCTGTGCTGCGTCTGCACGTTCTCCCCATGTCTACAAGGATAGCTTGGAGGTTTGGGGTGCTCTTTCCAAGGGTTGGTGCAGACTTAATGGGCCAAATGGCCTCCTTCTGCACTGTTAATTCTATGTCTAACATCTCCTTTGCCCGTCGCACTGAATTCCTGCTTGCACCAAATTCTCAAGTTAGCACTTGTACCTCCTCGCACTCAGGGCTCGGCATACTCTGCACTCCCACACCTTTCCTTCAACCACTGCAGTTCTTGCATTGCCAACATTCACACAATAATGTTAGATATTGGATTTAGACCTTGGAATGATGAAAATATAAAGATATAACAAAGAAAAAGGGCACGACAGAACAGGAAAAATCAGGGGCGAAATTCTCCTACCCGCCCCGCCACACTTCTGCCCCAACCGGCCGGCGGGAGTCTCCGTAACACCGGCCGGTCAATGGGGTTTCCCATTGTGGGGCAGCCCCACGCCGTCGGGAAACCCCCGGGCACCGGCAAAACGGAGACTCCCGCCGGCGGAGAATGACGCCCCTGACTCCCGTTTTGGGTAGGATGCTGGGAGGAAGGGTAATTGGCTGCACTGTATTTTTCAGATATGATATGCCTGGGAAACATTCTACATTGTTGGAGGTCAGCAACATTGCTGCACAAGAATAGCTTGTTTGGAAAAGTTGGTAATATTTGGTGCAGGTCTGCAGAACCTGTAGTGATCTCTGTATGTAATAATACACGATCAGACTATGTTAAGCTAGGCAACTGGACACTAGATGGCCACACTATCAGGACCTATATAAAGGCTTTCCCGCTCTTTCCTAGTGGAGAATGTGTCTGGAGTGCAGAGAGTACAGAGCTAGAGAGAAGAAATTAATAGTTATCAGTATTTAGCATTATTTTATTTAATAGTTTAATCTGCAGTTATTTGTTTGTTTACTAGTTTAGTATTAAGTAAAAAGAACTCACAAGATTATTTTATATTACTCATTAAATTACTTTATCATCACTGAAAGACTACGTCTATATTTCAACAACTCGGCTGGACAAAAAGATTAATATATGTATTACAATATCGCAATATAGCATGGTATCAGGTCAAAAGAAGATTTAAGAAAGACTAGTAAGTAAATTCAAACAAAGAAGATAAAGTTCCAATACCGACTATTCGACTGGTGAAGTCATCGCAGAAGCGGAATCCTCGACTACGGATCAATTTTCGATGGATCAAGTGCAGGCTCCCTTAATTAGAGATTGTTTAAGCAATAATTCCAGCTTTATCTGGAAGCTAGTGATCTGAATACTGCTTCAGAGGCCAGACGAATCGCTTTGCTTCTGTCCCTAGCAGGACAGTAGGCTATTGAAATCTACAACTCATTTATTTTTGCTGCAGGGGAAGATTCTGCAAACTAACAAACTGCAGAATGCAAACTAACAAAATTTTAGAGCTATTCCAATTTCATAAGCGAGTGCAAAAAGTTGGAGAATCTGTTAACAACTTCATAACTTATTTAAAACTCCTCGCTCAGACCTGTAATTATGCTGATCAAATCATTTATGGTATAACAGATGAATCTTTACGAGAAGCCTTATTATGTCAAAATGATCTCACATTTTAAATTGTTATTGAAAAATGTATCTCCAGCGAACAACGTAAAAGTCAATACTTAGAGTTTTATCCGAAGAAAAAGGCGCAAAAGTCCACCACGAGGCTGAGATAATAAAAATGGTGTCGCAGGCAGCACAGAAGCACGTTCGAGATGGCAGCTATCTTGCACACGCATTTTCCAACTCGGGACATACTTCACGCAAACCAGCCTCCCATCCATATACTCAATTCCCGCTGCCTCGGAAAGGCAACCAGCATAATTAAGGACCCCACGCATCCCGGACATACTCTCTTCCGCCTTCTTCCGTCAGGAAAAAGATACCAAAGTTTGAGGTTACTCACGTACCAACCGACTCAAGAACAGCTTCTTCCCTACTGCCATCAGACTTTTGAATGGACCTACCTCGTATTAAGTTGATCTTTTCTCTAAACCTTGCTATAACTGTAACATTATATTCTGGAGTCTCTCCTTCATTCTCTATGTACGGTATGCATTGTTTGTACAGCATGCAAGAAACAATACTTTTCACTGTATACTAATACATGTGACAATAATAAATCAAATCAAATCAAATCAAAACATGTGTACTTCGCACAGAAATGCGAGACGCCAAAAAAGTGGTCTGAGCATGCGCAAACGTCAATGATGCATCACGGCGACAGCATAATGACGTGTCACAGATGTGGCAATGCCCATTTAAAGGGAAACTGCCCAGCTTTTGGAAAACGCTGTTTGAGATGTTCCAAGATGAATCATTATGCTTCTCAATGCCAGTCTTCAGCAAAGTATCTCCCTCCTACACACAAGAAGAATTACAACATGAGAGAAGTTGAAACAGATGAAAAAGTCAATTCACTGCAAAATTTTTCCCAAGGTGATGAAATTTTCTCCTTGTCGGGGTGACTGAAGCATCAACAAAGACAGATCTTCAAGCAAAAAACACAGATCATAGAATTTACAGTGCAGAAGGAGGCCATTTGGCCCATCGAGTCTGCACCGGCTCTTGGAAAGAGCACCCTACCCAAGGTCAACACCTCCACCCTATCCCCATAACCCAGTAACCCCACCCAACACTAAGGGCAATTTTGGACACTAAGGACAATTTAGCGTGGCCAATCCACCTAACCTGCACATCTTTGGACTGTGGGAGGAAACCGGAGCACCCGGAGGAAACCCACGCACACACGGGGAGGATGTACAGACTCCGCACAGACAGCGACCCCAGCCGGGAATCGAACCTGGGACCCTGGAGCTGTGAAGCAATTGTGCTATCCACAATGCTACCGTGCTGCCCCTCTTCAAGCAACAAGGAAAGCTTTTCACGCAACTAAGAAAACTCTTCAGCAACAAAGAATCAACAAGTCAACATTGTTAGTAATGAGTGGATGACAGCAGTATGTAACAAGAATTGTCCCATAACATTTAAATTAGAAACAGGCACTTCAGCAAATCTTCTCAACTCCAAAGACTTATCTACTATCACAGGTGACTATGACATAGTACCTGCGGAATGCTCATTGAAAGATGACAATGGAATCAAATCATTTTGCGTGGCTTGTGTTATCTAAATGCCAGCAACAGGGACATTCACAAAAAGTTAAGGTTTGAAATAGTGAATCTTCCTGAATACGCTGTAAATCTTTACATGCCTGAGCACCCAATAGCGAAGATCGGTGATCATCCATTATTTCAAATCTTAACTTTTTGTGAATGTACTTGTTGCTGGTGTTTAGGTAACACGAGCCATACAAAATGATTTGATTTCCATTGTAATCTTTCAATGAACATTCCAAAGGTACTATGTCGTAGTCATCTACAATAAAAGATGACATCGAACAATTATTAAAAGAAAACCGTGATGTTTTTCTTGGCATGGGCACACTGATGACAGAGAACATTGAAGGTGTTCATGTTTATGTTGATGACATAATCATCTGGTCTATGATAGCAGAAGAACACATGATTCGACTCAGAAAAGTCTTCGAAAGCATAAATAAGTATGGGTTTAAAACTCAACCAATCAAAGTGCATGTTTGCCACCTCATCTCTAAAATTTCTTGGTGACAACATAGCAGCTCATGGTATCACACCTGACGATGACAAAATTGAAGCCATTAAAGCAATGCAGCAACCGAAAGATAAGAAGGCTGTTTTGCGCTTTCTAGGATTTGTGAACTTTCTAGGGAAATTTATATCAAATATTTCTACCAGAACTACTGCATTACGTCAGCTCATCAAGAAAAACACTGATTTTGAATGGACTCAGCATCACAATGAAGAATGGTTAGATATATATATTACAATATCAAAGCTGTAAAATTATCATGACTTATAGCTCACCCACTTCCTAATAACCTGTTGAATGAACTGATTGGCTGTGTGTTATTATTGATGATGGTGGGGACATTGGCGGAGACTTAGAAGCGCAGCCTACTTTTGATAATTCAGCCATGTTCCTTGCACTCACGTGTTAGGCTCCATCATGATCCCCAGGATGGGGATGTTCATTGAACCTCCTATCCTACTTTCGACTGGATGTGATAGGTCCCAGAGCTTTGGTTTTATTCATTGCTTGAGAGTTGTTAGACTGCCTAGCTCTGTATATAGCCTTTGGTTTTTGATGCTTAGCAGAAGATAGCCCTGTGTTGTAACTTCACTAGGTTGGTGTCACATGATATTCCTAATGATGCTGTTGCCATGTCCTTTTACACTGGCCATTAAGCTAAGATTGTTCTTTTTTTTAAACTTAACGATGATGGAGGTTGTTGTGTTCTCTATTTTGCTTTACCTGGGTGACTTGGATGCGTAGTGTTGAATAAAGAACACAAACCTTTGTTAACGAACAAAACTATAAATGTATTTACACTACTAAGATTTGTTCACATTCCTAAAGTAGAAGGTTACTATATTAAACCCTACTTTGTGATATTAAGTCACTTTGGATGATCAGATGTATCGTTGAGCTTTGTGATATCAGTTCCTTTTGGATGGTCTGATGTATCTTTGATCTCTTGGTGCTTCTCATCTGGAGTCAACTCCTCCAAGATGTCATTTTCCTGTAGGCTGTTCACAATTGATGTGCTCTCAATTGATCTGATCACCGTTGCACTTTCATTGTTATATTATTTTGGCTGTTTTAACCACAGAACTGTAAAGTACACAACATTTCCTTGCCTCACCCTCTTCTACCTGCCTTCTAACTCCCAGAATCCCCAAAGTCACATGATATACATATGATTGTTCAGTGGTTCTCTATAGTGGTAAGAAGCATCATCATTAACTTGTTAACTCTTTACATCCCAGTCAATATACCTGTCATTACATCCCCCTTTTTGTTTAAAGATGTTTGGAGATTTCTACAAACATATGTATATTAAGATCATTGTATGTTCTTTAGAACATAGAACATAAAACATAGAACGATACAGCGCAGTACAGGCCCTTCGGCCCATGATGTTGCACCGAAACAAAAGCCATCTAACCTACACTATGCCATTATCATCCATATGTTTATCCAATAAACTTTTAAATGCCCTCAATGTTGGCGAGTTCACTACTGTAGCAGGTAGGGCATTCCACGGCCTCACTACTCTTTGCATAAAGAACCTACCTCTGACCTCTGTCCTATATCTATTACCCCTCAGTTTAAAGCTATGCCCCCTCGTGCCAGCCATTTCCATCCGCGGGAGAAGGCTCTCACTGTCCACCCTATCCAACCCCCTGATCATTTTGTATGCCTCTATTAAGTCTCCTCTTAACCTTCTTCTCTCCAACGAAAACAACCTCAAGTCCATCAGCCTTTCCTCATAAGATTTTCCCTCCATACCAGGCAACATCCTGGTAAATCTCCTTTGCACCCGCTCCAAAGCCTCCACGTCGTTCCTATAATGCGGTGACCAGGACTGTACGCAGTACTCCAAATGCGGCCGTACCAGAGTTCTGTACAGCTGCAACATGACCTCCTAACTCCGGAACTCAATCCCTCTACCAATAAAGGCCAACACTCCATAGGCCTTCTTCACAACCCTATCAACCTGGGTGGCAACTTTCAGGGATCTATGTACATGGACACCTAGATCCCTCTGCTCATCCACACTTCCAAGAACTTTACCATTAGCCAAATATTCCTCATTCCTATTATTCCTTCCAAAGTGAATCACCTCACACTTCTCTACATTAAACTCCATTTGCCACCTCTCAGCCCAGCTCTGCAGCTTATCTATATCCCTCTGTAACCTGCTACATCCTTCCACACTATCGACAACACCACCAACTTTAGTATCGTCTGCAAATTTACTCACCCACCCTTCTGCGCCTTCCTCTAGGTCATTGATAAAAATGACAAACAGCAACGGCCCCAGAACAGATCCTTGTGGTACTCCACTTGTAACTGAACTCCATTCTGAACATTTCCCATCAACCACCACCCTCTGTCTTCTTTCAGCTAGCCAATTTCTGATCCACATCTCTAAATCACCCTCAATCCCCAGCCTCCGTATTTTCTGCAATAGCCTACCGTGTGGAACCTTATCAAACGCTTTGCTGAAATCCATATACACCACATCAACTGCTCTACCCTCGTCTATCTGTTCAGTCACCTTCTCAAAGAACTCGATAAGGTTTGTGAGGCATGACCTACCCTTCACAAAGCCATGCTGACTTTCCCTGATCATATTATTCCTATCTAGATGATTATAAATCTTGTCTCTTATAATCCCCTCCAAGACTTTACCCACTACAGACGTGAGGCTCACCGGTCTATAGTTGCCGGGGTTGTCTCTGCTCCCCTTTTTGAACAAAGGGACCACATTTGCTATCCTCCAGTCCTCTGGCACTATTCCTGTAGCCAATGATGACATAAAAATCAAAGCCAAAGGTCCAGCAATCTCTTCCCTGGCCTCCCAGTGAATCCTAGGATAAATCCCATCAGGACCCGGGGACTTATCTATTTTCAGCCTGTCCAGAATTGCCAACACCTCTTCCCTACGTACCTCAATGCCATCTATTCTATTAGCCTGGGTCTCAGCATTCTCCTCCACAACATTATCTTTTTCCTGAGTGAATACTGACGAAAAATATTCATTTAGTATCTTGCCTATCTCTTCAGACTCCACACACAACTTCCCATCCCTGTCCTTGACTGGCCCTACTCTTTCCCTAGTCATTCGCTTATTCCTGACATACCTATAGAAAGCTTTTGGGTTTTCCTTGATCCTACCTGCCAAATACTTCTCATGTCCCCTCCTTGCTCGTCTTAGCTCTCTCTTTAGATCCTTCCACGCTACCTTGTAACTATCCATCGCCCCAACTGAAACTTCACACCTCATCTTCACATAGGCCTCCTTCTTCCTCTTAACAAGAGATTCCACTTCTTTGGTAAACCACGGTTCCCTCGCTCGACGCCTTCCACCCTGCCTGACCGGTACATACTTATCAAGAACACGCAGTAGCTGATCCTTGAACAAGCTCCACTTATCCAGTGTGCCCAACACTTGCAGCCTACTTCGCCACCTTATCCCCCCCAAGTCACGTCTAATGGCATCATAATTGCCCTTCCCCCAGCTATAACTCTTGCCCTGCGGTGTATACTTATCCCTTTCCATAATTAACGTAAACGTCACCGAATTGTGGTCACTGTCCCCAAAGTGCTCTCGTACCTCCAAATCCAACACCTGGCCTGGTTCATTACCCAAAACCAAATCCAACGTGGCCTCGCCTCTTGTTGGCCTGACAACATATTGTGTCAGGAAACCCTCCTGCACACACTGTACAAAAAACGACCCATCTAATGTACTCGAACTATATATTTTCCAGTCAATATTTGGAAAGTTAAAGTCTCCCATAATAACTACCCTGTTACTTTCGCTCTTATCCAGGATCATCCTCGCCATCCTTTCCTCTACATCCCTAGAACTATTTGGAGGCCTATAGAAGACTCCCAACAGTGTGACCTCTCCTTTCATGTTTCTAACCTCAGCCCATACTACCTCGGAAGATGAGTCCCCATCTAGCATCCTCTCCGCCACCGTAATACTGCTCTTGACTAGCAGCGCCACACCTCCCCCTCTTTTGCCTCCTTCTCTGAGCTTACTAAAACACCTAAACCCCGGAACCTGCAACATCCATTCCTGTCCCTGCTCTATCCATGTCTCCGAAATGGCCACAACATCGAAGTCCCAGGTACCTTACGGGTAATTGATAATTGATATTGTACAGTAGTTAACAATTCTTTAACTTTTTACAGTTCACAAATTGAGTCTGTACTCAGTCTTCACTGTGGTAGTGTGGTACATAACCAACAAGTCATCAGTTCCATTGATCAGGTTGTCGACTGGTTGACCCGCTTTTGTTGCCTGGCCTGTTCTTTTTTCTGTGCTTGTGGTGTCGATTTTGTGTCTCCTTTACCCTAAAGAGCTGTTTGCTATTTGTTTTTCTTAGCAAGGACCAACGCTTCTAGACTGTTGGAGTGATTTTTTTTTCTGTCTAAACAATGTTCTTTTCTTCCTGGCATTTGTGCCATCATGCATGAACTTGGTATGATCTACACTCGCATCTGTCTGTGCTATCTCGAATGGTAGCTATTTTTCACACACTGTCCTGCAGTCCTTGCTCGGTTGCCATCTGACCTGCTGTCTTGGTGCTTCTCATCTGGAGTCAATGTCTCCAAGATGTAATTTGCCTGTAGGTTGTTCACAATTGATGTTCTCTCAATTTATCTGATCACTGTTGCACTTTCATTGTTATATTTTTGTTGGCTGTTCACGATTGATGTGTTCTCAATTAATCTGTTCACTGTTGCACTCTGATTGTTAGCCTTTGTACAGTCCAGCTAAGATCTGTCAGTCTCGCTTTTGTCCTGCACAGCGTGTATGTTACTTGTGATGACTTTGTTGTTGTTCTTTTTCTGGCACTGGAGGCCAGTTATCCTGGTCACACTCCCCAAGCTGATAGCTGTCGCCACCTTCTGCCTTATGGCTGGCTCCTCTGGACCCTTGGGGGAACAGGCCAGCCATCCTGGCCTCCACGGCGTCTAGCAGTCTTCCCAGGTCAGCATCCCTGAATCCTGGGGCTGTTAGCGGAAGGGGAGGGAGGGGGTTGCAAACGGGACTCAAGTGAATCAGCTAGCGAGCCTTCATTTGTGAAGAGAAGCCCATGAGGCCTCATTAAACATCAATTCCCACTCGCTACCACACTTAGAATTTTTTTGCGGAGAATTGCACCTTTAGTCTCCCAAGCAGAAAATCCTGCCTATTGTCTTCACTCTTCCATTGGCAATGTAACAGATTGCTGCACATATGGGTTTTGGGGAAGAGGCAAGTATGTCAAACACAAAAAATTTGAAGAGGACAAGGGCAAGTCCAGGGTGAAAAATGAACAGCCACATTCTGCCAAGTACAGCACTATGTGGAGGTAAATTTGGTCTTGGTCAGTTAAACAGGCAATGGGACATTGGCAGTCTGTGTTACAACCTGCACCATTCACTTCTGGAAAAGCAAATCAGACAGTGTTTCAGATTGTGTTGACTCTGTCTTCTGTTACTGCCCAAGATTAATATCACCCCTTGTAGCTTTTAACAATGGCTTTGTTCACATAATACATATTTAAAACATTCAGCAATATAGAATTGAAATCATATGCTAATCAACACAGCTCTAATCATCCACCCTTTCTTTACCATTCCACAAACAGTACCCTGCTGGCACACTAATCAAGGGCAGAGGGGACAAAGGAAGGAAAAACTCTTGATGGGTTGCAAAGAGGGAGAAATCTGGTGGTCGCATGGAGAAAGGAAAAAAAATCTACCTTAAAGGAGTTGAAAAATAAAAAGAGAGCAAGAGGGAGAAAGAAAATGTGAGGTAAAAGGGAAATGAGATAAAACAACTGTTTACTGATAATTTTTCAGGCACTGTTCGGAGACTAGTCGGTCCATGTTTTCAAGTATTTCCAAATGACCATGACCACTACAGGACATTGTTCACTGACATTTGCTGACAAAGCTTTAGGAGGAACCCTGAGTGAAGAACATTCCATACATTACCTTTATGATTCTGAAATTATTCTGACATTCACCTCAAGAAGCTCTTTAACTCAGGTGGTGTCTTAATTGTGACTTCCCAACACAGTGTAGGCCAGGACTCTCACCTTCCATTTGTGGAGGGTGCTGAGATACTCCAACAATTATGCATCTTGATGTTGCATATACCCTATGATCTATTCATATCTCAATGCACTTCATTACAACTAAACTACAGTAAATAGAGATTTTCTAGTTAATCACCTATTTTGTTTATTCAAGCTCTAGGTTGTGGTGTGATAAAGGGATAGGACTTTCTCACTGTGGCTAATATGTCCTTCTGACCTGGTGGAGGATATGTCTATGCAAAGGATGCCCTTTTTGAAACAATACAATCCTTCATGTGCTATGTTGATGCTTTTATATTACCTGGAACTAGCTTCTATTAATTCATGAAGATATAAAGGCATACACTTGAACAATTGTTGCCGATGAGAGAATTCTTCAATTGTGTTGCATGAAGAAAACTCAGACTGAAAGAGCAGACACTTATTGTGTGGTTAGCTTTAAAGCACAAAGTTATAAGCACAAAGAATTAAAACAAGAAGCACAAAGCAAAACCAGTGACAATGCAAGAAGATCAATTCAGTCACTTCTCAGAATTTCAATGTGATTGATTAAAAGGCTTACTAACCAATAGGGATCACATTGGCCACAGCTGCTAGACAAGAACTCACTCAGAACAATACATCTTGGTTTAAATTAGAGACTCAAATGTACTTTTAGTTAGAAAATGTAACATGCAATTGCGTGCTGCACTCATAAATTGTGTGCTGCAAATATTAATGGTGTTTCTTTGGCACAAAATCTATTACTGCTACATACAGATTAGATCCTTAGTGACATCTGGTTGAAAAACATATTCAAAGGGAGGATTTAAATTCTATACACATTGGAAATACGTTACCTGTCCATTGTTAACTGCTTGTTCTGCACTGGTATAAACCATGAAGACACGCGAGAAAAATATTTCTTTTAAAGATATCGAAGCTTCAAATGCCCAGGAGAGCCGACTGAAAATTCCAAGAAAATGGCAGAAAACCAATTGTGCTTAGTTGTCACTAATGCCAGCTGTCCCCTTACAAGACCAATGTGTGCAGAGTGGATTTGGGGGTAAGTATTTCCATTGATGTCGGGTACATTTTAACGTTATGGAATATAGTAAAATGTGGGATGATGAACCAGCAGCTTGTTTTATATTTCTCCTGCATTTATTGTCATTGAAATTAGTGAAGACGTGCCAATTTGCTGTTGAATCATAGGCCCAGATTTCACTACTAGGGGGTGCATGGAAGGTGTGGGCTGATACGAGTTAGGCGGGTGACCCTGGAATGAGCACGGAGGCTGTTGGGTGCAACGGATGGCTGGGTGGAAGGCCTGTTTGTGCTCTGGTAGTGTGTTGAAGTAAAAAAAGAATAACGCAGAAAACAGTCCTTATCCTTCAACCCCCCCACACACTCAATATATCCAATCCATGCCAAAGTATGCCAATCCATACCTCCACCCCCTCATAGTTCCAAATGATGTCTCTCTACCCACTCCTCATAGTCCCTCAAGCCCCAATGCCAACCCATGCTCTCTTTTCCCATTAAGAATCGAATGCCAAAACATGTCTCCCACCCTTTGCTGTTACCCCTTTTGTGCCAGCTCACCTACTTTGCTTGGAAAGTTATTTGACAGCTTTGATAATTTTGACACTTACTTGGCAGTTTTGACATTTCCTTGACAGCTGGACAATCTTTTAACAGTTCTTTGACAGCTGGAGAGTTCCAATGAGTTTTTCTGTAAAATGTGCAGAATCATGTTGATTTTTAACAATTCCAAAGGATGCTTTACCTCTCCAAAGAGGTACCATGGTTATACAATTACCACTAAGTCCAGACCTCCTCTTATCTGTTCTTATCTACACACTCTGGGTTTCACGCTCCTGGTCTAACGAAGTCCCACTTCAGTGGAAGCAGCTGATGATTTAAATGGCATCCATGCGCGAACCCTCGCCTGACTCCACTAGAGACGGAGAATGATAAGAAATGCTGGGTTCGGGAGTGGGACTTCAGCTATTTCTGGTATTTTTGCCATGACCTCTCTTTCGCAGCGAAATTCTGGCCATAGAAACTGGCGGCACAGATCAAGGTCATTCATCCCATCATACCTGTATTGGATCTTTCAAAGTACAGTTGTAATTAACCCCCACACCCCCTCTATTAAAGCTGTAATTTCTTCACCTTCACGGAGCAGTCTAACTCCCTTTTACAATTAGTTATGAAATCAGCTTTCACCAATTTTCAGAGAGAGTGTTGCAGATCCCCAACTCTAGTGAAAAAAAGAAATTCTCCCCTAGCCGGTCATCATTTATTTTAAATCTATGATCAGTGGATATTGGACCACTTGCCAGATGGAATACTTTTTCTCTATCAAAACTTCTCATCATCTTGAAAAGCTCCATTAGGTCACCTCTTAACTTTTTCTGTTCCAAGGAGAACAGTCCTAACTTGTCCAACCTTTCCTCATAACTGAAGTCTCTCATCTCTGGTAACAATCCAATTTTCTTCCCGCAACCCGTGATGCACTAAGGCAGACTTTCATCTGTTTCCACAGCTAGTAATTCCCAGAATAGGGCACTAGTCTGTCACCAAAGGCTGATAGCTTGAGGGGCAGCACGCCACATCAGGTGTGGCTGATCAGGAGTTTGCCTCACTCTTACAGGCAGCTAAAAGGCATGTTGGAAGGATTTGCAGGTTGACAACACTCTACCTGGTGGACCGTGTTGTGAATGCACCTTCCTTGGCCATCAAGTCCTAGGGTGGATGCAAACCTGGAGCTTCTGGGTCAGAGGTAGGGATGCTACCACATGCCACAAGACCTCCTCAACATACTGGTAAACCTCCTCCATTCCTCAAACCTGACACACGATGCCCAGACTTTTCCACAGTACTTCAACTGGGATGTGAGGAGTGATTTCTACATGATAGCATGTTCACTTTGCTACTCTATTCTACGCTTCTAGTTATAAAACAAAGTAATGCATGTAATTTTTTCACCACTTCATTCACTGAAATTATCACTAGCCCTGATGTTTTCTTGGATAATTTCTGATCTGTTTCCATAATTACTATAAACAGAATTATTTTTTAGTCACTATTGGCTGAAGGATATTCTATCCCAGCACATTCCACTTGCCAACCACTTGCCCAACTTCATTTCCCAGAACAAATGTAAAACTGTTTCCTTTCTTATTGCACTGAAGATAAATTGATTGAGGAAGTAGTCCTGTGCACGTGGCAGGAACTCTTCTCCTTTCCTGTTGTATTTCCCCAATCTATATTGATACAAGTGGTCTCCTAATATGACCACTCTATTTTTGTTATGCACTTTTGAAATTTGCCAAAAAATTTGCTTATCTACCTTTCCTCAATGTTTGGAGTTCTATAAAAGAAATGTCCAGCAATGTAACCATCTCCTCCTCTCCTATTGCTTAACTCAAACCAAATTCACTCCCAGAAAGTCTCTTTAGACTGTTCAAGTACTGCCACCCACCCGCCTGTTTTCCTTCCAAAGACTACTTCACCCAGTCTTTGTTGAACGTAAAACTTAAAAATTGAATTTTTACCTGTATCTGTTCCATTATAACTTGTGGTTTTTATTGAGCTAATTTTTACAGTTCCTAAGCCACCTTCTCAGAATGTAATGCCTTTAGCACAGTAGCTACAGATTTCTTCCAATATGTGTGCACCCATGTCAGAATCTGAGTTCTAAACATCAAGTATTGATTGGGATAGTGATACAATTCACCTTTTCTAATTTCCTGTTAAATTATTTGGATTGTTGTCTTTGAGGACTGTTGTTGCACATAAGCAGAATAAATACTACATGTGAGCAATCCATCTCTGCTCTGCTGCCACTAGCCCTAGCTCTAATTTGATGGGGCATGCTGTGGCATCAGTCACTTCTGGTGTGACCTGTGCAGTGTGCAGTCTTGAGAAGGATGCCCATGCCAGCATCCCCAACCTGCACGAGGAGGCTGTGAAGGAGTGCTGCACCGACATCACACAACCCAGCTAGTGACATCATACCAATTTTAAACAATGCAGGTTTAGGCAATATAGTCAAACATCATTCTGCAGACAGAGGGTGGGATTTTAGGACCTTCTGGCAGCGTGCTTTCTGGTGACAGAGGGGGCTCACCATTGGCCAAAGTGGGATCGTCCAGTCGCACTGATGTCCAGAGTATTTTGAATGCCTTGCCCGTGCAGGGAATCCACCAGGAGGATGGGGGATCGCCTTCAATGGAACAGAAGATACTGACAGGAAGGCAGTAAAATCATGCGCAAAGTGTTGAACTGCAAAGTAGGCCTCTCACTGTTCCTTAAGGAGCCAGTCATTGAAATTACAGTTGAAGTAAACGTTTTGAACTTCTGTTGTTGAAACGCGTCTGGAATTCAGTGTCCTTGGAGTGCTGTGCGGAGTTCCTGGTCTTGCCAGAGAGTGTTTCTGCATCCTCTCAGGGATGATAGAGGAGTAGATAATTTGTCCATACAAAGGCTGCAGTGGGAATCAGCGCAGTTGTGGCAGTGAATATGATTGTAGAGCACAAATTAAAAATAGATCTGAGACCACGGAGAGGGAACATCTGAATATGCCCTCTGCTAACTGAAATCTAAAGTCCTCCATGCTCTTTGACAAGAGGAGAGCTAGTGGAGTAGGGGTATTGTCACTGGACTAGTAAACCAGAAACCCAGGGTAATCCTCTGGGGACCTGGGTTCGAATCCTGCCAACGCAGATGGTGAAATTTGAATTCAATAAAAATCTGGAATTA
Organism: Scyliorhinus torazame; assembly: GCF_047496885.1. NCBI lineage: Eukaryota > Metazoa > Chordata > Chondrichthyes > Carcharhiniformes > Scyliorhinidae > Scyliorhinus > Scyliorhinus torazame. The sequence goes on from NC_092721.1 coordinate 109,984,694, forward strand.
ACATTTTAATAATGATCATGAAATTGTTGCCGATTGACGTAAAAACCCATCTGATTCACTCATGTCCATTAGGGAAAGAAATCTGCCATCCTTAACTGGGCTGGCCTACATATGACTCCAGACCCACAAGAATGTAGTTGGCTCTTAACTGCCCCCTCAAGGGCAATTAGGGATGGGCAATAAATGAACAAATTTTTTTAAAATGACAGTAGGCTGCCGGGCAGGCCAGTCAGTGTACCCAGCCGGGCCCTAGATTTTGACTGCCTCAGTGTCCATCTGCATGTGCCTCATTCAATACATCTCCCCAATTCCCTACACTCCAGGTTGTCCTGAATGAACAGTCGCACTGCTGAGACTTCAGTCACCCTTTGATGGATGTGGATGAGTCTGGTTCAAAGTGCCTCTTGTTCCTTTCATAGTTTTCTCTTTTTCCTACCTCTGATTTTCCTGACTGACACAGCAGAGATAACATTTACACCATATCACCATTCCTTTCTCCTCTTTCTCTTTAATCTGTTTATCCCACGCTTCTTTATGTTTGTCTGGGGACAATGATGGATCCCAGGCTTCCTTTGTCATTCTACTTATGATTTTCCTATTTTTATTTGCCAAATAGCCAGTGAGTGACCCTTCAGGTTCCCAATGTAAATTTCTATCTGTCATGGCTCACAGTCTGTTGTTGGTCTGCATTCTATTATTGCCTTCTTACTAGGAAATAGGCCCTTTGCCGTTCCACGTTTTTTTTCCGTCTCACTCCAGCGGACACTAAGAGATGTTCAATATAGTTTTTTTTAACATAAATTTAGAGTACTCAATTCTTTGTTTTCCAATTAAGGGGCAATTTAGCATGGTCAATCCACCTACCCTGCACATCTTTGGGTTGTAGGGGCAAGGCCCACGCGGACATGGGGAGTCAATATCGTTTTAATGTACTGCTTTTCTCACTCCATCGGACAGTGGGAAAAGGGGACACAGACACATGGGAATGCCATCCTAGGTCTTACACGCATATATCACTTTGTTAATTATGGAAAAACACAAATGGGTGGAATTCTCCAGTTCTTCCCATTGGCAGAATCTTCCGGTTCTGCCAAAGTTGGTTCCAGCCATCGGGGAATAGCGAGGAATATCAATCCTCATTGACGTCACCAGAACCAGCAAGCCACCTTTGCCACAGGAAAACCCACCACAGGGGGATGAAAAATTCCATCGAATATCTCTGCAGATAGTTCCTGATCTCAACAATTGTGCTTCTTCTCTCTCAACAGCCAATACTCCCTGTCTGTTTTGTTTAAACTCCTTAATACCCTGTTTATCCAAGCTGTGAACTCAATTAAGCTTTTGCAATTTGTGATTGTTAGTGAGTTCCCATAGCATTTTACACATCATGCATATATATTGGCACGCGGCACAGTGGTTAGCACTGGGACTACGGCGCTGAGGACCCGGGTTCGAATCCCGGCCCCAGGCCACTGTCCGTGTGGAGTTTGCACATTCTCCCCGTGTCTGCATGGGTTTCACCCCCACAACCCAAAGATGTGCAGGTGAGGTGGATTGGCCATGCTAAATTCCCCTTAATTGGAAAAGAAAAATGTATGTTGGTTAAATTTCCTATTGTACCTGAAAGGGGCTCTGGTAGCTGCACTGATCTGCTTTAATGCTGTTAATATTCAAACTACATTTGTCTGTTTCCAAAGCTGTAACTGCATATCTCAATTTCAGATTTAATATCCATGTCAAGCAAAAGAGGCAAAAGCCATGAAATTGAGTTTGAACCAATAAACAGATATACGTTAAAGCAATATTTCACTTTGATTTCAAATTAAAACTTTGCCAAAGCTTCAAAAGTACACAATGAACTCAAAGCTGAGATGTGCATTTAACTAAAAGAAAGTGTTTTGAAAAGCTGCAAAAAGAATGACACAAAATGATGTTGATGGACAATGTCAGAGTTTGCTTCCTTTTAAGAAGGCGAGAAATTAGGAGAGGGGTTTTACTAAATATATGCTTTATCAGATAAACCCTGACATTCATTCTCCAAGCAATAGTTTATAAGAAATCAGTAATCTATGAGAGTTAAATTGTTTAATTGTCTGTAAGAAACTGCTTTTCTATTTATTGATATAGATCTTTAAGGCATTTGCAACATTCATGAAGGTTTGAAAATTAGTGAAGGAGGTTTAACCAAATGAACATTGTTATAAAGTCTCTGATGTTGTAGTTTGAACAAAAAATTAGATATTTCATTGGACAACTGCATCTTAAGGTAGATTTTGATAGGACAACACAATGTTGTCAATGAAACATCCTACAATCCTTGGAAAGAAAGTTATAAAAATCACTGAAAAAAGTAATTCAATTCTAAAGTCAGCCACAAGGGCACGATCAACAGGAAGTTAAACACTTACTGACCTCTTGTGACATATTTGTGACTAACTTATATATTATAATAGGTGTATTATATTGTTCAAAACTGGTAAAGACTGTATAATTTGAGCTTTGAGTGTTATCTCATTATTTCTCAAAATTCTCATGTCTGAATAGAAGAGAAGCGTGTCACGTGTAGAAGGTAAAACTTTATGAGCCCCTACTGAGCACAGAGGAAGATGTTAGTGCAATCTCTCAGCCCATGTTGCAATCTATTAAATGGGATGAGACAACCCAAATTTGCATGCTACCCACTTCCAATAAAACTGGCACAGGCAGGACAAGGATTGTGACAACCTTGCTCAAAAAATGGAGCAAATTAATCTTTAGCTTCACATGTCTAATGATACACCTCAGGTTCTAAACTTTTCTAAAGGCACCATCCTCAAAGATGGGTTTGGAGCTGAGGCTATAGCTGGTTTGGGTTGTTGGCCTCCCCAGTTTCTTGCTGGTATCTCGAACAGAGAAAAAAAATCTTTAATAGTGATTGATTAAACAAACTCCTTCATATAAATACATCACTCAGTGGGTGCAGTTGACAACTGCAGAGTGGAGACATCCTCACTGGCTTCCTGAGGAAGTCCTATCTCGCCCCCTTCACAGACACAGCCCTACTCCTCCTCAACTATCTTGGTGGCCAGTTACTTGAAAGGTGTGTGGATTCAGATGTCGGACTTCCACCTCTGATCTGTGTGTGTTCATGTATGCTGTGGGCATTCTTTTCCTGCAGAAAGGCAGAAGGATTGATTGTTATGCCAATGGTTGCATGGGCAGTTCAGGAGTATGCATGCCTATGATGGTTTCTAAGCCCTCCTCAGTAGGTGATTTGAAGCTAATTATCTTGCAACTGACATAAGATTGAGAGCATTAAGTGTCTGGCATGTGATCATTGCGGATGCCCCATTTTCTGGTAAGTGTTGCAATCTAAATTCCTTTGTGTCATCTCTGTCCACTTGCACACTTAGATGAGTTGATACCTTTATGAGTGTCAGTTTGTAATGAGTAGCCAGTGAACTAAAGCAGATTATTCATCCTCTTCCTGCACTGTTAGGTGGCTCTATGCTGGACCTGATGAGTGCTAGCCTCTGCTGCGACCTCCGTCTTGGCCATGTAGTCAGACAAGAGGACCTTCTGCTTCCATTCTAGGGAAATAGGTCCTCTCAGCCTTACTGGATGGCCTGGAGGAGAATCTTCAGGTCCTTCGTGAACCTTGGGGACGTATGATGTTTTCTTCTGTGGGATATTGCAGATATCCATCCAGAAGTTCCTGGCATGCAGTCAGTGAATGATTGTCCGAGTGAATGCCTTTTAAATATGGCGGCCGAACCTTCAAGCCCATAAGTAACAACAGGAACAACAACTTCTTGCCCACCCCCAGTGTGGGTTTCGGCAAGATCTTCACCGATGCATAAGTAATGAGCTGAGCAGTGTATGATAGCATTTGGTCAGTCGTCCCGCACTCCTCCCCCCCTGCCACCACCCCAACGTCCCAGCAGGAATCACTCCCACTTTTGTGCACACCACTGAGCTTAGACTGTGGAACAGAAGGTTCCTCCCCAAAACATGGTTACCAAAGATATTAGAATGTATACATTTATGTAACCAAATACTAGTGTTGCATTGGTAAATTGTTATTCATGCCTGAAACCCTTTTACATATAGTACAAATTGCAAAATTCCTTAAATTGAGCGTGGTAAGTTCAATTTATAGAGATTTCCCTGTCAATTTGACAACTGAAATAAACTATGCGGTACAATTAAACACGGTTAATGAAACAGCTATGTCCTGGAAGGAAAGTTATTTTGTTCTTTTTAATAAAAGTTACAACAATAATTTGAAGTTCGGATTCAAACATTCATTTCCAATTTTTTGATAATTATGATCTGAAAAAGCTTTCACTTGATATGGATTGAAAATAATGTAAGTTATCTGTAACCTTTCCATTATGTTCATTGTGATAAAGTATGTTATTTTGTTCACTAAAAGCTTCTAAGTCGTGCTGTAAATGAATGGATACAGAAGAATTTAAACTCTATTATAACAAATAAAGGATAATGCAGTTAACTTATTCTTGACCTTTGAGAAACAAAGATTTATTTATGAAAAATCTATAAAACACGATTCTATTTGACTTCAAGATCATGCATGTGCAAGTATTTCAAAGTAGCAAAGGGACTCATTATATTTGACCTTATGAAAGAGCTATCACCTTTGTAGCTCTCATTTTAAGAGCATCTTTTTTTCAAGACTGGTGAAAATATATTTAGTCTCAGCAGGAGTGCATTGTTTGTCGGTCCTTTCCCTTTTAGTGTGTGGTAAACTGCTGGATGTAATCAAACAGCACTAGACTTGTCTATCAGTCACAGCATACATGTTCTTTCAGACTGTCTGGAGCCAGATTCAATCAGTTGAGATCCTTGCACTTAACACCGTAATGGGCTTTAGAGAGAGAACCTCTTTGGAATTAAAATAACTGAAGACAGACAGAAATGCATTTGGTAACAGAATCTCTTACCCTAAAAAGGTTTGTCAAATTAAAATGAACTTCACATGTTCCACACTTAGATGAGCAATCTTCCATTGCACCAATGTGAAAATAAACACATTTGTATTTAGTAATGTACATCAAAAATCACAGTGGCATAGTCTGTTAGTGTACAGAATATTAATTGTCAAATACAAATTTGTATGTTTAGTATTTCGAAGTCAGAAACAATATATGCAACATGCACAATGTGCTTGTTTTAAAATGATACAAAAAGGTCTGCCTGTTCTGTAGTGTTCTTTGTGTTGCTTATTTAGGATGGTTGGCGTAGTGTTCACAAAGACCACAGTATAGCTTTTACTTCAACAAAGCTATGATTTTATTTGCATTACTAACCTGGGTTTCGACACTTAGTCCTTTAGAACACAGAATTGATCAATAACATCGAACTACACTCATCTACTGCTAATCCCACTACTGGTATAAACTACAATCTAACCTTCTCACACTAACTTCATACTTGTGACAATAAAAGGTTATTATTATTGACTGCACTGATGACCTTCACCAGCTGACTCCTGCATACACTCCTCCCCTAAGGTCCAGCATCACTGCTTTATATCGTTGTATTTACATCTCTCTCTAGTGGCTATTCTTGATACTACATTAACCCTGGTAATGCTGATAATTATGATAATACCACATGTTCTATTCAAGTGTGGAGTTTTGTTGTTAATGTTTGAATCTCAAAAAAACATATGGGGCTGGATTCTCTCCCTCCATTTTGCCAGCATCACACTCACACCCGCGGATTTCCCGATGGCATGTGGGTGCCCACATTGGCCAGCGTCCGGGATGAAGAAACACGCTGCCAGTGGGTGCGGCGAGACGGAGAATCCCACCCATGTATTTTCTATCGAATGGGTCAATTATGTTACACTTTCTATGTTATTCTATTTTCACACAAAGAACACTTCGACTCGAGTTTAAAAAAGGGTGACTAATTAAAAAAGGTGACTTTAATTTTGGCAAGTGGCAAAGACCATGTTGTGATGACAATCTCTTTGCTTTAGCTTCACCTGAGCTGGATAACTGGGACAAGTGTGAAAATTATTTTGTAAATCATAAAGTTTAACATTCCAGGGAGTTTGTATTTGGAAATTTATCAACATTTCAAAACAGTTTGATACCAGTGAGGAGGCTCTACACCTACACACAGAGGTGGACTTATACTTTTCGGGGCCCTGTGCTCTTCCTCTTTGGGGAGGCCATACATCATGCCCTGCCCCCTGGTGAAGTGGTACATCCCAATAATGTTGAGCCCCCCCCCCCCCCCCCCCACCAATGATGTCAACCGCCCCGCCAATTGCATCAATGCCTTCTTGACCCCACCCCCCTCAGCTCACACAATGCAAGGGCCGAGGGCCGGACTGTGGCTCTGGTAGAGCTGCCTCACTCCTGGCTGGCTGCTGCTCCCCGATTCCCTGAGACGTGACAACGGCACGTGCCTGGCTTGCTTAGCATCTCCCAACTGCTGCTCTGCTCACCTCTCAATTGTGAGGTCGGGCTTCGAGCCTCAACCCTCGACAACTGTGTGTGTTCCTGATTGTCTTCCTGGCTGCTGCTGTTGGCTATCTGGCCTGGCCTCGGCTCTCTCTCACCCTCTCTGCCATGTCTGATGGCTGTCCAGCCCTCTCATGCTCAGCTATGCCTTTGGTTGGGTTGCCCTACTCCCCTGGCCACTGCTCCCTGATTCCCCGAGACGCAACACCGGTGCATGCCTGGCTGGCTCGCATGTCCCAACTGCTGCTCAGCTCACCTCTCACTCAGGTAGCTAGGCCTCGAGCCTCGACTCCTGTGTGCTCCTGGATGGCTTGGCTGCTGGATCTCTGGCCTGGTGACCTCTGTTCTTTTTGGCTAGTTAATGTAGTCACCTGAGTTGGCCACTTCCCGATTAAAAATGGAGAACAGCAAAAGCTGAAGGGAAATTCAGCCAACACAGGCAAAAACTAGCAGGTGCAAGTTTACTGTGTATTAGACACTGCAGAAACCCAGGCAGCATCGATACAAGCAGCCATCTGCATAGTAATGTAGCAGCCAGCTACATAGTAATGAGCGATCCCCGGGAACAATCAAAACATTTTGAGGTAAACAAGGCCAAGCCAGACTCCTTTGCGCCAGCAGGAGCCAACACAAAAGAGGTTAACGGACACTTAAAGACCGCCCAACGATCAGGGAACAGCTCCAGTATTGGAGAAATTGAACCAAGCGATTGGAACAAAGTCCAATCACTTGAAACCAGGTACGGGGTCCGCCCCGAAAGGCGGGAAGCCCCTTGGGACTATAAAGTAGAGCCCCCAAGTTCAAATCGTCCTTCTTGACAGGGTCACTCAGCAACGCGAAGCAACCCTTGACAGTGACCTGTCCGGCGGCCTCCAAAGAAGTAAGTCTCAAGTCAACGCTCGCTACGAGATAGGCGCTCCCAGCTACCAGTCCATACCAGCTTTTGAATCCCACAGACTCAGAACCCGAACAAAAGGCTATTTGTTCCCGTGACCTGGTGGGCCAGTCCGAAGCTAAGTATAGGCCTGTTAGTGATAGAAATAGCCTAGAAAGTAGAGTTTATGCATGAGTAGTGATTTACTGTGTATAATAAATGTGCTTTGATTTGAATCTTACTAATTGGTGTGTTGAGTTATTGATCATTACTTGAACTTGAACCTTGTGGCAGTATCATAAAGATACCTGGCGACTCTAGAGCAAAAGTTATAAAACAGAGCCAATTGAACCAACCAAAAGTTAGCAACATTACCCACCCACCCCTATCAGCCTTGACCTGCAAGTCAGGAATCACTCCACTCAACTCAACAGCTGTTGACCAGCACATCCTCCTCGCCTCACTGAAGGCTTCGCAGGCATGCACCATGATGTTAATTCGCAATCTCACTTTTGCCTAGGATTCCTGCCAGACTGAATGCCAGAAATCTGTCTGCTGCTCTGCACATTTACTCAATGGAAATTCAGAAACTTCACACCAATTCAGGAGATCTGTGGCTGAACTGCTTGACGTCTCCTCCACCTCTCAACCTCAAGCAAACTGTTTTCCCACTCTAAAGGGGAATTCACCAATCAGAGCCTGATGTTGTTCTGTATTGTCTGCTGATAGGCTTAAGAAATTTGAATGGGCCTATCAGCAAATTTAGAGATATCAAGGTTCTCATTGGTGTTTTCATGGTGTTTCCACCAGAATTGTCACCTCTCTGCATGGGGCTCCCCATTAGTCGTGGCCCTGCACTTCAGTGCTGTGTGTTTCATTGCAAATCCGCCTCTGCCTACACACTGAAAAGCATGTGTCGAATTCTACTTTGTCCAAGTGGACAAACTGATAGTATAACTCAGGGATGCATTGGAAAGGCTGAATCACCCTTTCCCTTCAGTCTCACACTTTTAAATAGGAAGTGGCGCATGTAGTGGGTGTCGTATTGAATCAATAATGCAGAATTACTATGGTTCTTATGCTATACTATTTTATGTTGCAGCTGATCTCAGAATTCCAATTCAGTCTCATGTAGAGCCGACAACCGAGGCATGGGTGTTCTGATGAAGAACCGTACCTGAAATGTCCACCTGTTTTCCTGTTTGTACAACTCCAAAACTTTTAAGCAATTCATAGAACTAGCGCAAAATCACCAAGACCCGAAGCAGTCGCTCATCCTTCAACGTTACCATTTTAAAACAGCTGCAAGAACCCTGGGGGAACCCATTGCAAAATTCCTTACAAGGTTGCGGAAATTGGCAGATTACTGCAAATTTGTCCGTCCCTGACTGAGATTGTCCACAATAGACTGGTGTATGGAATTACTAATGTCAAAAGAAATTACTGGTGGCGCCCAACCTAGACCTGAAAAAGGCCATTGAGATAGCCTTGTCCTTGGGGAATGCTGAAAAAGGGGCTCAGAGGGCAGCATGGTGGCGCAGTGGGTTAGCCCTGCTGCCTCATGGCTCCGAGGTCCCAGGTTCGATCCCGGCTCTGGGTCACTGTTCGTGTAGAGTTTGCACTTTCTCCCCGTGTTTGCGTGGGTTTCGCCCCCACAACCCAAAGATGTGCAGGCTAGGCTAAATTGCCCCTTAATTGGAAAAAATTAATTGGGTTCTCTAAATTTATAAAACAAAAGAAAAAGGAGCTCAGGAACTTCAAGAGATACCAGACATTAGCAGTCTCAGGATGGGGGGAGGGACCTCGCTTTGAGATGCCGCTAGTTCAGGTAGAGGCGCCCACATGTATCGCCCATTATTGACCTAATATTCCATAGGAACGTTCTAGCAGAACGAAACAACAGGACGACCCCAGGTATACCTGGGAAACCTCTCCGTGGAATGCAAGAGTCAGCCTATGGACTCGTGCAATAGTCCATCGGCTGGTAAGTTTGCCAAAATCAGCAATATGCCTACCACCCAAGCAAGAAGCCAAAGTCAACTCAGGCTCATACTTTAAAGGTATTCCAGCCTCCAAATGCAGGGATGATGCAGTTGAACTTCACCGTTACGACCAAAGTTGCTCCAATAGGGATAAAGCAAGTCAGGAATGGTCATTCCCTAGAGATGGAGGTGGACACACATTCAATCAAATCTGAACAGTTATGCTGCCCTTAAACCTAAGACTGCCGGAGTCAGATTAGCCATATATACAGAGGAATGTCTGAAAACTATGGGGACCACCATGACCCTGGTAACCTGTAGACAGCAGTCATCCGGCTCCCTCTCACAGTAGTGCAAGGATCGGGACCAAGTCAGAGACTGGTTCCAAAAAATCCAACTGGACTGGCTGAAAATTTTTTAACTGGGGATTGGAGGATTATATGAGATTATTACTAAATATCTAGAAGTCTACCAAGAGAGCCTCGGTAAAATAAAAGGAGCAAGGGCCAGGACCTATATTGACCTCAATGCCATGCTAAAATATTTCAGAGCATGACCAGTCCCACACTCATTACGCAAGAAGATAGAGACTGAGCTTGGTGGGTTGGAAAACCTTGGGATAATACGACCAGCGCAGTTTGTGGAGTAGGCCGCATCCATTGTTTCCATCCTCAAACCTGACAGTCAGTCCGCCTTTGCGGTGATTATAAACTCATAGTCAGCAGGGCCCCAAAACTGAACCGGTCCGACCCCATGCCACGCATAGAGGATTTGTATGTCAAATTAACAGGAAGCCAGACCTTTGTGAAACTAGACATGAATCACACCTACCTCCAGCATAATAACATAAGAACATAAGAATTTGGAGCAGGAGTAGGTCATCTCTCCCCTCGAGCCTGCTCTGCCATTCAATAAGATCATGGCTGATCTTTTTGAGGACTCAACTCCACTTACCTGCCCGCTTACTATAACCCTTAATTCCTTTACTGTTCAAAAACGTATCTATCTTTGTCTTAAAAACTTTCAACGTGGTAGCCTCAACTGTTTCACTGGGCAGGGAATTCCACAGATTCACAACTCTTTAGGTGAAGAAGTTCCTCCTCAACTCAGTTCTAAATCTGCTCCCCCTTATTTTGAGACTGTGCCCCCTAGTTCAAGTTTCACCCTCCAGTGGAAACAACCTCCCTGCTTCTATCTTAACTATTCCCTTCTTATTTTATATGTTTCTGTAAGATCCCCCCCCCATTCTTCTAAATTCCAATATAGTTCCTGTCTAACCAGTCCCTCCCCATAAGCCAATCCTCTCAACTCCAGAATCAACCTAGTGAATTGCCTCTGCACACCCTCCAGTGCCAGTACATCCTTTCACAAGTAAGGAGACCAAAACTGTACATAGTACGCCAGGTGTGGCCTCACCAGAACCCTACACAGCTGCAATATAACATCCCTGCTTTTAAGCTCTATCCCTCTAGCAATGAAGGACAACATGCCATTTGTTGTCTTAAATACCTGTTGCACCTGCAAACCAACTTTTTGCGATTCATGCACAAGGATACCCAGGTCCTTCTGCACAGCAGCATGCTGCAATTTTCTATCATTTAAATAATGAGCGGGTTCTCCCAGCCCGGGGCCGGGCCAGAGAATCCCCGCAACCGGGCCACGCTGCCCCGACTCCACAACGCGATTCTCTGCAGAGCGGAGAATCGGTGCCATTGGCGCTGGTGCGTTTGGCGAGAGCCGCTGTATGCGGCCGGGCCTCCAATTCTCCGGCACGGATGGACCGAGTGGCCGCTCAAAAAAGGCAGAGTCCCGCCGGTGCCGTCCACACCTGGTCGCAGCCGGCGGAAACTCTGCGCGCAGTATCGGGGGGCGGCCTGTGGGGGGGGAGGCGGGGGGGAGAGGTGGACTCCGACCCCGGGGGGGGGGGGGGCATATGATGGGGCCTGGCCATGATCGGGGCCCACCGATCGGCGGGCCGGCCTCTCGCTCCCTGATCCTATTTTCTTCTGCGCCAGCCCCTGAACTCTCACGCCATGTTGCGTCGGGGCCGGCGCATTGAGGGAGGCCACCGTGCATGCGTGGGTTGGCGCCGGCGCCACTGCACATGCGCAGATCCCGCAACGCACAGTTTGTGCTGGAACGGGAGACTGGAGCGGCGTGAAACGCTCTAGCACCGTGCTGGCCCCCTATAGGGGCCAGAATTGGTAATCACAGCGAAGGCGTTTCCGATGGCGTGGACACTTTGCCGCCTGATGGGTGAATCCCGCCCAATATTCCTTTTTGCTGTTATTCCTATCAAAATGGATGACCTCACATTTACCAACATGGTACTCCATCTGCCAGACCGTTGCCCACTCACTTAAACTATCTATATCCGTCTGCAAACTTTCAGTGTCCTCTGCACACTTTGCTCTACTACTCATCTTAGTGTCACCTGCGAATTTTGACACATCAACAAATGTAAATATGTCATGATTAGCACACATAAGGGCTTGTACGAGTATACACATCTGCCTTTTGGAGTCTCCTCAGCATGTGCCATATTTCATCGTGTCATGGAGAATATCCTCCAAGGACTACTACCCAAGGTGGCAGTATACCCGACAGCATATTAATCACAGGGCCTACAGAAAGGGGTATCAAACGAACTTGGAGGAGATTTTCAAGTGGTTTCAAATGCAGGCCTGCACCTCAAATGAGTAAAATGCATATTACAAGTGAGCAATGTTGGCAAGTTTGGGGTATCTACTTTATTCAGATATTAATCTGACAGTTATTAATGGTGATATTGCTTTCAGAGTCGCCAGGTGTCAGATGATACCACCACAAGGTTTAACCGGATATCGATCAAAGACCCAACAATCAGTTAGTTAGTTCAAGTTCAATGATAGTTTATTTACACACAAGAATTACTTCGACATGCAACATAAAACACTACAAGCTAAATTACAGCTAACACTACAACAACCTGTACTTAACTTTCAGGCACCCGGCTTTATGCAGAGGAACAAGGCCATTGTTCGGATCTGGAGTGGCTGGGTCTGGAGAAGTGGCTTCCTTTCTGCTGGGCTCATCCGTCTGGTAGCGATCGTTGTTCTTCAACTTCCTTCTGGTCGTGGTGCTGCAATTGGTTTTGGGCACAAGCCGGGGCCAAGAGAGTGCCGGTGCGCTGGTGCCAAAAGAGACTGAACACATGGCAGTGTCTCTTTTTATCCTTCTAGGTTTTCGCGCTCTTTTGGGCGGTCCTTAGCTTTGGACCCAATCATTCGGCAGGCTTCGATTACTGCCTTCGATTTTAGCCAATAAAGGGGCGGGTGCCTTGATGGCTGGGCGTGTCCTGAGTGGTCATTGACCTTGGCGCCAATGAGTCTGCATCTGTATCTGATACCTGAGTACAAGTCTTTTGTTCTGGGGAAATGGGCCATTAGAATGCAAATCGGCTGGGGGTTTCGATAGTGTCTGGTTATCTAGTGGCAAATATATACTTAAGCTCTGAGTTCATCTGGATCCTGCATTGGCCATATTTCCCGTGATTCTTTGCAAGTGGCCATACTTCCCTGTATTAGTGGACATGTTTCCCTTTGTAAGTGGCCATCCCAGCTGTCTACATCCCGTCCTTTTGATCCCAAACGCGATTAGTCCTTCATCCGTCTTTGGTGTGCCGGTTACCCTTGGTCAAGGACAGTTCTACACTACTCTGTCCTATGTTTTTGGAGCATTTACCTACGTTTTTAATACATCACACATTCATAAATTCTAAGGGGCCACTATAAACATTTAATCATACATTTAACTTATTTACACAAGGGAACCTCTAACTGTCATTAGCTAAGCGACACTCATGCTGCTGGCAAATATCAAACGGAACTTAGAATACAATACAAAATTTTTAAACAACAGCAGCATCACATTTCTACTTAAGTCATTACACTCATAGAAAAATACAACCTTTATCTCGTCAGTAAAAAGGTTTAAAAGGTTTGTGGGGTTTGGTGGATTCCAAGGAAAGGGGCTCGGAGTGGATATGTCGGGGAGCGGGAGGCTCTCCTTCGCCATTTGCGGTGTCTAAGTGTCTGAACGACACTGCAGGGTATTGCTATTACCAAGAGGGCTTCTACTGTGTAGGAGAGGGAATACCACTTTACAATATTTTTGCACCATGTGTGGGTATCATTGTTTATTTTCATGTGAGGTGTGGTGTCCGGGCTAGAGGTATCGTGTTGTGTGGTTATGTTCGGGGCCGGTGTGGTGTAGGGGGTGAATACTTACAACGCGCGCAACTGTAGGGATCCAACGATGATCATAATGGAGGTCATCAGTTCTGTCTTCATCTTCGTGTCTTTTTGTTCTTCGTATATTCCTGGGGGTGCAAGCATAATATCTGTTATTACCCTTGGTTAATATCTTGTTTTGTTTATATTTCTCTTCTGAACTTCAATTACCCATTAGAATCGTCACCATGTGTGACTCCCTCATTTATTTTTTGAAATAACCATTTTGGAGAGAAGACATCCGAAAAAAAATAATTCTGTTAATGTACAAGGATTCTCGCAGCTTGTGGTCGATGCATATAGCAGCAAATTTTGTTACAACCAAGTGTGAAATAGCAGTTGGGGTAGCGACCAAAGAGTCGCTGAAAGTAAAGAGTTGAGTGCAGAGACTGTGACAAAAAGCATTCTTTAAACCACACGCAAAAAGAACAGATAAGGGGAAAGAAAGACCTGCAAAGGACAGTAAGGAGTGTTAAGAACTTTTCCAAATTACTCGCAATTACGGGAACATGGGGTGCGTGTGAGCCGTGGCAGGGCAAGAATGGGTGGACTTCCTCGGGTAGGGCGGTGATCAGTGCCGTTGCTCCACTACCCGAGCTTTGCTGACCGAATACATAAGGGGTCCTCATGCAGGGCGGGGATTAGTGCCATTACTCCACTGCTTGGGTGACCTTACACGACCAGAAAGAATTTGTAACGTATGGACTCCGACAATGTGCAGAAGAGTAATCATGACTGCATCAAGAAATTTAGTGAATGGGCGACATTAATTAAAACATGCGAGACCGGAAGAATAAAATGTATCAAGAAATTCCATGTCGAAGTGACATTAACTAAATCCATGTAAGATCAGAAAGAAAGAAAGAAAGAAAGCGGGCAGGCTCCATCAGGAAATAGGACACTGTAAATCTCAGTCGGTTCCTTTTTCTCATCATCTGGACACCTCAGGGTTCAGTATCAAAAAGTGTTGCGAAAGGGTTACCGTAACGGGAGTCAGACTCTGAGTCATCACCATCTCCCGGTTGCCAAACTCGTGTCTGGTGTTTTCGTGCCGTGGCCGTGTGGGCCGTTGTGGGATCCGAATCGTTGTTCCTTATCAATCGATACGAGTTATCGCGTTGCCAATGGGGAATTCTTTGGTCATGAGGGGCGGTAGCTGCAAAGGGCAAATTTCTCTTGTCGGGTGGTGGCGGTGGCTCTGGCTGTGGCAATGAAAGGGGGTATAGGGGGTCAAATATGTCTTGGTCATTGATTTCCAATAAGTCTGGAGTGCTGTCGCTAGCGTCTGAATCAAGTTCAAGGTGGAAAGTCGTTCCTGTGGGCGGAGACACTGTCGGGATCTGTGGACGTGCTGTCCTGGCTGGGGGAGGGTCGGGCCAGGTTGTCAGTGGGCAGGGTGTACTCGTCTGCCATTGCCAGGGAGACGTGGTGTGAGTGGCTGCATTGGGTTCCATAAACATTAAGCTGGTTGAAATGGAACCAACCTGATTTTCCATTGGGGTACGTTATTTTGTATACAGAGGGGCTTACTTTATCCAAAATAGAGTAGCGTCCTGCAAATTTAGGGGAGAGGAACGAACTTGGGTTGTATAGAAAAACCATCACTTGCTGACCGACTGGGTGGACTGTTTTATGAAAGCAGGCGTTACTTTTCCTAGCACCTAGTCGGACAGCTGCATTGAGCTGGGCTGCTTTAATATTTTCCGTGACCTGTTGGACTACTTTTTCGTGGGTGAGGGCGGTGACTGTGGGGCTGGCCAAATCAAGTCCTAATAAATATTCAGTTCCTTTCATGGGTTGTCTGGTCATGAGGGTGTGGGGGGTGAATCCTGTGGAACTTGAGACTGTGTTCCTAATAAACATAAGGGAGAACCGTGTCCCATGTGGTGTTGTGCTTTTGCACCATTTTCCTAATAGTAGCTTTCAGGGTCCGATTCATACGTTCCACAATGCCACTGGATTGTGGGTGATAAGCAATATGGAACTTCTGTTGCATGCCAAAAATTGTCAGGACATTCTGCATAACTCTGCCTGTAAAATAAGAACCTTGGTCCGATTCAATACTGCGGGGGAGTCCCCATCGTGTCAATATCTGCTGCATCAAAATCTTGGCTGTTGCCTTAGCCATGTTTGTCCTGGAGGGAAATGCTTCCACCCATTTTGTGAAGGTGTCGATCACTATCAACACATATTTCAAACCATTTCTCCAGGGGCTGAGGGGACCAATATAATCAAGCTGTAAATTCGTCCATGGGCCAGTAACAGGTCGGGTGTGTCTTAACTGTCCTTGCCTGGAGTATCTTTCTGGATTATTCTGTGCGCAGATTAAACAATTGTCAACATAATGCGTGACATCTGCTTTTAAATCGGGCCACCAGCACAAAGGTCTTAAGTGGGCAATGGTGGTTTCTATCCCCTGATGTCCGTGTCCATTGTGAAATTGGCAAAATTATCTGGTTCCTGTCCTGGGTGGGGACCACATAAATTCCATTCTTTAAAATTATTCCACCCTGTACCATCAGTATGTCCTTGAATTTGTCGCAGGGGGCTGGGAAGGCACCGTCTAAAATTTGTCTAAGAGTGTCGCCTGCCTTTTGGGCCTGGGCTAAATCTTCGATATTTGTCTGTGAGACCTGGACTGCGTGTATCGGCTCACTCTCGGGGGTTGCCAAAATTGACCATGTCGTGATCCTTCCTTTGCTAGGGCGTCTGCCTTTACGTTACCGGGTGGTGTCGAACGATGATGGCTTCTGACTTTTATTGTGCCATATGTGCGGTCTTTAGCTGTTTCAAGAATGTGCTTCAATAATGGGGCTGAGGGTAGAGGTTTACCGTCAGTGGATATAAATCCTCTAGATTCCCACAGGGGCAGGAATTCCATCAAACTGTTAGACATATAAACTGTCCGAATATATATCTGCGGGGGTCGGGAAAGAATCTGGGTGCTGCACTATATATGCAATTGCGGCTAATTCGGCTGCCTGCGATCCTAAGTGACCTGGCAATTTTAGCGATATCTCCTCTAATGCGCGTCCTTGAGCATCTTCCACATAGATACCGCATCCTGTTATTCTTTTTCCATTATCAATGGTGGAGGAACCATCTACATAAATGTTTTAAGAGTTATCCGTGGTCGGGGAATTCTGAGCTTTGCTACCTACGTGTGGGTGTAGCGATTTTGGAATAAAGGGTCCTGTGTGGTGTTTGGCTGCAATGATCTGGCACTCATGTGGGGTTCCTTCATACTGTAAATTATCCGCTAAAAATGTGTGGGTCTTTGTCCGTTTAACTGTGATGTCCCTTCCTTGTAGGAGCAGGGTCCAGCGAGCTGCTCTGATCTGGATAACTGAACCGTCCTTTAACCTACCATCTAACAGTAGCTGCGTTGGGGTGTGCTCAGTTAAAATCGTTACGGCCGGTGATATATGCAAAGTATTGAACTGCCCAAAAACTGTGAGCAAGTGCCGTTCGCAGACTGAAAATCCTTGCTCCACTGGATCCAAAACTCGTGAGGCATAGGCTACGGGTCCGAAACGATCATGTCTTTCTTGGAGTAGTACGGCCGATAGGTTCGGTCGGTGGTCGCTACTTCTATGGCGTATGGAGAGTGTGGGTCTGGGACCTGCAAAGCGGGGGCTGTACCTAGGGCACGTTTTAATGCATCAATGGCATCCGTGTGCTGTGGAAGCCATTCCCATGAGGTGTTCTTTTTAAGGAGCTCGGAATGTGGGGTTGCCTTTGTGGCAAAACCATCTATAAGGTTCCTACAATACCAAACTAATCCTAAAAATGACCGGAGTGCAGTGACATTGTGAGGCAAAGGCAATTTAACTATCGATTCAATCCGTTTCTGTTCTATCTCTCTTTTTCCGTGTGTGATAATGGTGCCTAAATAAAGAACCTTTTCTTTCAGGATCTGGGCTTTTTTTGGGTTAACTTTACATCTGATTGAGTGTAGGAGACCTAGTAATTCGGAAAGAAGCTTAACCTGCTCTTCCCTTGTGTCAGTTTGTAGGAGCAAGTCGTCCACATACTGAATGAGGAATTCAAGTCAGGAAAATTTGGATAGTCCATTTGCCAATTGTCGGTGAAAAGTGGAGGGGGAGTAGTGGAAACCTTGCGGAAGGCATGTCCATGTATATTGCTGTCCTTGGAACGTGAAGGCGAATTTGTATTGGCAATTCTTATCTAAAGGAATGGACCAAATGCCATTGCTAATGTCCAGTACTTTGACTGTAGTCCCTGCTTTAGCATTGTTTCGGAACTCGTGGCAATGGTGGGGGCTGCTAATGGAGTTACTTTATTGAGTTCTCTGTAATCTATGGTTAGTCTCCATGAACCGTCTGGTTTTCTTACAGGCCAAATTGGGGCATTGTTTGTGGAGACTACGGGCCGAATTACGCCTTGATCTAGCAAGCTTTATATTACTTTTGCAATCTCGCCCTCGGCTTGCTGTGGGAAACCATATTGCTTCTGGGGCTTGGGATCGGGACCTGTAATGGTGACTGTTCCTGGAATTTTTTGCAATCATGCTTGTGCTGGGTGAAGGATGTTTTATGACTTCTTAGGACCTCTGTAATCGTCTTATCTGTGGTAATCGCTTGTGGGTCAAACCAATAATTCCCACTGAACATATTCTGTGTTCGTAGTCTCCTACTGTGAGCGTGGCGGAGCTCTTGCTGTTCTGGCCATTTTCCAAACACACTTATTCATGAAAGGAAAGGTTGTGTGAGCTCATGAAATCGATTCCTAAAATGTGCTCTGCTGTTTGGGGCAAATCCACTAAAACAACGGGGTGCTTGGTATTTATGTTTCCGAGTTGAATATCTACGGGGACCATAATGTATCCCCGCTGTACATGTCCTGTAAATCCACTAAGAGTGGTGGTGTCTGTGGCGGGCCATTTGTCACGCTGAAACATTGCGGAGGAGTTTAAAGTGGTGCGGGACCCTCCTGTGTCCCAAAGGAACTCTACTGGATGTCCCCGGACTGTGCCTGTGACGACTGGTCTGCCTGATTTGTCCCAAAGTGTGTCGCAGACCCAAGTTGGGGAGTCTGAAAACTGTCAATCTGTGCTATAGGTCGAATTATCTGGACGGGCGCTAACACTGTGTAGGCCTGGCAGTGTTCCTTGGTGGGGCATTCGCTTGCTGGTTCCGTTGCTGGTTCGGGGGGGGGGTGTTGCATTCACGGGCGTAATGTCCCTGCTGTCCACAATTATAGCATCATCGTGGTGCCTGTGCTCTGGGGTGCTGTCCTTCATTTCTACCCTCATTGACCCATGCGGGGTGCTGATGTGTCCTTACTGGGTTCATATTGGCTTCTGGCTGCTCCTGATCTGCCTTTCTATGTGGGGTTGTTCCCAAGCTCTGGAGAGTCTCTTTATAACCCACACTTCATTATGTGTGGTGTCTGCGGGGCCATAATTCACACAGGCTTATTGACCTGCTTCTGTGGCGTGGGAGACTAAAGTGCGGGCTCATTTGGTTGTGTTGTCGACATTTAAGTGCGCGCGGACTAAATCCCCAAAGACTGCTTTAAAGTGTATCCAAAGGCATCCTGCGTTGGCAGTCGGATGCTCTCCCTTCTTTTGTCTACAACGGTTTAGACCTTCTACGGGGTCTCCTCTGTTGCAACCAATTGCGTCTAAAATAGCTGTTTTCATCTCCTGGAGGCTTCCTCCTCCTACATTCTGTGGATCGGGTAATGCTGAACTAACGGATGGGTCAAGGCTCATTACCATAAGCTTCACTTCCTCCGGTTCGTCCAGACTGTACATAACTGTCTGTTGTCTTACTCGCTCAAAGAAATGGTGTGGGTCTGCTGTGGGTTGAAGTGGTTCAATTTTGGCGCAAGCATCTCTCAATTGTGTGATGGTTAGTGGGGTGGTGTACCTGAAATCGGGTCCATCGTCAATCGGTGACTTGCGTTGCGTGGTGACTGGATTCATGGGGTTGTGTGCTGCCTGTGCAGTCGGTGGTGCAGATGCTTTCCTTTTCGGGGCCTGGGGGGCTCTATTCTGATTCTCAGTGTCTTTTACATATCTATGGGCAGTTTCATTGAGTTCCTGCCAATTGGGGCCATTTTCCTGATCTAAATTTGGTCCAAAGGTGTCTCTGAATCTGTTGTGCACTAAGAGCAGTGACTGTAACCTGGCTATTTGTTGCCTACATTTGGGTGATCGACGGAACTCTGCCTTTGTTCCGTTGTGGAACTACGGAGTGCTCGTAAAGCTGCCTTCAAATCTGTGCATTGTTTCTTTAACTGTTCTACCTGTTATTCCGTCTCTTCTCTTACCAAAACTACGCGCTGTGTATCTTGGTAGGCCTTATTGTATTGTGTCTCAAAGCTGCTCAGATGAACTATACAAGATTGGTATGCCCGTTTGACATCAGCCATCTCCTTGTCTTTTGCTGCTAGCTGCTCTCGGAGTTGCTTGCACATTAACTTTCTCGCATTCACTAAAATTTCCCTCACTCTTCTCTTTCTCTACAAGCTATCTGCGGAGCGTCCTCACAACCTCCTTTGTGCCTCGCAATTGTGCCAGACAGGACACGATTGCCATCGGCTTACAAACTTTTCCTACATTCTTTTTATGTATCTCGGTCCAGTTATCCCCAGGTTTGTCCTGTACTACCTGGACCTGAATCTTCATTCAAACAAAACTCGGACAGAGTGGCCATCCTTTCCCCTTCAAGTACTTTCTCAATTCCTCTTCCCATATGGGGGACTGCTCTGCTCTACTGGTCGCTGCGACCTCGAGTTCCTGCGGATTCATTAGGCGTTCCATTGCCTTTGCTGCCACTGCTACTAGTATCTCTTTTCCTCTACTGCAATTTGGGACAGGGGGGAATAGAGCAGTGATCTGAACAGCGGGTATGGCCTCAGCTATTTCCCGGTTCACAATACTCCCGATAGTTTTACGCAACAAAATCTAACGAGTTTACCCTATATCCCTGTTAGTACGCATGCAAGTTAATACTGTGATGAACGGTTACTGCCTTATCATCATGTAAAGTGATGTCCCCTTTAAGACCGGGCTTGGAACCCTGGGGACTCCGCCTCTGGCTCCGCCCATCTGTGACCCATATATAAAGGGCTGCATCAAGGGGTTTGTAGCAGTCAGCATTTGTCTCAGCTCTAACATAGTTCTTAGTCTAATAAAGCCTTCTTTACAGTTTAACCTCTAAGCTTCGTTATTGAGGGTACCTCAATTTATTAGACTAAACTAGATTCAGGATGGACGCAGGCCTCAAACCAGAGAAGCTCAATCTGGAAGCACGAACACCGGAGGCGAAAGAAAATTTTAAATACTGGCTGCGGTGCTTCGAGGCCTACCTGGACTCCACAGACACTCCCATCCTGGGGCCACGCAAGCTGCGTCTACTCCACGCCCGGGTGAGTCACAGAATCTCCGCCACGCTCGAAAAGGCGACGACTTATGATGAGGCGGTCGAGTTACTCCGCAAGCGGTTTGTCAAACCCATCAATGAGGTTAACGCCCGGCATCTGCTCTCTACCTGCCGGCAGCGCTCGGGGGAATCGCTAGACGAGTTTGTTGAGAAACTCACCGCGCTTGCCAGGGACTGTGACCATCAGGATGTGACAGGGGAAGTCCATATGAACCTGCACATCAGAGACGCTTTCGTGTCCGGCATCCGCTCGACCTACATCCGGCAGCGGCTGCTCGAAAATGGGGCAAATGACCTCCAGGACACGCTAACGCTCGCCTTCTCTCTGGAGGTGGCCCGACATAACTTGGGTACGTACCCCGCGGACTCTGTGAGCCCCCCCCCGGACTTGCTCCGACTCAGCCGTATTACAGGCCTGCGCCACTCGGCGACCCGCGCACCATGGGGGCACATCGTGCTACGTCTGCAGACAGGGCCAGCACCTACGCCCACGCTGCCCAGCCCGCTTCGCGATCTGCAGCGACTGCGGGAAGAAAGGGCATTTTGCGAGGGTCTGCCTGGCCAGACCCAGGGGCCAGAAAAACAAAGAACAGCTGGCCTGAAAATCAGGCTCTCAGGCCCGCAGGCCTCACAATGCTGCTGCGCACCGACCCAACACGCCCCCTTCTGACGCGTCATCAGCCTCGTGTGAATCATGGGAGTGGCCATCTTTTCAGCGGCCATCTTCTCGACCCGACACGTGCAACCGGCGGCGGCGGCCATTTTACGAGTCCGACTCGGCTGAGGACTCTGACTACCCATGAGTGGGTGCGATCACCCTTGACCAGACTCGGCCAAAACACCTGCAGAACTCCATGATGCAGGTTCAGGTCAACGGGCGCGACACTGCATGCCTCTTCGACTCCGGGAGCACAGAGAGCTTTATCCACCCTGAAACAGTAAGGCGCTGCTCCCTACACACCCATCCCGCATCCCAAACCATAGCCCTCGCATCTGGGTCCCACTCGTTGCAAATCAAGGGGTACTGTATTGCGGATCTCTTGATCCAGGGCGCCAAATACACCCGTTTCAAATTTTATATCCTCCCTCACCTCTGTGGCCCCCTGCTGCTCGGACTGGATTTCCAGTGCAGCCACCGAAGCCTGACGCTGAAGTTCGCCGGCCCCTGCCCCCCCCTCACGGTATGCTGCCTTGCGACACTGAAAGTCGCACCCCCCTCGCTATTCGCGAACCTCACTCCTGACTGTAAGCCCGTCGCCACCAGGAGCCGGCGCTGCAGTGCCCAAGATATGGCTTTTATCAAGTCAGAGGTCCAGCGTTTACTGGGAGAGGGGGTCATCGAGGCTAGCAACTGCCCTTGGAGAGCGCAAGTGGTGGTAGTCCGGTCCGGGGAGAAGAAACGGATGGTCATGGATTATAGCCAGACCATAAACCGATTCACGCAGCTTGATGCGTACCCCCTTCCTTGCATCGCGGAAATGGTAAATCGAATCGCCCAATACCGAGTCTTTTCCACGGTCGACCTCAAATCCGCCTACCATCAGCTCCCCATCCGACCAAAAGACCGCCCCTATACTGCCTTTGAAGCAGCCGGCCGGCTCTTCCACTTCCTCAGGGTCCCCTTCGGTGTCACAAATGGGGTCTCCGTCTTTCAAAGGGCGATGGACCAAATGGTGGACCGGTACGGTTTGCGGGCTACATACCCGTACTTGGACAATGTCACCATCTGCGGCCATGACCAGCAGGACCATGACGCTAACCTCAAAACGTTCCTCCAGACCGCCTGAGCCCTTAACCTGACCTATAATGAGGGCAAATGCGTTTTCCACACCACCCGGCTGGCCATCCTCGGCTATGTCGTGGAAGACGGGGTCCTAGGTCCCGACCCCGATCGCATGCGCCCCCTTAAGGAACTCCCTCTCCCCCGCAGCCTCAAGGCCCTCAAACGGTGCTTGGGGCTTTTCTCCTATTACGCCCAGTGGGTCCCCAAGTATGCGGACAAAGCCCGCCCACTCCTAAAGACCACCATTTTTCCCCTCTCAGCTGAGGCTCAATTGGCCTTCAACCGCATCAAGGCCGACATTATCAAGGCGGCGATGCACGCGGTGGACAAAATCATCCCTTTCCAGGTAGAGAGCGATGCATCAGACATCGCCCTGGCTGCTACCCTCAATCAGGAAAGCAGACCAGTAGTGTTCTTCTCCCGAACCCTCACCGCCTCCGAGGTTCGACACTCTGCAGTCGAAAAGGAGGCACAAGCCATTGTGGAGGCACTACCTCGCCGGTAGGAGGTTTGCCCTCGTCACCGACCAACGGTCAGTCGCCTATATGTTCGATAACACGCAACGGGGCAAGATAAAAAACGATAAAATTTTGAGGTGGAGGATCGAACTCTCCACCTACTCGTACGATATCAAGTATCGTCCAGGGGAGCTCAACGAGCCCCCAGATGCCCTGTCCCGCGGCACATGTGCCAACGCGCAGGAGGACCGCCTGCATCCACAATGACCTCTGCCACCCGGGGGTTACCCGGCTCGTCCATTTCATCAAGTCCCGCAAACTACCTTACTCAACCAAGGAGGTCAAGGCCATGGTCAGGGCCTGCCAAGTCTGTGCAGAGTGCAAACCGCACTTCTGTCGGCCAGACAAGGTTCGGCTCGTGAAGGCCTCGGGCCCCTTTGAGCGACTGAGCATGGACTTCAAGGGGCCCCTCTCGTCCACCAATCGTTATGCCTATTTCCTCACCGTGATCGATGAGTTCTCCCGTTTCCCATTCGCCATTCCCTGCCCCGACATGACCTCAGCAACTGTGATTAAGGCACTGCACGGCATCTTCACCCGAGTGCAAAGAGGCAAAAGAGGGAGGCTTCATCGTCGCTGGAGCAATGGGAATGAAATGGACTTAAGTGGTGGGATGTTATAATCCCCACACAGACCACAGGCATGTTCGGTTGATCTCCCCGTAGGGTTCGTGGAGTATGAATTTCCATATCGAGGCGGTCTCAGGCTGGCACAATAGCGTTTTACCCCGCAGCTGCAGCTTCTTTTCTGTTCAATAAATAAACCTTTGTTTTGCCTCGCCTGGCCTTGGCTGAAGTGAGTACCCTTACTCAATGTGGAAAAAGGAAATTGAAAAGGGGGGCCGCCTCTTCTTTGGAAGAGAAAATGATTATAACGGAGAAGGATGTGGACAGGGTAGAATATCTATGGATGGGAATAGGAATGTTAGACATAAAGGAAAAAAAGCAAACTTCGCCCATCTATTATTGATGCCCAATCAGCAAGAGAGATTTAACCAGGAACTTTGAGTCAAAAGAGGAATGGATACAGGGACAAATTCAAATGTTATGGGTGATTTCAATTTGCAACAGATAGATTGGGAAACATAAATCTAGGAAAGGTGCAGCAAACAAATAACGTAACCAATGGGAATCCAATTAATCAAGGAACTCACTTACCAAATGTGAATCTCTTATGGAGAGCTTGAATGTGGGGTACATTCTCATGGTGGTCAAAGGAAGAGTTACAAGGACACTTTGAAGGCTTTGCTTCGGAGTTTTGATCTTGACCCAAATCCTGGGAGAGGTTCACTCAGAATCATTGGACATGGTGCAACCAAACAAAACAAAATGGTGCAGCTTCGTTTGAAAACAAACCATATCAGATGCAAAGAGAAAATGCAAGGAGAGGACATTCTAAACTGGGAACTCATCCAAAATTCAATTGTCTGTGGTATCCTGTCTTATTTGCAGTAGAACCTTCCAGACACACTATCAGCTTAGCAGTCATCGACATATCCACCGGAACAATAAACACTCTGGATGATGAACATGGCCAGCTTCGCCTCAAAGGACGAAGAACTGCTTAGCTACTACTGAGTTAGAAGTTTGTGGATTCAAATTGCACTCCAGAGATTCACGCACAGAAATCCAGGCTAGTACTGTGGGAGTGCCACACTGTCGGGAATTGCTGCACTGTCAAAACTGTCGTCTTTCAGATATGCTAAACAGTGGCCTAGTATTCTCTCTGAATTGGCTTAAAAGATTCTATGGCACCAATTCAAAGAAGAGCAGGGGAGTAATCCCTGGCGTCCTGGTCAATACATGAAAGCAGATATGGTCATTATCACACTGCTGTTTGTGGACCTTACCATGCACAAATTGGTTACCATGTTTCTTACATTACAACCATGACTACACTTCAAAAGTACTTTGTTAGTTATAAAGTGCTTTGGGACATCTTAAGATCATGAAAGTTGCTATATAAATGTATTTTCTTTTCTCTCACACTGCTGCCAACATTATCCCCATCCATTAATTAGCTGACAAATTTCACCTCTCCCAATAGGGTCAATCTTGCTTACTGACAAAGTGCTACCTTCATATATTTAGCATACTTTCACATGAACCAAACACATGAGCCAAACAATTCACCAATTCCGTAAAAGGTACCTGTGGTGACATCCTCATCCTGTGTACAATGCTCACCGACATGACAGATGAGGCAGAAGGCTTGGGGGAAGCTAAATGAAACAAATCCTAGGTTAATTGTTAAGGAAGGAAGGGTGTAAGAAATATGTGGGTTGATTTTAAATCTGGGACCTTGGCCTTATGAGTGGCAGAGTCAGATGGCAGTAGCAGTGGGCGGACGCGGACGATTTAATCAGCCAGGTTTCATGTGAATCCGGCAGTAAGGGCTGCTGCCTGAACCCAACAGAGCTTCGAGGAGATTGGCAGATGGCATGAGGCCCAGGGGAATGATTGTTGGCACTCGTTAAGGGTGATTGTTGTCAGGAGAGGGGGAAAGGAGCCCGGGGGCGGGGAAGCCTAAGTTTCCTTATGGATCCCAAAAGGGCCTTCTTGCTCTTCCTTTCCCACAAGGAAATTAAAAACACGTTTTTAAAAATGATCTTGTTGGGCCTTTTCCGGCCCTGTCTCCTGTTGAAATAAATGTTGCCATTATCAGGACCCAATGAGCATATTCATACAAGATCCCTGCTGGTTGCGGGTGTGAAAACCTCATGTCAGCAACTTGCACTTGCAGTCAGTAGAATCTTGATGAATTTCTCACTCCATTTAATTGTCAGAAAGCCACACATGCCATTTCTGTATCAGCATTCAACTATGCTGAGTGATAAGGGGCTGGTATAGCACAGGTCTAAATCGCAGGCTTTTAAAGCAGACCAAGGCAGGACAGCAGCACGGTTCAATTCCCATACCAACCTCCCTGAACAGGTGCCGGAATGTGGCAACTAGGGGCTTTTCACAGTAACTTCATTTGTGACAATAAGCGTTTTTCATTTTCATTTCAATTTGACACCAAAAACACACACTTTCAGAGATCGGGCATTCCTGTCTTAGAACATAAGTATCAATAATAAATGAAAAAACATTCGTCTTACTGTCCCACAGGATCAAGCTCGACATTCACTAGGTCTGCATATTGGAGTGGAGGGACAGATCAGCGGAGCTCCTGCTACGAGCCTCAAAGATTTCCCTCAGTGGTGACTGAAGTATTTCAATCAGAATGAGTGATCTCTGGCACTGGAGAAATAGAATATAAACAATCTGAGGCTCATTCTTGGATATTCATTTGATATAAACTATTCCCCATCGCAACATAGTAACTCACCAATAACTTTGATCCTAACCAATATGACAGCTGATATGCAGCGGTTTCTCCCCCTTCCCCTGACACCCCATCCATCCTCTCACTTGCTATCTGAAATCCAAGGCCAAGCAAGTTGTCTCAAGGTTTCAACATTCATTGCTTAGAGTATAATCATAGCCATATCAAAAAACACAAATGCATTAATGTATTTCTCCCACAAGCATAATGCAATCATAATGTGCAATGTTTTCACAAAATATATATGCAAATATATATCCTTGAGAGTCCAATAAATGAAAGAGATAAAAAGGTAAAAGAGGTTCACAAATTGGCCAGGAGAGCTAAAAGACAGAAGAGTTTAGGATCCTAGGGAATTTTGCAAGAACCTTGAAAGAATTTATTTAAGTATAATCATAGCCAGCAGGTAAAACACGGAATATTCAATAATCCTAAAGGCATCATGATATCAAGGACAGAAAGCACAGCAAATATACTGAATAAGTTCTTCTTTTTTTTTATTTATGGTGTGAAATTTTTCAGTAGCAAAGTTTAATTTCTATGGTGGAGGATGAATGTGGTGGAAATACTGAAATAAACTTGATTAGTTTGCGCTCAGGAAATTGAAAAAAGACAAGACACGGCGCTCAGATGGATTTCATGAAAGAGCACTTAATAAACTTTAATAGTAATCTTTATTGTCACAAATAGGCTTACATTATCACACAATGAAGTTACTGTGAAAAGCCCCTAGTCGCCGCATGCCGGCTCCTGTTCGGGTACACAGAGGGAGAATTCAGAATGGCCAAATTACCTATCAGCATGTCTTTCGGGACTTGTGGGAGGAAACCGGAGCACCCAGAGGAAACCCATGCAGACACGGAGAGAATGTGCAGACTCCGCACAGACAGTGACCCAAGACGGGAATCGAACCTGGGACTTTGGAGCTGTGAAGCAACAGTGCTAACCACTGTGCTACCGTGTAGGCCTTCATTTCTTAGAGAAATGAAAAACAAAATTAGTGTAATGTACTGACTTTTATCTTTACAGAATCTGGAGGAGTGCCCTCGATTGGAAAGTCGCTAAAATCCTACCATTAAAATGGACCGAAGAATGACCTCAACACAGCAGGTCAATGTACCTAAGACCTGGTGTAGCTTTAGTTTGAAAGACAGGGTACCCTTGGATGGGAATGATATTGGAGCACCAGCTACCCGTTAGGTTTCAGTAATCTCAAAGGGAATAAATGTCTCCTTACCACAGTCCTAAATGATCAACCCCTTATCCTGAGACTGTGCCCGACATCCTAAATAGAATAGAACAGAGCTTTATTGCCAATGCAAAAGTGAAAATTTGTCTTTGGCTTCACCTCCAGAAAAACATTTAATCATACAGTCATTAATTAAAAACGGTGAATATTTCTCCAGCAGGGGAACAATCTTTAATCCTGTGAACCCTTCAGAATCTTGTATGTTTCAATGAGGTCTCCTGTCATTCTTCTAAACTCCAGAGAGTATAGGCCCAATTTACTCAGCCTCGCATTTTGGGACAATGCTTTCACCCAGGCATCAATGTAATGAAACTTTGCTACATCACTTCCAAGGCAAATATATCTTTCTTTAGATATGGGGACTAAAAATACTTACAGTGCTCCAGGTGTGACCTCACCAAACCATTGTATCTTACAGCAAGATGTATTCATTCTTGTATCCTAATTTCTTGACAATGAAGGCAAACCATGCCATTTGTCTTCCGACTTTCATACCATTTGTTCATGTTAACCACCTGGGCAGGGTCTATCGGCCTCGCCATGCCCGACTCAGGAGGTGACGTGATCAGTAAATCTCTCTCTCTCTCCAGAAACAGAGAGAGCCCTCTCACAAGATTTATTGGCCTCTTGCGCCTTGCGAGATCTCACGAGGTCTCGTGAGGCGTCGCAATCAGGATCCCGCCCATTGAGGCCAAGACCCAGATTTGCATGTTCAAGTGAGTATTTAGTCTTACTTAAATATGTCTACGCTGGATCTACCCAGCTCCCGGGACCTAATGGCCTTGCCTCGGTGAACCCAAACAAGCGCCGTTTAGCATTGGTTTCCACAAATGTGAACCAGGCGTACTGGTACTTGGGGGTCTCCTAGGTGATTAAAGGCCTCTGGGTGGCTGGGTTCTGGGCAGGGTGCTACTCTGGCACCCCAAATGCCATCTGGGCACCTGGACACTGGCATCCTGGCAGTGCCACTCGTTTATTCATCGCCCTTCATGGTTGAGTAACTTTGAAGTGGTCATCTGAGAAACTAACCACAATGCTTGTAAACATCAAAGTTTGATTGACAGCTTGTGGACCACTTCAAACAGAATTAAGTGCTTTCCAATCACCTCTCTTGGTTGAGTGACTTTGAAGTAATCAGGTACAATTCAGCTCCAATGGGATAGTCTCTCAACGGAGACTATTTCTCAAGGGTTTTGAAACTAAATCACACAAGCAATAGATCCACAGGGTAGGAGGCAGGATAGAAGAATAAGTATAGACAACTAAATATAAGCACTGAATGGTGCAAGTAGCTATGTTGTGGCTGAAACTGCAGCTGGGGAAGGGAGCTTAGGCCAATGTGGTGTAACGTGTTGGCCTATAGTGCACTTAGTCTATGCACTTTGTGTAACCTTATCTATAGGAAGAAAAATGGAGAAAGATTTACAATGCGTTTCCAAACAATTCTCTTCAGGAGAGATAAGGGAGAAATTTCCACATCATAGTTTCTGTCAAAATGATGGGACCTTCAGTGAGCAGGGGACCCGTTGTTCTCAGCAGTGGGCTTTGCTCTGGCTCTTTGACTCAGCCACAACATTAGTATCTGGCTTTTGGGTTTCTTCAACAATGAGATAAGCCAGGTGGAATGATAACATGCAAAATCTGCCAAAGGAAATCCCTCCAATTAATGCAACATCATCAGGGGTCAGAAACGCTCAACTGTGCGTGCATAGCTGAGGATGTAGCCATCACAGAAATAGAGAGGAGGCCTGCTCCCTGGGTCTCTCACTCTTACCTGCAGGTCTTGCTGTGGGATCTGAGAGGCTGAAGTGAAGTGATATGATGTTTGCCAAGCAAGGGAGGAAGCGGCTTATCTCTTAAACCAAACAGGAGAAGATCAAAGTGACCGAGGAAGCCAGCAAACAGGAATGAATCCTTCCAACCTTGATACAGTGCCTCAGGATGATCCAGAAACTCAGCAGGATGTGAAAAGTAAGGGGAAAATACTTTGAGGTGCCGAGCCCCAACATCCCATGATGTTGCCGACTTCCCCAGGGTGCTCCTGCACAACACTATACAGAACACACCATCTAGCACCACTCATTCCTGGCACCTCACATAGCCACCTGAACTGTCAATACGCACAGATGTCCTATTACTCTCACACATCCGTGCCTCACAGTCACCCTCCATAAATGTTGCCTGTCCTTCTTGTCCAAATAAGCCATTTCTAATGTTCATAGCTCACTGTTTTCTCTCCTTGCAGGAGAAGAATGCACAGCTTCAGGGAGAGACAGATATCCAGGTTGGGTTGAGGGATTGTGGCTTGGCTATCATCATGATGGCCAATGGAAATGCATGGTTATCTGATCCATGATGGTGCAGGTCCAGTAAGTTGTAGATGCCGCTAATGACCTGTCGTGAAAGCCTGATCCTCCTGAAGCACTGGTGTTGAGAGATATGATTATCTGAATTGGGCAATTTCAGTTGCTTTGAACTGGATCTCTGTGTCCATCCCCTGCTCCCTGCGAAGCAGCACGTGGTTCAGGAGAAGAAACTGGTGTTAGTGCTGTTGCTAGTGTTGTTCCTGTTATTACTAATTATGCTGGTTGTGATGTTGCTGCTCTTCGTGTTCCACATGGTGGGGGCTGGGGTAACAGCTGTATAAACTGCTCCAAAGCTGTGGTGAATGCTGGAGCAATAAAAGTGCAACTGAAGGTGAATAAAGTCCAAACTGTTGGCAATCACCTGTCAAGCAGTGAAAGCACTCTCTAAGGAGGAGTGTAGTGTGTAACAGTCTTTCACCTGGCCATGGCTGCAGCTCTTCTCTTTAGTTCCACTGATCAATGGCTTCCCAGCCTGTTAGTTTTACTGAAGAAGCAGTCCCCTGCGTTTCCCTCATTTCCCCCTGGCGACTTGTTGACAGCTGAGGAAATAGATGCACCATTGTTAAAAGCAGAATGTTTATTTAAAACAGCAATTAATTACCTATTTCAGAATAATTATTACATACCTGACACCTCCAGATGCCTACCTGTTTGTCTGAAAACCCATCCCAGTGAAACATAGTAATGTCCAGATGTCGTTAAGATCCTGTCCAGAGAAGACATACACACAGACCCACGTCCGAGTAACTGTGAAAATTCTCCACAAGATCTTTAATCATGTGGCACTGAAACTTGCTTAACAAGGGTGTCCCCAAAGTGAGGGACTAAGACATTGGACACAAATTAAAGGAAATGAAACAGAGTCCCGTGTCGGATGCGCTTAGCCAGGTTTTTCCCGGTGCTTGCAGCGCCGGAAACAACCCTGCTATCAAACGGGACTCTGCTTAATTTCTGGGCCTCGGTAAGGGATGCCCCACCGAGGCCGCACTTAGTCCCATTTCCTGCACTAATGAGCTCAGCTCGCCTCTGCAGGAAGAGACCGGGGCGGCATTGTTAAATAGCACCCCGATCTCTAGATCCCCACCATGACCTCCGGATGCTCCCAATACCCCAACTCACCAATGAGGTTGGTTGTTGAGCCCCTGCCTCATAAGGACAGGCACCCTGGGCCTGATCTCTAGCACAGGCCAAATGCCACCTGGGCATCGCCAGCCTGAACCTGTGGAATGCCCCTGCCAATATCATCTGGGCACCCTGGAAGTGCCAGGGTGGCACCCAGGTGACACTGCTAGGATGCCTGGGTGGAATTGGGGGTGCCAGTGTACCACCCTGCCCAGAGCCCAACCATCCAGAGGCCCCCAATCGCCTGGAACACCCCTCCCCCCAAGTGCCTGTATACCTGGTCCATGCCTGTGGAAACCAGTGCTAAACGGCACTTGCTCTGCGTCTCCGAGGCCGTCCGATCCTAGGCGCTTGATAAATCTGGCATAGGCATATTCAAGTGAGACTATCTACTCATTGAATATACAAATCTGGATCCTGAGCTCAATGGGCAGGATCCAGATCGCAATGCCTCGCAAGATCTCGTTAGATCACGCGAGGTGTGACAAGGTCGGTAAATCTAACAAGGGGCGAGATCACCCCATTGAGTGTGGAGCAGCAATGAGCTGAATGGCCTACATCTGCTGCTACGTCATCTGATCTTATGGTGAGAAAGATTCTAATAGATAAAGAATGATGGGTGATGGTACTACGCCCCAGTGCTCACCAATCTCATCCACAGATGCTTGCTGAAGCCCTTACCCTCATTATTATGAGAGACCTGATTCAGCATGTCTGCATCACTTTCTGTCCTAATGCTCTCTGTGTGGTTATTCACAGCCCTGGCCTTGTATTGTTGCTGGCAATTGTTTTAAAATACATTTTTACTGGATGTGGGCTGGCTAGGCCAGCATTATTGCCCATCCCTGATTGTCTTTGAGAAGGTGGCGATAAACTGCCTTTTTGAACTGTTGCAGTCTATGTGGTGTAGGTACACCCACAATACAATTAGGGAGGGAGTTCCAGAATTTTGACCCAGCGATAGTGAAGATTATAAAAATATAAGAACATTAAAACATAAGAACTAGGAGCAGAAGTAGGCCACCTGGACTCTCGAGCCTGCTCCACCATTCAATAAGATCATGGTTGATCTTTTTGTGGACGCAGTTCCACTTACCCGTCTGCTCACCAGAACCCTTAATTCCTTTACTGTTCAAAGATCTTTGCCTCAAAAACATTCAACGAGGTAGCTTCACTGGGTAGGGAATTCCACAGATTTACAACCCTTTGGGTGAAGAAGTTCCTCCTCAACTCAGTCCTAAATCTACTCCTCCTTATTTTGAGGTTATGTCCTCTAGTTTTAGTTTCCACCCACCAGTGGAAACAACCTCTCTGCTTCTATCTTATCCAGTCCCTTCATGATTTTATGTTTCTGTAAGATTCTCCCCTCATTCTTCTAAATTTCAAAGAGTATAGTCCCAGTCTACTTAGTCTCTCCTCATAAGCCAATCCTCTCAGTTCCGGAATCAACCTAGTGAATCTCCTCTGCACTCCCTCCAGTGCCAGCATATCCTTTCTCAAGTATGGAGACCAAAACTGTACACAGTACTCCAGATGTGGCCTCACCACTACCCTATACAGCTGCAATATAATCTTTCTGTTTTTAAACTCCATCCCTCCAGCAATGAAAGACAAAATTCCTTTTGCCTTCCTAATTACCTGCTGCACCTGGAAACCAGGGTCCCTCTGCACGGCAACATGCTGCAATTTTTTACCATTTCAATAATAGTCCATTTTGCTGTTATTCCTACCAAAATGGATGACCTCACATTTACCAACATTGTTCACCATCTGCCAGACCCTTGCCCACTCACTGAAATTATCGATATCCCTCTGCAGAATTTCAGTGTCCTCTGCAAACTTCTTTACTGTATCACTCATCTTAGTGTCATCTGCGAACTTTGACACATTACACTTAGTCCCCAACTCCAAATCATCTATATAAATTGTAAACAATTTCCGGCCCAAACCTGATCCCTGAGGCACACCACTCGCCACTGATCGCCAACCAGAAAAACACCCATCTATCCCCACTCTAAGCTTTTTGTTAGTTAACCAATCCGCTGTCTATGCTAATACATTACTCGTAACACAGTGCACCTTTATCTTATGCAACAGTCTTGTGTGCAGCACCTTATTGAAGGAATGCTGATATTTTTCCAAGTCAGGGTGGTGAGTGACTTTGAGGGGATCATCCAGGTGGTGGTATTCCCATGTATCTGCTGCCCTTGATCTTCTCAATGGTAGTGGTCATGGGTTTGGAAGGTACTGCCTAAGGAGCCTTGGTGAATTCCTGCAGTGCATCTTGTCGGTGGTACACACGGCTGCTCCTGTGCGTCAGTGGTGGAGGGAGTGAATGTTTCTGGAAAGGGTGCCAACATACAGGTTGCTTTGTCCTGGATGGCGTTGAGCTTCTTGAGTGTTAATTGGAGCTGCAGTCATCCAGGCAAGTGGGGAGTATTCCATCACATTCCTGACTTGTGCCTTGAAAGTAGTGGGCAGGCTTTGGGGAGTGGGGGTGAGTTACTCACCGCAGGATTCCTAGCCTCTGGCCTGCTCTTGTAGCCAAGGTATTTATGTGGCTAGCCCAGTTCAGTTTCTGGTCAATGGTAATCCCCAGGCTGTTGATAATAGGAGGTTCAGTAATGGTAATGCCGTTGAACGTCAAGGGGCGATGGTTTGATTATTTCTTATTGGAGATGGTCGTTGTCTGGCGCTTGTGTGGTATGAATATTACTTGGCACTTGTCAGCCCAAGCCTGGGTATTGTTAAGATCTTGCAGCATTCTTAGTGAACTAAAATTTGAAAGGCTGTGTTCAAAGCAGTACTTTTTCCAAATTGCAACGAAACCCTTCAAAGAACAAAGAACAAAGAAATGTACAGCACAGGAACAGGCCCTTCGGCCCTCCAAGCCCGTGCCGACCATGCTGCCCGACTAAACTACAATCTTCTACACTTCCTGGGTCCGTATCCTTCTATTCCCATCCTATTCATATATTTGTCAAGATGCCCCTTAAATGTCCCTATCGTCCCTGCTTCCACTACCTCTTCCGGTAGCGAGTTCCAGGCACCCACTACCCTCTGCGTAAAAAACTTGCCTCGTACATCTACTCTAAACCTTGCCCCTCTCACCTTAAACCTATGCCCCCTAGTAATTGACCCCTCTACCCTGGGGAAAAGCCTCTGACTATCCACTCTGTCTATGCCCCTCATAATTTTGTAGACCTCTATCAGGTCTCCCCTCAACCTCCTTCGTTCCAGTGAGAACAAACCGAGTTTATTCAACCGCTCCTCATAGCTAATGCCCTCCATACCAGGCAACATTCTGGTAAATCTCTTCTGCACCCTCTCTAAAGCCTCCACATCCTTCTGGTAGTGTGGCGACCAGAATTGAACACTATACTCCAAGTGTGGCCTAACTAAGGTTCTATACAGCTGCAACATGACTTGCCAATTCTTATACTCAATGCCCCGGCCAATGAAGGCAAGCATGCCGTATGCCTTCTTGACTACCTTCTCCACCTGTGTTGCCCCTTTCAATGACCTGTGGACCTGTACTCCTAGATCTCTTTGACTTTCAATACTCTTGAGGGTTCTACCATTCACTGTATATTCCCTACCTGCATTAGCCCTTCCAAAATGCATTACCTCACATTTGTCCGGATTAAACTCCATCTGCCATCTCTCCGCCCAAGTCTCCAGACAATCTAAATCCTGCTGTATCCTCCGACAGTCCTCATCGCTATCCGCAATTCCACCAACCTTTGTGTCGTCTGCAAACTTACTAATCAGACCAGTTACATTTTCCTCCAAATCATTTATATATACTACAAAGAGCAAAGGTCCCAGCACTGATCCCTGTGGAACACCACTGGTCACAGCCCTCCAATTAGAAAAGCATCCCTCCATTGCTACTCTCTGCCTTCTATGGCCTAGCCAGTTCTGTATCCACCTTGCCAGTTCACCCCTGATCCCGTGTGACTTCACCTTTTGTACTAGTCTACCATGAGGGACCTTGTCAAAGGCCTTACTGAAGTCCATATAGACAACATCTACTGCCCTACCTGCATCAATCATCTTAGTGACCTCCTCGAAAAACTCGATCAAGTTAGTGAGACACGACCTCCCCTTCACAAAACCGTGCTGCCTCTCACTAATACGTCCATTTGCTTCCAAATGGGAGTAGATCCTGTCTCGAAGAATTCTCTCCAGTAATTTCCCTACCACTGAAGTAAGGCTCACCGGCCTGTAGTTCCCGGGATTATCCTTGCTACCCTTCTTAAACAGAGGAACAACATTGGCTATTCTCCTGTCCTCCGGGACATCCCCTGAAGACAGCGAGGATCCAAAGATTTCTGTCAAGGCCTCAGCAATTTCCTCTCCAGCCTCCTTCAGTATTCTGGGGTAGATCCCATCAGGCCCTGGGGACTTATCTACCTTAATATTTTTTAAGACACCCAACACCTCGTCTTTTTGGATCACAATGTGACCCAGGCTCTCTACACCCCCTTCTCCAGACTCAACATCTACCAATTCCTTCTCTTTGGTGAATACTGATGCAAAGTATTCATTTAGCACCTCGCCCATTTCCTTAGGCTCCACACATAGATTCCCTTGCCTATCCTTCAGTGGGCCAACCCTTTCCCTGGCTACCCTCTTGCTTTTTATGTACGTGTAAAAAGCCTTGGGATTTTCCTTAACCCTATTTGCCAATGACTTTTCGTGACCCCTTCTAGCCCTCCTGACTCCTTGCTTAAGTTCCTTCCTACTTTCCTTATATTCCACGCAGGCTTCGTCTGTTCCCAGCCTTTTAGCCCTGACAAATGCCTCCTTTTTCTTTTTGACGAGGCCTACAATATCACTCGTCATCCAAGGTTCCCGAAAATTGCCGTATTTATCTTTCTTCCTCACAGGAACATGCCGGTCCTGTATTCCTTTCAACTGCCACTTGAAAGCCTCCCACATGTCAGATGTTGATTTGCCCTCAAACATCCCCCCCCAATCTATGTTCTTCAGTTCCCACCTAATATTGTTATAATTAGCCTTCCCCCAATTTAGCACATTCATCCTCAGACCACTCTTATCCTTGTCCACCAGTACTTTAAAACTTACTGAATTGTGGTCACTGTTACCGAAATGCTCCCCTACTGAAACATCTACCACCTGGCCGGGCTCATTCCCCAATACCAGGTCCAGTACCGCCCCTTCCCTAGTTGGACTGTCTACATATTGTTTTAAGAAGCCCTCCTGGATGCTCCTTACAAACCACGCCCCGTCCAAGCCCCTGGCACTAAGTGAGTCCCAGTCAATATTGGGGAAGTTGAAGTCTCCCATCACCACAACCCTGTTGATTTTACTCTTTTCCAAAATCTGTCTACCTATCTGCTCCTCTATCTCCCGCTGGCTGTTGGGAGGCCTGTAGTATACCCCCAACATTGTGACTGCACCCTTCTTATTCCTGATCTCTACCCATATAGCCTCACTGCCCTCTGAGGTGTCCTCTCACAGTACAGCTGTGATATTCTCCCGAACAAGTAGCGCAACTCCGCCTCCCCTTTAACATCCCCCTCTATCCCGCCTGAAACATCTAAATCCTGGAACGTTTAGCTGCCAATCCTGCCCTTCCCTCAACCAGGTCTCTGTAATGGCAACAACATCATTGTTCCAAGTACTAATCCAAGCTCTAAGTTCATCTGCCTTACCCGTAATGCTCCTTGCATTAAAACACATGCACTTCAGGCCACCAGACCCGCTGTATTCAGCAACTTCTCCCTGTCTGCTCTGCCTCAGAGCCACACTGTCCCTATTCCCTAGTTCTCCCTCAATGCTCTCACCTTCTGACCTATTGCTCCCGTGCCCACCCCCCTGCCATACTCGTTTAAACCCTCCCGTGTGACACTAGGAAACCTCGCGGCCAGGATATTTATGCCTCTCCGGTTTAGATGCAACCCGTCCTTCTTATACAGGTCACACCTGCCCCGGAAGAGCTCCCAGTGGTCCCGATAATGGAAACCCTCCCCCCTACACCAGCTGTTTAGCCACGTGTTTAGCTGCTCTATCTTCCTATTTCTAGCCTCACTGGCACGTGGCACAGGGAGTAATCCCGAGATTACAACCCTCGAGGTCCTGTCTTTTAACTTTCTGCCTAGCTCCCTGAACTCCTGCTGCAGGACCTCATGCCCCTTCCTGCCTATGTCGTTAGTACCAATATGTACAACGACCTCTGCCTGTTTGCCCTCCCCCTTCAGGATGCCCTCTACCCGTTCGGAGACATCCTGGACCCTGGCACCAGGGAGGCAACATACCATCCTGGAGTCTCTTTCACGTCCACAGAAGCGCCTATCTGTGCCCCTGACTATAGAGTCCCCTATTACTATTACTCTTCTGCGCTTTGACCCTCCCTTCTGAACATCAGAGCCAGCCGTGGTGCCACTGCTCTGGCTGCTGCTGTTTTCCCCTGATAGGCTACCCCCCCCCCCGACAGTATCCAAAGGGGTATATCTGTTCGAGAGGGGGACAACCACAGGGGATTCCTGCACTGACTGCCTGCCCTTTCTGGTGGTCAACGTACATTCCATGGGTGAATGTTGAAAGAAAGGTGAATGGTCTCTTCCTGAGTGTACAGTAGAGAACCATTGATATTGGGGCCATGACTCTCATTGACAAATAATAGGCAAATATATAAAGGTGGGCACACAGGTCAAGACACTTTATTAATTGGGGTGGGGGAGGGGAGCTGATACCGCTGATTGGGGGGGGCAGTGGTTTTATGGTGTGGGTATGGTGGGGGGGCGGGGGGGGGTGGGGGTGGGGGTGACCCAGATGGGGGTGACCTGAACACTTAGGGCACAATCTAACAGCCGGGTCTCCCCGGGCACGAATCTGAGCCGGTTAGATTATGGGAGAGGCCGAAATTGGTAACCATGCCGGGTGCTGATTGGTTTCCAATCTAACCGGCAGACTCCCGTTGGTGAGGTCCGGAACCCGCTGCGACTTGGTGAGAAACCAATTAAGGCCAATCTGCATCCCATTAAGGAGAAGGACCTCGTATCTAATGGCCTCCCGTGATTTAACTGGCTCCCCAGCAAGTGGTCACATGGACACCCTTTATCATACCTATTTAGAAATGTAAAGATAGCACAATGGCTGCTGTGGGGATCAGAGGAGATGAGTAGCCATCTTTGAAACTGAGCAATCAGCCCAGGGGCATTGGGACTGTTGCCCCAGTGCTCGGGGTTGTTTGCGGAGCCCCGATAGAGGATGGACACGGCCAGGGGTATCGGCCGCCATTGGTGGGGGGGAGGGGAGGGGCGCTCCCGGCTGGGGGTCAGGGGCTCAGGGCCGGTGTTTCCTAATGGCCAGCCCCTGGATCATGTATACCTATAACTAGGGAAACTTCAGCTGCTGCCCGTCCATCCCACCGAACATCCCCCAGGACAGAACCCCATCCATGGTAATATGGTGTAGGTCACTTTAACTCCCACTGACCATGGCGACCTCTAGCCATGCACCTGAAGGCTAGCGCTAAAAGAGAATTGGCAATGTTAGTAATGTGAGCACTTCACAGCTCCCGAGTGTGCTCAGTGCTCCTTTCTTTTGGCTGCAAAACTGCTTGAAGACCCAGTGTTTTGTTTGCTGCAGCCTTTTCTGCATCTGAAGCCTGGAATGAGACAAAAAAGCTGTGAACAAACCTATTACCAGTCTGATGAAGGGGAAGAGGTATTTTCTCCCTCCTCTGCTATGCTTGTGTAACTGTGGCTTTTAGGTAGTGACTGTTTCAGCTTTGGGAACCTGCAGAGGGGGAGAGAGAGGAGGGTGAGAGAGAGGAGGAAGCCTGCCAGATACTGCAATGTCTGAGGCTGTGTTTCTGCTTGCAGCTACCCATCTGCTTTGTTGACCTGGAGTGAGGTGGGGGAGGATTTTGACTGGCCCACTACTGGGCTGAAGATAAAAGGGGCTTCCTCTTGCAATTTGTTTATATCTTTGTTGGAATATCTTGTCTATTGAAATTTGACTGCTTATTGACTTATGTCTGAGACTGTGTGTCACTTGTTAATGCCCCTGTGTTCCTGTGGCTTGGTCCGAGAACTGGGTGGTGTTGGGAGACCAGATGCCAGCACTGCAGAAGAGCAGGGGAGATGGCCTGGTTCAACTGAGCAACTGGAAGGTTGTGTCGGTATTCCTTTGTGGACTACTGGTGACTGTTTGTGTTAGTGGCTATTTACTGTTCCAATTTTGGGAGCTGTGCAGGTTGCTGGTGTTTTTTGTTCGCATTTTGAACTCTTTTTGGTTTCTGGTTAACTGGTGGAGAATTGTATTCTTGATATTGTGTTATTGTTGTTTATTGTTTCTTGCCTAGTCGCTGTGTATGTGGCAGTTGCAGCCCCTCCTGCTTCTGTAGCCTGGGGTTTGGCAAGCTACCCACGCTGGTGAAGGGGAAGTGTGTTTTCTCTCTCTTGTTTGCCTTGCTTTGTGCCACTATTGGACACCTTTCACTGATGTGGGGTTGCTGCTGGGGTCCAGGGTGGGGGAGCCTCGGGTTCATTTCTGGACTCAAGCGGGGACTTGTGTGGCATATAGCTTTTCACAGGAATGTCATTGCAGTGTTATATTATGGGCCATGGTTTAGAGAACACCAAAGTATATCATGGAGTTCACCTGACCCACAACTTATAATAGATTTTGGTTATGAGGAGCACAAGGGCCCACTTTCCAGGTGTTATGCAACAGAGAATTTAAGTATTTTTAAACAAAACAATGTTAACATTTCATAAACACACAGTAAACATCTTATCAACTACCAACACAGATACCCCCCCAAAAGGTACAGTACTCGATAGGTAACCCTAAGTAACTTTCCTAACAACATCCATTAACCAAACACCCTTTTTTCCTACAAAAACAGTAGGTTTAGATTCCTTCCAGAAACAGGTATTACTTTGAAATAATCAAGTAATCTGGAGACATTCTTTAGCATGCAGCGGCCCCAAAATACACCTTCCTGGTTTGAATGCAGCTCACTAACTGAAAACCAAAAGTAAAACTCAGAGCCACAAACAGCTTCCAGCTCAAAACGAAAGTAAAAAGCAGAGCCAGAGCCCAGCTCCACCCACACAGTGACATCACTGCAGCCATTTGAGAAGACAAACATTTCTTAAAGTGACATTCCCATGACAGTTAATGTAAGCCTACTTGCGACAATGATAAAAAGAAAGATTATATCCCGACCAACAGCCCACAAATGCATCTGTGAAGTCATGGATGTCATGTTTGCCAGGTCAACTGACTATATAAACTTTTATCTGGACCAGGCCCATTAAGATCCCGGGCAGCAGATTCTCTGCCATCGCTGGGGTGCCAAAGGTCCAGGGGGTAAAAATGGCATGCCTGTCGCCTTGCATACACCGGGCAATCTGGGAATGCCCTTCATTAACAGGAAACGGTTCCACTTCCTGAACGTTCAACTTTTGTGTGACCACCAGCTCAAGATTATGCACATGTATGCACGCTTCCCAGGGAATGTGCATGATAGCTACATCCTGTTGGAGTTAGAGACGCCCGGTGTCTTGGAGGGACACCTCAGGATGACCGGTTGGTTCTTAGTGGATAAGGTATATTAACAGGCAAACGTGTTTCTTCTGAATAAATTAATTGTAATTAACTGGATTAACCTAAGTCACCTTTCATGAGATATGCAGACTGAACAGAAGATCTGTCCCACCAACAATGGACTTCACTGGCATTTGTCCTGGCTAATGGTACCAATACGGAAACCAGAGACCGATGCGGAGACCCAAAATAATGAGGCACAAGTGGCCGCCCAGGTTATCATTGAGCGGTGCATCGGACTGCCGACTGATGTCTTGCCTGCTCTGATGGTGCACTGCAGTCCCCCCGCCCCCCACCCCGAATGGGTAGGTGAGTGAAGAATGTTGGGGGGGGGGGGGAGGGAGATGGGGATGGAGTGGAAGGAGGGGGCATGGACGGGTGAGAGGGAATGGTGGATGGGAAGGGGAGAGGGGGTGAGATTACGGACGAAGCCACGTCCTATGAGAAGTGGACGAGGACGAGTGCATCCCTGGCCCTCCAGGCATGCCAGACCCTCACCGCCACCACCTGTCCTCCATCCTGTGGAGGTTGTGGTGGTCTGCTGTGGCCTCCACAAGCTGGCACAGCAGCGGGGCAATGTGCTGGAGTTGGAGGAGGAGGATGAAGATGAGGCAGACCAGGAGGGGCTGGAGGTCGAGCCGGAGGAGGACCCGCTGGAGCAACCGGAGGATGGAGGACAGGTGGTGGTGGCGAAGGTCTGGCATGCCTGGCGGGCCAGGGATGCCCTCATCCTCATCCGCTTCTCATAGGACGTGGCTTCGTCCGTCATCTCACCCCTCTCCCCTTCCCATCCACCATTCCCTCTCACCCGTCCGTGCCCCCTCCTTCCACTCGATCTGCTTCTTCCCCCCCCCCCCCCCCCACAACCCCCCAACTCACCTATCTGCCCTGTTTCACTCTCCAAGGACCTGTGTTACATCACTCGAAGGTGATGGGCCTGTGTTGGCACTGTCAGCGAGACCGTATACAAGGCAGGGGGTGATGATAACTGCTGTGAACTGAGCTCTGGTGCTCCTCAATCTATGGCATAGTCTGACTCCTGCCTGTCCGCTGACAGTGCACTCACACCAATCACTTGCACATGTTGTGCCTCGGTGGGGTCCAGGTCCAGGACCACCGTGCACAGGGGGCTGGGGCCAGGGGACGGCAACTGGAGGATGGGGGTGCAGGCTGGCCCAGAGTGTAGAATAACATGACAGAGGCTTCACTTCCTGTGACCTTTGATGCTGCTGGTGGACATCCTCTGGAGGGCCTGGTGC
This sequence comes from Scyliorhinus torazame, assembly GCF_047496885.1. NCBI lineage: Eukaryota > Metazoa > Chordata > Chondrichthyes > Carcharhiniformes > Scyliorhinidae > Scyliorhinus > Scyliorhinus torazame. Next base: position 110,026,921 of record NC_092721.1, read on the forward strand.
TGGCCCGTGCCCCCTGTCCCACCCGCTGACCCCATGACGTGCCGTTGTCAGAAGGGGGGCACTCAAGACAGCTGGTGAACACCCCCGTTTCCCTGAAGTGAACTTCCGGGTCAGCCTTCAGGGCTCCCTCCTCCTGGTCGGTGCTCTTAGGGCCCTGGGAGTCACGTCGAGGTGGAAGGACAGCTGGATTGAACTTCAGAGGCCCTTGCGTCTACTGGCTCTACCAGCCCTGGTAGCTCCCCATTGTCTGCACCATGGTGTTCACGCCCTCAGCGATGCCCCTCTGTGACCGGCCCATGCTCTGCAGTGCCTCGCCATTGTCCAACTGCACCTGGGACGCGGTCCTCAGTGACTGCGACATGCTCTGGAGAGCCTCTATAATGCTCATCTGAGACTGGAGCATGCTCCGCAGTGCCTCAGAAAAGTCCATCTGATCTCCGGAACATGATCCTCAACGACTGGGACATACTCCGCAGCACTTCAGCAAGGTCCACCTGCATCAGAAACATGTCCCCCAGTGGCATGCAGTCGCGGCCCTCAGCCATGGCCATCACTGACTGGGCAATGTCTTGGACACTATAGCTGGAAAAATTGACCATTATGCTCTGGTTCATATTATTCAGCTAATTTTGTATCCACGTTGCTACTGTCCCTTTTATATTTTGAGCTATAACTTTTCCCACAACTCTGTTGTGTGGGACTGTCTTGAATGCCTTTTGAAAGTCCAAGTATACCACATCAATAGCATTACCCTGATTGTCCCTTTCTGTTACGCTCTCAAAAAACTCCAGCAAATTATTTAAACATGATTTCCCCTATAGAAATCCATGCTGGCTCTTCCTAATCAACCCACACTTTTCCATGTGACTATCAATTCTATCCTGAATAATTGTTTCTATGTAGAAGCTTTCCCACTATTGATGTCAAACTGACTGGCCTGTAATTTCTGGGGCTAGCCTTGCATATCCATATATAAAACAGCAATACTGAAATAAAATGGTTGCACACGTAATGTGTGTAAGTATTTTAATAGAGGCATATTAATATTGCAAGCACTATGTTATAAGCTGGTTTCTTCGTACAGATAGCATTGATTTTGTGGAGATTGTCATTCAGTATGAGAAACTAACTGTTCTCATTGGAAGTATTGATAGAGTTAAGCCAAAGTCCTGTCTTCATCGAAAGTGACATTTACTGGTTGCTGAGGAGAACACCCTTTATAGGGTGGCTTAATATCCTTCAACTGAAAGAACAATCAGTGAACAAAGCACTGCTCATTGATGGTGTAATCGATGTAAAACTCCCAATCTGATGGATAAAGTTTGTGTACTCTTTAGTATTAGAGTACTGTCCAGACGTCTGAACATTTATCATTCATTATCATGTGGTACAAAGAAGTTAGTATGATAGAATCATTGAATTTTCAGCACAATAGCGCAAGTTGTACCAACACTAATGCCTCATAGATGTTATTTCCTCAAATTCAAATTTCCTGCTCTTTTACAATGTTTTTCCATATTCATTCTCCTTGAATCTTTATCTGAGCCACTTTGCAATGTTTTTATTAATACCTATTGTGAGAAAGTACTCCAAATTCTCATAGTTTATTTATTTATTTATTTATTTAAATTTAGAGTACCCAATTATTGTTTTTCCCAATTAAGGGGCAACTTAGTGTGGCCAATCCACCTAACGTCCACATCTTTAGGTTGTAGGGGTGAGACCCATGCAGACACGGGGAGAATATGCAAACTCCACATGGACAGTGACCCGGGGCCGGGATCGAACCCAGGTCCTCAGCGTCGTAGGCAGCAGTGACAACAACTGCCCCACTGTGCCGCTCTTTATTCTTTTATTTTTAAGCTTCATTTTTATTTCCAGAGGCTGCCCTAGTGGGACTAATTAGTTCAGTTGGCTTGCCTGCCATTTAAAATACCACTAACAGCACAAGTTCAATTCCCATCCCAAGCTGAGGTAGACTTGAAAGCTACATCCTCGCCCTGCTCCTGTGAGTGAAAGGCAATGGCAATAAACCACCACTGACAAAATATGTTGCCGAGAAAACTGCTCAGAATGAAGCAGACAATGGGCCAAGATAGGACCTGCCTTGAGGCAGAGCACGTAATGAGTAAAAAGCTATTTTAGTTCTTGAAAAAGAACTGGTACACATTCTGGTGAATGAATGTCATAAACTACTGTTGTCTTGAACACAATAATCAATCTAACTTGTTGCATTTTTTGAACTTTACTTGATTCTGCAAATATATTGAATTAATTGTTTTCCTCATCCCTGATTAGTGCGTAATATTTTCTGTCTATCCAAAGTGAGTGTGAGAGTGGAGTACAATGCTATAATCTACAGACAGTATCACAATTAGGACAATTGTTAGTCCCAGCTTGTATTCATTGTGCAAGAGCAGAAAGTTAAAGGTTTGATTTCAACCATGTCATGTCCTTGGAAACATTGTTGTTTGGCTGTGAATGTGCAAAGAAAAATCCCAGGACAGTTTGGTAATCTCATCTGATGTACTAAACAGGCTCATTTTAGATGCCATGTGAGAAAATTAAGGAATAAAAAGAGAATATAAGTAATTGGAGACTTGTGCGCTTGGAAACATTTAATTCTGCAGTGCTAACTACAGTCAGTCTGTTCAAATATTTAATAAGTCATGACTTGAAAGGATTCCAAACGAGGGGCTGGATTCTCTGTCCTGGAGATTAAGTGCTCCCACCAGTGGAGACACGTTGCTGGTCTCTGCTGGCGGGAAGAGTGGTGCTCAGGTGCGATTCCCTGTTTGTGATACTGTTTGTGGATTATAGCATTGTACTACACTCTCGCAGATGCTTTGCCATGCAAATTTATGCATGGAGGAAAGCTCACGGTGTGGTGATGTGCATCAATGTAAATGCATGTAGGCGAGCTAGACACTAGAGGGAGCACCAGAAACATCACACACACACACACACACTCAACCAATAGATCAGTTAGATAGGACATGATCAATGGACATTCACAATACACACAGAGGTGACACCACCACAGGAGGGCATTACACCAACCCATATATAAAGGACACCACACACATGATCTGTCTCTTTCCAGTGGAGACAGTCACTGAGTAGAGACACAGGGTTGATTCAATATCACTCCCACCACGTGGATTGCAGCAACTGGTTAGTCAGTCTGGGTAGCTATAGTAGGATTAGCAGTAGTGCCAAACCCGAGTAATAGAAGTGTAAATAGTTTAATAAATATGTTGAAGTTATCTCCACGTCTGAACCTTTCTTTGTCAAGTGCACCACAAGGGAAGACGCTTATGTCACACCTAGAACATAACAAATCATGGCACCAGGACTGAACTGTTTCAATCCATTTAGCCATACCTCAGCGTACAGTGACAAACAGCAACGATACCCAGGCAAGATGTTCGAGATCCGGGTTCCGCAGCAGCTCCAGTACCACGGCGATCTCCGCGAAAACTGGTGGGTATTCCGGCAGATGTTTGAAATCTTCCTGGTAGCAGCCGACCTACAAGACGTGGCCAATGCTGAAAAGACAGAGCTTCTGCTCACCATCGCCGGTGCCAGAGCAGAAGAAATCTTTTAAAAATTCAAGTTCTCCAAAGGGCAAAACAGGAGCGACTTCCAGCAGTCCTGGACAAATTCGGCAAATACTGTGAGGAAAACACACTCTAACCAGCAAGAAAAGGTAAGAGAAGCACCAGTACTCACCACGAGGCCGAGATCCCAGAGCAGAGAACAATTTTGATCGGCGGCCATCTTTCTAAAGGGACTGCACTTGCGCAGTTGCGAGACGCCGCGCATGCGCAATCACGAAAATGGCTCCCGGTGCAGGAACAGCGATTTGCGCATGTGCAAACGCTGCCTACGTATGATGTCACATGCATCATGAAGTCAGAGGCCCCGGACCACGCCCATTTAAAGGGGAAACGTCCCAAATCAAAGGAAAAATATTTTAAAGCCATAAAACAACCTTCCTTCACCTGCAATGACAGCACAATGGCTCAAATTGAACCAGGAAATGAAATTAACCTCCGAAGAACCCTGCAACAAACAGTTACCTATGCCCAAACGATGATTCCGACATTGAATATTTCGATACGACCTTTACATTTTCTCTGGTCCTCGCTAGCCCAATGCCAGCTTCGATGCAAACAGTGATGATATGGTCCTAGAAGACAACGACTCAGACAAACCTTTCACCTTGGGAGGCTACCCCAGTACCAAATCCGAACCGCAACTAGACGTGTTGCACATTGGCGACCCCCGTACTGAATCTGACGCAGACGCAGATTCGTTCTTCGAATTTGAGGATCTTCAGCCCAGCATATACGACATCCCGACTCGTGAGTGCAGGATTATGCTGCAGCCTGAAACCAAGAGACAGAGAGCGGTACAAGCCCACAGAGCGCGGCCTGCTGCCACACAGGGCATGGTCCATGCAACGTTCAGGGTTCCCGATTCTACGATAGAAGAAACGCAAGACTCCACATTGCAGCCCTTGCATGAACAAGAAGTGACTCCAGTGTCACAAGCCTCCACAGCGAGCTCGTGGACAGACTCCACAATTGCAGAAACGCAAGACTCCAGAGCGTAGTCCTTGCACGAACAAGTGACTCCAGTATCACAAGCCTCCACAGCGAGCTCGACGACAGACTCCACGATAGAAGCAACGCAAGACTCCGACGCGCAGTCCTTGCAGGAACAAGACCATGAAGGTCTAGCAACCTCCTCTGACCAACTAGCTGCAGACGATGCAAGTCTGCCACGCTCAAGTAAACAGCAAGAAGACTATGACAGTCTACCACGCTCCAGTGCACAGCAAGACGACCATGACGGTCTTTCATGCTACAGTGAAGAACAAAGCGACAATGACAGTCCAAGCTCAAATGAAGGACAACAGCAAGACAATGACAGTCCACCCACATTGTTTGCGCGACCAGATGAAAACTCTAACAATTTACCCAACCCAAGTGAACAACAAGCAGCTACTGAGGCTCTACCCACGGTATGTGAGACGAGTGACGACAGCATCCCACTTCCCATGCAAGATGTGCAATGTGACAGACCTCAGCTACTGTGTACAGATGCACTCGACGATCATTTGAGACCACTGGTGACTCCGGTGACACCACGATACTTCCACCCTCATTCGCTCGAACCTCTCCACAAGTCAATGCATTCCTGCATGTTCCAACTCCAGGCGTGCAGCTTCAAGAAATCTCTGCTGACTCCAGTGAACCTGCTAAGACTCCGGACGGGGAGCATCAACAAACCAACACTGACTCAGTTAAAACAGACCAGACTCCAGATGGGGAGCAACCAAACGCCGACTCTAATTCGCGTAAGCCGGACTTTACTCCAGACAGGGAGTGCCACAACCTCAGTGATGGCACGCTCAGGTGACAGCAGATGCCACAACGACAGGAGATGGATCATTTAACAATTACACTGGGTCAGTAATAACAAGCAACGGCTATAGTCCAAGAGGAATACACCAATATTCACCAAAGCTATATCCACAAATTTTTTCTACACCAGCAGTGCAGCCAATGACAGCTCATGCTGGACATACCCAGTATTCAGGCATGCAGCAGCCAGCAGTCTATGCAGCATATTCTCAAACAGGCCAGCACTACGGATTGCCCACTAATGGAATCAAGACCGAAGGAGGACAATCGCAAGCGCAATCTGCACTACAGACTGGATGCCTGAGTTACAACCCAGGATTTGCTGCACCCCAGCCTGGCCAGACGGCATATTTCTATCAGATGCAAGGTTCTAGATTCACACCATCACCAGGTATTTATGCGAGCAGCAATTCTGTTTCCAATTCGACAAGTTTCAACGGTTCTCAGCAGGATCACCCTTCCAGCACAGCACGTGGCCAGAACCAGTATGTACAGTCTTATCCAACTTCAACATACGGCACATCCATGACCTCGAATCATACTGTTGATGTTACCTCTTCAATGTCAACACCTTATCAGCCACAAGATGCCATCCGACAGCACCATCACAAACATCGAAAAAAGAAAGGGACTCCAAATCAGCGAAGTGATTTGACCACTTCTTGGATCCTGTGGCACAGGGACGTTGATGGCGTTCATAACCAAGAGAGGCATTTGACCATGATGACTGATGGTTTTTGGACTCACACAAATTATTTGGACTTATTGTTTAATCACTGTTCCCATGATTTGTATATACCTTAACCTATCTACCTGTTTTTTGTTCAATTTTCTCAAAGTGTGCAGAAAATATAGAACATAGAACAATACAGCGCAGTACAGGCCCTTCGGCCCACGATGTTGCACCGAAACAAAAGCCATCTAACCTACACTATGCCATTATCATCCATATGTTTATCCAATAAACTTTTAAATGCCACAATGTTGGCGAGTTCACTACTATAGCAGGTAGGGCATTCCACGGCCTCACCACTCTTTGCGTAAAGAACCTACCTCTGACCTCTGTCCTAATACAACATAGAATAATAATTGCTTATTGTCACAAGTAGGCTTCAATGAAGTTACCGTGAAAAGCCCCTAGTTGCCACATTCCGGCACCTGTTCGGGAAGGCCGGTACGGGAATTGAACCCGTGCTGCTGCCTTGTTCTCCATTACAAGTCAGCTATTTACCCCAGTGTGCTAAACCAGCCCCGTCAACAATATGTAACATATAAAAAAGGGGGGATGTGGTGATGTGCATCAATGTAAATGCATGTAGGTTAGCTAGACACTAGAGGGAGCACCAGAAACATCACACACACACTCAACCAATAGATCAGTTAGATAGGACACGTCCAATGGACATTCACGATACACACAGAGGTGACACCACCACAGGAGGGCATTACACCAACCCGTATATAAAGGACACCACACACATGAGCTGCCTCTTTCCAGTGGAGACAGTCAGTGAGTAGAGACACAGGGTTGATTCAATATCACTCCCACCACGTGAATTGCAGCAACTGGTTAGTCAGTCTGGGTAGCTATAGTAGGATTAGTATAGTGTCGAACCCGAGTAATAGAAGTGTAAATAGTTTAATAAACGTGTTGAAGTTATCTCCACGTCTGAACCGTCCTTTGTCAAGTGCACCACAAGGAAGCCGCTTATGTTACACCTACAACATAACAAATCACACGGGGTTCTGTTGGCATCCTCTCCCCAACCATCACGGGAATAACAGGTCACCCCCCTCCCCCCACAGAATGCATGAAGGTGATCCAATCCCCCCACCGACCCCTCATCAGACACCCCATCGGACCCCCCATCAAAGACCCTCATTAGACTTCCCAGAGGCTGTTTAGCACAGGGCTAAATCGCTGGCTTTGAAAGCAACCAAGGCAGGCCAGCAGCACGGTTCAATTCTCGTAAAAGCCTCCCCGAACAGGCGCTGGAATGTGGCGACTAGGGGCTTTTCACAGTAACTTCATTTGAAGCCTACTTGTGACAATAAGCGATTTTCATTTTCATTAGATCGCCCAACAGATCTCCCCATTAAATCCCCAACACACACCTGCAACAGAGATCCCTATCAGACTCCCCCCATCAGTCTGCCAAACAAAGGCCCCGCCTCAGACCCCCAACAGAGACCTTTCTCGAAGGATACGTACACGTCAACGGTCTTGAAATACCTTGGCAGGCTTGGAAATGCAAATTTTCCATTTAATTCCACACAGCAATACGTTGTGCAAACCAGTGATTGACAATTTTATTCTTCCAGAGACAGCTGCTTCCTGGATTGTTGATCTATCTTTCCCTTCATGTTTGAATGCATCTCCAGTATCCTGATTTGATGCTAACCACAATGCTTATAAAGACTCTTGCTATAATTGGCAGATCTTCACCACATCAAAAGCAGCTGACTTGCTCTTTTTCATAGCAGAAAATGCTTAGCTGCTTTTGATGTGGTGAGGAGCTATCAATCCTAACGAGATGGAGTGTCTGAGGGGTAGCACGGTAGCACAAGTGGATAGCAATGTGGCTTCACAGCACCAGGGACCTAGGTTTGATTCCCCACTGGGTCAATGTCTGTGCGGAGTCTGCACGTTTTCCCCGTGTCCTCTGTGTGCTCCGGTTTCCTCCCACAGTCCAAAGACATGCAGGTTGGGTGGATTGCCCTTATTGACCAAAAATCTTTTAGATGGGGTTATTGGGTTACGGGGATAGGGTGGAAGTGAGGGCTTAAGTGGGTCGGTGCAGACTCGATAGGCCGAATGGCCTCCTTCTGCACTGCATGTTCTATGTTCTATGTCTCTACGGGGGATCAGATGGTGGCATCTCTAATGGAGGTCTGACAGGGGATCTGATTGGGGAATCTGGTGTGGTTCTGATGGGATGTCTCTGATGTGGGGGTCTGGATTTACAATGTGGGGGAAGGGAAGCCTTGCAATGGACTTTGGGGGGCACCTCCATTATGCTCTGGCCCTCTTGAACCACCACAGGGTCCGTCGCATCAGGGCGACACTTAAAAATACCTTCACCAATTCACGACCATCACTGATGGGGGACCAGAGCATCGGAACAGGATTTGTGCCCGGCACAGTCCCGTTTTGCGACCAATGTTCGATTCGCCACTGGATTGGGAAACCTGCTACCGGTGAAAGGCAATGGAGTCCAATGATCAAGAATGAAACATCATCGACGGGATTCTCCAGCCTCCCAACCACATGTTTCTCCACAGCAGGAGGCTGCACGACCATTCACTGGTGAAGGGATTCTCTGCTCCCGCCATTGTCAACGGGAATTCCCATTGAAGTCACCACCGAGAAACCCATGGGCGGGGGTGCGTTGACGGTGGGGCCAAACAATCCCGCCGCGAGCAAACGGCTGAAGAATTCCAACCAGTATGGCAATAAAAGGGTGAGGCTGGGGCTGGTTTAGCACAGGGCTAAATAGCTGGCTTTTGAAGCAGACCAATGCAGGCCAGCATTGCAGATTCAATTCCCATACCAGCCTCCCTGAACAGGCGTGGGAATGTGGCGACTAGGGGCTTTTCACATTAACTTCATTTGAAGCCTACTTGTGACAATAAGTGATTTTCAATTCATTTCATTTTCATTCAAAAGGAGGCAAAACCTGGATAAACCTAGAGTATAAAGATAACAATATTTTTTTAAAAATGCAAAATGTTTGTTGTAATGAAGTAATATTGGAATCAAAATGTCAAATTCCACAAACTCCACAGAATTGCAGTGGATAAATCAATGACTCACTTGAGTGGTGAAACACAAAATGCTATACAATTACAAAAAGAACTGCTCTCAAAAATAAGCAAAAACGTGCAAGAGATAAAAGCCTGTCTGAGTGAATGATCACCAAACTTCATTGTTCACAATCAGACAAGACACATTTTGCCCTTTACCACCCTCATCACTATCCCAGAGCTTCTATGCGGATGATCTGCGCCTGATTCAATAGGTTATTAAATTAACAAGCTGCAAATGTCTAGTGCACTCTCACATGTCTGTCTTGAATTATATTGGTAGCCATGATGTGGAGATGCCGGCGTTGGACTGGGGTGAGCACAGTACGAAGTCTTACAACACCAGGTTAAAGTCCAACAGGTTTGTTTCGATGTCACTAGCTTTCGGAGCGCTGCTCCTTCCTCATGTGAATGAAGAGGTCTGGACCAGAAACACATATATAGACAAATTCAAAGATGCCAAACAATGCTTGGAATGCGAGCATTAGCAGGTGATTAAATCTTTACAGATCCAGAGATGGGGTAACCCCAGGTTAAAGAGGTGTGAACTGTACCAAGCCAGGACAGTTGGTAGGATTTTGCAGGCCAGGTGGTGGGGGATGAATGTAATGCGACATGAATCCCAGGTCCCGGTTGAGGCCGCACTCATGTGTGCGGAACTTGGCTATAAGTTTCTGCTCGGCGATTCTGCGTTGTCGCGGGTCCTGAAGGCCGCCTTGGAGAACGCTTACCCGGAGATCAGAGGCTGAATGCCCTTGACTGCTGAAGTGTTCCCCGACTGGAAGGGAACATTCTTGCCTGGTGATTGTTGCGCGATGTCCGTTCATTCGTTGTCGCAGCGTCTGCATGGTCTCGCCAATGTACCATGCTTCGGGACATCCTTTCCTGCAGCGTATGAGGTAGACAACGTTGGCCGAGTCGCACGAGTATGTACCGCGTACCTGGTGGGTGGTGTTCTCACGTGTAATAGTGGTATCCATGTCGATGAGCTGGCACGTCTTGCAGAGATTGCCATGACAGGGTTGTGTGGTGTCGAGGTCACTGTTCTGAAGACTGGATAGTTTGCTGCAAACAATGGTTCGTTTGAGGTTGCGCGGTTGTTTGAAGGCAAGTAGTGGGGGTGTGGGGATGACCTTGGCAAGATGTTCATCGTCATCAATGACGTGTTGAAGGCTGTGAAGAAGATGACGTAGTTTCTCCGCTCCGGGGAAGTACTGGACGACGAAGGGTATTCTGTCGGATGTGTCCCATGTTTGCCTTCTGAGGAGGTCGGTCCGGTTTTTCGCTGTGGCGCGTGGAACTGTCGATCGATAAGTCGAGTGCCATATCCCGTTCGTACGAGGGCATCTTTCAACGTCTGTAGATGTCTGTTACGCTCCTCCTCGTCTGAGCAGATCCTGTGTATATGGAGCGCTTGTCCATAGGGGATGGCTTCTTTAATGTGTTTAGGGTGGAAGCTGGAGAAGTGGAGCATCATGAGGTTATCCGTGGGTTTGCGGTAAAGTGAAGTGCTGAGGTGACCGTCCTTGATGGAGACGAGTGTGTCCAAGAATGCAACTGATTTTGGAGAGTAGTCCATGGTGAGTCTGATGGTTGGATGGAACTTATTAATGTCATCGTGTAGTCGTTTCAGTGATTCTTCGCCGTGGGTCCAGAGGAAAAAAATGTCATCAATGTATCTGGTGTATAACATCGGTTGAAGGTCCTGTGTGGTGAGTAGGTCCTGTTCAAACTTGTGCATGAAGATGTTGGCGTATTGGGGTGAGAATTTGGTCCCCATGGCTGTTCCGTGCGTCTGGATGAAGAACTTGTTGTCGAAGGTGAAGACGTTGTGATCCAGAATGAAGCGAATGAGTTGCAGAATTGCGTCTGGAGATTGGCAGTTGTCGGTGTTGAGTACTGAGGCTGTTGCAGCAATGCCGTCGTCATGGGGGATGCTGGTGTAGAGTGCCGAGACGTCCATTGTGACGAGGAATGTACCTGGTTCAACTGGTCCATGGGTGCTGAGTTTCTGTAGGAAGTCCGTCGTGTCGCGACAGAAGCTGGGTGTACCTTGTACGATGGGTTTCAAGATGCCCTCGATGTAGCCAGATGTAGCTTGGTACAATTCACACCTCTTTAACCTGGGGTTACCCCATCTCTGGATCTGTAAAGATTTAATCACCTGCTAATGCTCGCATTCCAAGCATTGTTTGGCATCTTTGAATTTGTCTATATATGTGTTTCTGGAACAGACCTCTTCATTCACCTGAGGAAGGAGCAGCGCTCCGAAAGCTAGTGACATCGAAACAAACCTGTTGGACTTTAACCTGGTGTTGTAAGACTTCGTATTGAATTATATTGGTAAAGTAGCTGATAAGCTGGTTGCACTGATGCAAAAACAGCAACCTACATGAATGCTGTTTAAACTACTAACTTTCAGGGTTACTTCATACCATCAGAAAACCTTTTCACAATGGTTGTAGGCCATCATTTCATTTTTTTGAACCTGACCTGACATTGCTCTCACATGAAAGACCCTTCAAATGTCAAATCTGTTAAATCTTTGCACTCAGTTGCATTTTCTAGATCTGGACGGATAGAAATTTACTATTTTGGTATATATCTAGTGTTATGGGCCAGAGTTTAGAGAACCCCAAAGTGTATCATGGAGTTCACCTGACCCACAATTCTTAATAGATTGTGTTATGGGGAGCACACGGCCCACTCTACAGGTGTGGTACAGCAGAAATGGAAAAAGTTTTTTTTTTAAAGCAAAACAATGTTTATTCTATGAACCTTTTTAAAACATAGTGAACATCGTAGCAACCATTAATTCAAATACAACCCCCAAAGAATACAACATTAAGTAATCCTTCCAGCTTTCCTTTTAACATCCATAAGACTTAAATACAAAACCTTTATCAGAAGCACATCAGGTTAAAGTCACTACTGAAAACATTTATAATTCTGAATTCACCAAATGACCAAGAGATAGTCTTTTGATGGCAGAGAGAACAGCAGTACACCTGCTTGGTCTGGCTTCAGCTCCAACACTGAAAATGAAACTAAAACACACCCTGCAGCAAACAGCCTAAAACGAAAGTAAAAAGCTGACAGGCAGCCCAATTCCACCCACATTCTGACATCACTGCAGTAATAAACACCCATTTCTTAAAGATACTCTCACTACAGATATGTATATACACAACCATTTATAAACATCCATTTCTTAAATGTACTCTCACATGACACCAGTCATGTTTTCGTACATGGGCCTGGGTTCTCCCAAAATGGGGCTATGTCCCGACGCCGGCGTAAAAACGCAGGCGTTGCACTCCCCAGTTTCCTTCAAAAAATGAAAGGCTATTCACTTACCTTCAGGGGACTAGCAGGGACCCAGGGATCTTCATGCAGATTTGGCTGCGGATATGGGCCCCCACACTTCTGGTTCCGAGTCCGCGCATGCTCATGGCGGTGCCCTCCAGCAGCCGCGCCGAGCGCCATGACGGACTCGGACCACGAGCCAACACCAGCAATCTAGGCCTCTCCGATCGGCTGCGCACCACTGCATCAGACCGGCCTGGTCGCTGCCCAGGCCGTCCTTAAGGCCCCTCCCGGTGCTCGAACCCCCGCCCTCCACCAGGGCGGCTGCAGGCACGAGAACCCCAACCGGCCATAAAACATTAGTTCCACGCCGTCGGGAACTCGGCCGGTCGGGAGCGGAGTATCGCTGGGCGGGCCTCTGTCAATGGCCTCCCAGCCGTGTGGCGTATTTCGCGGACAAACGATTCTCCGGGGCTCGGATTCTCCGCCCCCCCCGCGCCAAACGTGATTACAGCGCGCGACTGCGGAGAATCCAGCCCACGGTCTTCTTAATTTAATCACTCTTACAGAGATTGTATAGCAATGAGTACTGTCAGGCAAAGATAGCATTTACTATTACACATTGAGGCCTAAGGTTTCCTGTACACCTGTTGTAACAGCTTATGGGAGTGAGAACCTCTTCAGTCAGACTTCAACAAAAATAATGAGGTATTTGCTGCAGAAGTGTCTCAGCACCTGAAGGGTACTGCTGGAATGAAGTGCGCACTTAAAATTGGTGATGAATGGTTAGCCTATTGTTATCTGTTCCTTGAAAGGGTTATGAGAGTTACATCAAGTAACTATGTGTTTACCGGCAACGTCATTTTTTTATTTCATGGTGCACATCAGTATTACCACTTTACTGAGTCACACCTTTTACAGCAGAACTCCAGTCGTCATCTGTGAGAGTGACAAGTGAGCTGCCTCTAAGTAGAACCTGTAGGTATTCTAAATGGTCATCCTTTATCTGCTGGTTCTGGTGGTGGCACAGTGGTTCGCACTGCTGCCTCATAGCGCCAGGGACCTGAGTTCAATTCTGGCCTTGGGCCATTGTCTGTGTGGAGTTTGCATTTTCTCCTCGTGTCTGCGTGGCTTTCCTCTGGGTGCTCTGCTTTCCTCCCACAAAAGATGTGCCGGTCAGATGGATTGGCCATGCTAAATTGCCAATTTGGACTTAGTGTCCAAAAAGGTTAGGTGGGGTTACTGGATTATGGGGATAGGGTGGGAGCGTGGTCCTAGGTAGGGTGCTCTTTCAGAGGATTAGTGCAGAATCGATGGACCGAATGGCCTCCTTTTGCACCGTAGAGATTCTCTGATTTTTACGGGATGTGGGCTTCACTGGCTAGGCCATCACATGTTGCCCATCCCTAATTGCCCTTGAGAAGGTGGTAGTGAGCTGCCTTCTTGAGCCGCTGCAGTCCATGCAGTGCAGGTACACTCACTGTGCTAATAGGAAGGGAGTTCAAGGATTTTGACACAATGCCAGTGAAGGAACAGTGATATGTTTCCAAGTCAGGATGGTGAGTGACTTAGATGGGAAGTTCTAAGGGGTAGTGTTCCCATGTAACGGCTGCCCTTGTCCTTCTGGGTGCCAGTGCCAGTGGTTGCATGGTGCCTGGATGAGTTCCTGAATTGCATCTTGTAGATGTTACACGCTGCTGCTACTGTGCGTCGATGGTGGAGCGAATGAATGTTTGTGAGAGGGGTACCAATCAAGCGGGCTGCTTTACCTTGGATGGTGTCAAGCTTCTTGAGTGTTGTTGGAGCTGCACTCATCCAGGCAAGTGGAGAGTATTCCATCACACTCCTGACATGTGGTGGACAGGCTTTGGGGGGTCAGGAGGTAAGTTACTTGCTGCAGGTTTCCTAGCCTCTGACCTGCTTTTATAGCCACGGTATTTTTCTGGCTAGTCCAGTTTAGTTTCTTGTCAGTGGTAACCCCAGAATGTTGATAGTGGGGGATTCAGTGATGGTAATGCCATTGAATTCAGGGGCGATGGTTTGATTCCCTATTGTAGGAGAGTCACTGCCTGGCACTTGTGTGGCAAGAATGTCACTTGCCACTTGTCAGCCCAAACCAGGATATTGTCCAGGTCCTTCTGCATTTGGACATGGACTGCTTCATTATATGAGTCGCGAAAGGTGCTGAACATTCTGCAGTCATCTGCAAAAATCCCCACTTCTGACTTTAGGATTGAGGAAGGTCATTGATGAAACAGTTGAAGATGGACAGTTTATGTCATATTTGATGCATTATTATCTGACGGTGGGTGGCACCAAGAAATAAATTGCCCACTGTGTGATTGCACATGTGCCCTGTTCCTGCCACCAGCCCTTTAACTATTAATCATAATCACGTGGAAACCAGCAAAACGTTTGAGAGCAGAGGTGCTGCCCACTTCCAGTTCCATCATCAGGAACAGCGTGCCGCAGGTAAAATACAACTCCTAGTGTTCCACATTTTAAATGGTTTAATAGCAAGGGAGGTCATAGGTGAAGCAGCTGAAGGTGGTTGGGCTGTGGTCACTCCCCTGAGGAATTCCAGCAGTGATGTCCCGGGACTGAGATGACTGGCCTTGACAACCTCAACCTCTTGTGATGAGTATGACTCCAACCAGCAGAGAGTTTTCCCTCTGATTCCCAATGACTCCAGTTTTTCTATGACCCCTTGATGCCTTACTCAAACAAATGCTGCCCTGATGTCAAGGCAGTCACTCTCACTTCACCTCTGGAGTTCAGCACTTTTTTCCATGTTTGAACCAAGGCTGTAATGAGGTCAGGAGCTGAGTGACCCTGGCAGAACTCAATCGGAGCGTCCATGAGCAGGTTATTGCTAAGTGAGTGCTGCTTGATGTGCGTCCTCCTCCATCCCCCCACGGTACCAGGTATGCCATGGTCTGGCAGATATGTTGCACTGTCCCGCTGCTCAGGCGGAGTCTTATATGGCATGCCCAGTCTGGCAGGTCCTTGAATGACAGGCACTGCCGGTACGCACAACGCCTCATGTGGCGCCTCATTTGGATCTCCTCCTCCTCCTCGGCCTGTTGGGTGGCCCGTTTTCCATCCTCAGCAGTTGCCTCATGTTCCTCTGGGGCATGCAGCACTGTGGCAGCTCCCTCCTCCTCTGCGAGCAGCTCCAGCTCGTACAGCCGCAATGCATACCCCAGGGCTGTGGCGACTCAGAGGAAGGCCACCATTGCTGATTGTATTCCAATATCCATTGTCTGCAGGGGATGAAAGGCGACAGGTTAGCATGGTGGGTACCCCTGTGCCCAACCCGTCCAATGGGCTACACGGTGGCCCTGGTTGGCACTGCGGATCCTGCCCCTGCACGACCGCCTCCTCCCCATCCCTGCATCCCAGGCCCCATCTGTGCCTGGCACCATGGGGGCTTTTGGCCCTGGCACCCATCACTGGTGCTAGGGGTACCGTCAGCTGGCACTGCCCTTGCCAGCAGTATGCTCTGCGCCCCAGATCCGGTGCCCTCTGTAGCGGCTACTGTGGGCATTGCCGTTGGGCATGATGTCCCGCCAATGGGTGGCAGCCGGTTGCGGGGGGGGATATGATGGAGTATGGGGTGAGGGGGTGATGGGGTGGAGAATGGGGGTTGCGGAACGTTGGGTAGGGACTCCCATAAGGTGGGGGGGTCACCCCGGCCCCATGATCTGTCCACCCATCATCCCCCCCTCCCTGGCAGGGACCCCGCAACCCCACAGCCAGCCCGGCCAGTATCAGGACCAGCAGTCCATAGTCGCGCCTCGCTGTGCCCTCCTTCCTCTCTCTCCCTCATCAGCCATGCGCCTGTTTCTCGATTTTTAAAAGCACAAGTAAACGTCTCCGTCGGGAATACCCCAGTGGAGACGGAGAATCGTGGAGGCCCCAAAGAATACCAGGTCAGGCCTGCTAATGATATGCAACAGCGTTTACTGTCCGTGTGGAGTGGAACGCATTGACGCCACTGTCGAGGCACCGGTGAATTGTGATTGGGTGTGAAACCGTCGCCCGCCACTACTTCGGTGTCAAACCGATTCTCCGCCCAATCGTGTTTCCCGATTCCAGAGTCAGCCGGCAATAGTGAATAGAAGCAGTGGATGGCAATAAATGCTGGCCTAACCAGCGATGCCAACATCCCATAAATGAATAAAGAAATCTATGAATCTCTAGTGTAAAGGTAACTTGTTATCTACAGTTTCTGTAGTGTTGAATATTTCGCAATCTCTTCTTGCCTTTGCACTACGCAAAATTTACCGAATCACGTCTTCTGGTGGTGACCATGGTGTAAGAGGTTGCTTATTTGGTGCTCCCACACAAGGTCACGCTTTTGGTCCTGAACAGCTGCATATGCAAATGAATGGCTAAAAAGAGCCAACGGGACAGTGAGCGTCAGCATGCCTTTGTCAGTGGGAGGTGATACACTTTGCAAGGAGTAATGTGGCATGAAAGTATTCAATGAATGGCATGACACTGGGAAGTTCTGAGGAACAAAAGGACCTTGGTGTGTTTGTCCATGGATCTCTGAAGGCAGAAGGGCAGGTTAATAGGGTGGTGAAAAAGGCATATGGGACACTTGCCTTTATCAATCCAGGCATAAATTACAAAAGCATGGAGGTCATGTTGGAGTTGTAAACAACTTTGGTGAGGCCACAGCTGGAGTACTGTGTGCAATTCTGGTCGCCACATTATAGGAAGGGTGTGATTGCACTGAAGAGGGTGCAGAGGAGATTCACCAGGAGGTTGTCTTGGATGGAACATTTAAGTTATGAAGAGAGTTGGATAGGCTTGGGTTTTGTTCGCTGGAGCAAAGAGGACTGAGGGGTGACCTGATCGAGGTGTACAAGATTATGAGGGGCATGGACCTGGTGGATAGGGCGCAGCTGTTCCCCTTAATTGAAGGGTCAGTTACGAGGGGACACAAGTTCAAGGTGAGGGGCAGGAGGCTCAGGAGGGATTTGAGGAAAAATGTTTTTACCCAGAGGGTGGTGACAGTCTGGAATGCACTGCCTGGGAGAGTGGTCGGAGTAGGTTGCCTCACATCCTTTAAAATGTACCTGGATGAGTACTTGGCACATCATAACATTCAAGGCTGTGGGCCAAGTGCTGGCAAGTGGGATTAAGTAGGCAGGTCAGGTGTTTTTCATGCGTCGGTGCAGACACAAAGGGGCAAAGGGCCTCTTCTACACTGTATTATTCTATGATTCTCTGATTCTCTGAGGGGTGCAAAATCCTCTCCACCAGGGTATGTCTGCTTCTTACCGGACCAGAAGAACTTAACAAAAAAGACAGCAACAAACAGACTGAAAGATTTTATCAAGCGTGGCTGGAGGTGTGATGGCGACGGGCTCCTAGATGGCACTTCCGGTGTAGTGGATGACCGATCAACTGGTCGACTTTCCAACAATAAATGTTCAGAAACAGAGGTTTGGAACCTCAGAAAACCTTGCTGAGGTAACTGAGCTGATTCGAACGGCTGTAGAAAGGCTGGAATCACAGGGCGCGTCGCTTCAAAAGGTGGAGGAGTTAGTGACATCACGAGGGCCGGCTGGCCTCCTTGGAGACGGAGATCATCTTAGTAGCAGAAAGTCAGAAGAAGCTACATGAGAAGGTAGATGAGCTTAAGAATCATGAGAGATGCCAAAATCTCCATATAGTAAGGCTGCTGGAAGGGAACACAGGCTCGCAGGCCACAGATTACGTTTCACGTATACTGGACAAGTTGATGGGAGAGAGGGCCCTCGAGGTAGACTGAGAACTCAGAGTGCTAAGGAAGGAGCCAAAGGCGGGCGTGCTGCCAAGAGTGATGGAGGTGCATCTACACAGTTTCTTGAAAAAGGAGAAAATTCTGCGTTGGGTGAAACAGACGAAGAATTCACCTGGGAAGGGAATGTGATCCCAATCTACCTGGATTGGGGTGTGGAGCTGGCTAAGCGATGTGTCAACATTAACAGGGTCACGGCCGTACACAAGGAAAGCGTGAAACTTGGGGAATTGTACCCGGCTCGCCTGTGGATCACGTCATAATAATAATCTTTTTATTGTCACAAGTAGGCTTACATTAACACTGCAATGAAGTCACTGTACCAGAACCAGGAGTTCTACCTGGATACTCCGGAGGGAGCAAGCACGTTTTTGCTTGATCATGACATCGAGAACTTGTAAATATGTTGGACTGTGTTGCCAATTTGGTTGTTGCTTCTTTACTTTTCTCCCCTCTTCCTTTATTATTCTCTTCCCTAGTTCTCTAACATTGAGGGCTGTTTGTTCTGGTTTTGGGTTCTTACGGGGGGGAGATGTGGAGGGGGACGCAGGTTTATGAAACATCAGGTGCGTGGGTTTCGAGATGGGACCGGGATGGGTGAGGGCCTCGGGTGGGGGCCACCATACTAGCGGGAAGCTGGTAAATGGAAGCGATGTGTGGGACAAAATAGCGATGGACAGGGGGCATGGTTTTACTTATTTTCTTCCTTTGTCTTAGATTGGGAGGGAGGAGATGGGGGAGTGGGAGGAAGCAAGAGAGCTGACGTGGAGGGTGATGTTGCAGCGCAGATGCATGAGAATCGATGGCAGTGAATACCTTGTGGGCCCCATTGGGCGTGAAATGATAACTTGGGAAAGTTGGCTAAGATAGGAGTATGGCTGGGGAAGGGGTGGTGGGTGGTGCCCCCCAACCCGGTTGGCCACATGGAACGTTCGGTATTAAGAGATTGCGCGCATTTGCGCATTTGAGTAGTCTAAAGACAAACGTAGTGGTCTAATATCTCTGCAAGAAACCCATTTGAAAGTGGCGGACCAGACGAGGCTAAGGAAAGATGAGATGAGCCAAGTCTTCCACTAAGGGCTAGACATGAAAATGAGAGGGGTGGTCGTGTTGATTAGTAAGAGGGTGGCCTTCGCTGTGGGGAGGATTATGGCTGACCAGGTGTTAGATTTGTGTTGGTGAGTGGGAGGCTGGAAGGTACCCTGATGGTGTTTGGCAACATCTATGCCCCAAGCTGGGATGATGTGGAGTTCATGAGATGGGTTCTGGCGAAGATCCTGGACATGCACACGTATAGACTGATCCTAGGAGGGCACTTCAATATGGCGTTGGACCCTAAATTAGACCAGTCATGTTCTAGTCCCGGGAAGCTTTCGGCGATGGCTAAGGAGCTGTCGGTGTTTATGCTGCAAATGGATGGGGTGGAACCATGACGGTTCATGAGGGGAAGGGTGAGGGAATTCTCTTTTTTCCTGCATATATTCCCAGATCAACATTTTGTTCTGGACAAGGCATTGTTGACGAGAGTGGTTGGGTCGAAATACTCGTTGATTGTGGTGTCAGACCACACGCCGCATTGGGTGGATTTAAGTGTGGAGAGAATGTCCCCCCAGAGTCTCCACTGGAGGATGGATATCGGGCTTCTGGCTGATAAAAGGAATTGAGAGAGGATAGAGGAGGCCATTTGGAATTATGTTCTAGTGCATTCTTCATTCCAAATGGCATGACCTTAAATTGGTATAGACCATTTGGTGTCACAAATGCCAAAATTTCCTTTGCCCGGTCTGATAAAGGTACTTGCCAATATTCATTCAGTAAGTCCAGTTTTGTAATAAAACATGGTTGTCCCACCTTTTTACCACCGTTTTCCAAGCGAGGAACAGGGTACGAATCTGATTTTGTATCAGACCCATCTGGTTTTAGCACCATGACAATCATTGAACTCAGTTTCACTGCAACTCACTTCGATCATGTCACCTTTAACCATGTTGTCGATATCCTTTTGCACTTCTCTGAGCTTTAGTGGATTGAGCCTGCATGAATATTGTTTAATGGGAACAGCATTTCTGATATATATAACATGTATAATTTATTTCGTACTTCCCAAGTTATTCCCACACACCACACGATATGACTGCAATAATCCTTTCAGGGTTTGGTTTTCCTCCAGAAGACAACGCAATATATTATCCCAATTTTTGAATGATTCCTCATTGTCCAATTTAATTTGAGGAATGTCAAATTCAAAATTGTCTGGATTTATCTCTTCTCCCTGAGTCACAACCACTAACACTTCCTCCTTCTTTCCTTCTCTACTTGCTTGAAATAAAGACATCTGCTTCAGCCACCAGCTGGTCTTGACTAACCATCTGACCAAACATGGGCCGGGATTCTCCAAACTCCCGGCCAAGTGTTGACACTGGCGTAAACACTGGAGTGTTTCACGCCGGCGTCAACGGGCCCCTTGGCCCAGCGATTCAGTGGGCCACAGGGGACCAGACTGCGGCGGAGTGCTGTGCGCTGCTCCGGCACCGATATGCGGCCCTGCACTGCTGGCGGGGGTCCGCGCATGTGCGTGGTGGCCATTTCTCCGCCGGCGCAAGCGTGTGGTGCCCGTCTGCACGCCGGCGCATATGCGTGGTGGCCGTTTCCGCACCAGCGCCGCGCAACATGGCGTAGCGACACAGCGGGCCCGCGCGGGAGGTAGGCCCCCTCCAGATCATGTGCGCCGCCGATCGGTAGCCCCCGAACGCGATCCTGGCCATCGAGCAGGCCCCCCCCCGGAGTCTGATCCCCCTGCTCCCCCCACCAGGACGGCCACCACGGCCGCAGGTCCGAGCTCCTGCCGAGTGGTACCAGGTTGGAACCACGGCGGCGGAACTCGGCGGGAACTCAGCCGGTCGACTGCGGAGAATCGCCATGGGGGGCGTTTTCAATGGTCCCCGACCGATGTCACGTCGACCGTGCGCGCGTGACTGCCGCTGATTCTCTGGTCCCCGGAGAATCACGTCTCGGCGTCGGAGCAGTTTGGCGAGAATTTCCAGCATCACCGGTGATTCTCCGACCCGAGACGGGCTCGGAGAATCCCGGCCATGGTGTCTGACAATTGAATCTCAACCTCCCTTTCAGCACTCCTCAAGTCCCCTTCCTCCTGTCTCAGCCTATCGCTTAGTGATCGGGTTACCACAATATCAGGAAACACTCCCGGATGCACTTCTTGCAGCATCTCTGTTGTTTGACTTTTCACCGGCTTTTCAACTACAGTAGGTTGCACTCCCACCTGTGACCCAGCTATATTATTACCCAGGATAAACTGTATCCTTGGCACTGATAGGTTCTCTGATATTCCTACTACCGCTTAACCACTTTTCAACGGATTCTGTCACCTCACCTTACATAGTAGTACACTACAGCTCTCACCACCAATCCCACATATTACCATCTTTTCCGACAATGTGCCTTACAAACCACATGTCTCCTTATATCTCACCGTTAAAGACTAAATTACTCTTGTCTCCCATAAGATCTTAATATCCTTACGTACTCTACCTTCTACACATGAGTAAACTTTCCCTCACAAGTAACATTCTTAAAAAGGTCAGGGGCTGGATTCTGCGCACCCCAACCCTGAAATTGCGGCTGTCGGCGGGGCGGAGAATCCATTTCCATGCACTGAATTGGAGCATGCACCGATTCCCCGATTCTCCGGGCCCCAAAAAGCGGCGTACTCAGCGCCACGTATCACCTACCTGCGTCCATTGCTGGAGGCCCGCTCCGCCATTCTCCGGCCCCGACCGGCTGAATTCCTGATGGCATGGATCTAACATGGTCCTGCCAGTCAGGACACTAGCGTGGTGGCCGCAGACTGAGTCTGCAGCCACCATGGCCGCTGGCGGGCCGATCGGAGGGCATGGGGGGCCTTATACGGGCCCGAAGGATTTGTGGGCAGGCAGTCAGGGTTGTGTGCACGGCCGATCAGGGGCACTATTCGGGAGGTCCAGCTCCGTGGTCTGAGTCTGCCATGGAGCACGGCACGGCCGCTGGAGGCCACCGCCGTGCACATACGCGGCCTCTGGCCCGGAAGTGCGGGGGCCCATATCTGCGGCAAAAGCTGCGAGCTTCCCAACGGGTCACTGCTAGCCCCCTGCAGGGCTATGAATAAGTGGCCCTTTTATGCCAATTTTTCTGTCGTGAAAGGCCACGGTTTTTAGAACGGCGTAGGGACATTGTCCCAAAAAGGGAGAATCTAGCCCCTGATATCTGCTTATCACCAGCGTCTGAACAGTTTGTATGCTCTGTGGCATTTTGTCCATTGGGACAGTGTTTCTTCTTCCCACTTTAATAAACCTTACTGGATTAAGCCTGTCTTCCCAGCCCTTTTCGTAAGTCACCAACACTGTGACTTTTCACAGTAACTTCATTGAAGCCTATTTGTGACAATAAGCAATTTTCATTTCATTTCATTTCATGGGTTTCCTTTTTATTCTGAGGCACACTCTCCTTAACATTACCAACTACACATCCTCTGCATGGTGTATCATGTGTGAATTCTCATGTCCCTAGTTTCTATCCTTTGCAGATTGAAATTGATTTTGGACGCTAAACTTTACTTTATGAACAAACTCAAAATTGTCAGCCATTTCTGCTGCCTGTCTAGCTGTTTTAACTGTTTGTTCTACAACATGAGTCCTCACTACTGCGGGAAGTGAATCTTTAAATTCCTCTAAAATGATTATCTTTCGAGGCGACTCATACATTTGGTTTATTTTCAGTCCCTTGTCCACCTATCAAAATTAGATTGTTTAATTCTTTTGAATTCTATATAGGTCTGACCTGGTTCGTTTCTTGAATTTTTAAACTTCTGTCTGTAGACTTTCACACTTGTTTGTAGGCAGTTAATATTACTTTCTTCACCACATTCTAATCCCTTGATACCTCCTCTAATAGTGAGGTGAGCATTACTAGCTCTACCTACCATTTGTTTATAACCAACACCACCCACATGGTCTTTGGCCAATTCAGTTGTTTAGCTACTTTCTCAAAGGATATAAAGTATGCTTCAACATCATTCTCATTGAATCTTGGCAAGGTTTGCATACATTTAAACATGTCCCGACTAAACCTTTCACGATGGGGTATTTTTTCTTCCCTGTAAACTTCCTCAGCTCCTGCTTTTGCCTCCAACACTTTAAATTGTTGCTCACCTTGCAGTGCCAGCTTCTGAAGTTCAAATTCTCTTTCTTTTTCCTTTGCTTCATTTGCTATCTCCATTTCTCTCAATTTAAAAAAAAAGTATTTTTATTCTCCTCCTTTTTCACATTTTCAACCAAATTTACACCCACCAACAATCAACAGTAACAAATACAATGTCAATCCCCTGGCCAACAATCCCTTCTTCCCACCAACCTCCAAACAATATTCAACATTTTAAATACAAACATCAAAGAAAAAGAATCAGGAATCCATCATCCACCCATACATAGTCACCAACAACATACACAGTCCAACACGCCCCTTCCTATCCCACCCCCCCAACACCGCCCTAATGTTCGATGTCATCCAATAGTTGAAAGTGAATAGTAAACAAAGCCCATGAATTGTAGAACCCTCAACTTAAACTTCACTTTCTCGAATGTTAAGTACGTCAGCAGATCCCCGCGCCACGCCAGGGCACAGGGTGGAGAAGCTGACCTCCACCCCAACAGGACCTGCCTTCGGGCAATCAAGGAGGCGAGGGCTACGACGTCTGCCACCGCACCCGCTTCCAACCCCGGCCGATCCAATACCGCGAATATAGCTTCCAGGGGACCCGATTCAAGTCTGATATGCACCACCTTCGAGATTACCCTGAAGACTTCCCTCCAATACCCCTCCACTTTTGGACTGGACTAAAACATATGAACGTGATTTACCCCCCCCACACACACACACATACTCTACCCCTTCAAAGAGTCGGCTCATCCTGTCTTTGTGAGGTGCACCCTATACACCACCTTCAGCTGTATCTGATGGCGCTGGAGCGAGGCGACTTCTTGCAAGCTGT
The DNA here is from genome assembly GCF_047496885.1 of Scyliorhinus torazame. NCBI lineage: Eukaryota > Metazoa > Chordata > Chondrichthyes > Carcharhiniformes > Scyliorhinidae > Scyliorhinus > Scyliorhinus torazame. Next base: position 110,051,300 of record NC_092721.1, read on the forward strand.
GCCCAGCATACCCCCTAATTCCATCTTTTACTCTCGTTCTATGCTTCTAAAACTTCATTCCAACTCTTTTAAACTCTCTAACAATGTTCTTATTCAATTGTCTCGTATTAAGTTGATCTTTTCTCTACACCTTGCTATAACTGTAACATTATATTCTTCAGTCTCTCCTTCCTTCCCTATGGACGGTATGCATTGTTTGTACAGCATGCAAGAAACAATACTTTTCACTGTATACTAATACATATGACAATAATAAATCAAATCAAATCAAATCTGCCCCAATGTCGCGCACATAGTTGAAGCATTCACCGTCCGGAGCACCTCACACCACAGCCCCTCCTCCATGCCCTCCGCCAACTCTTCCTCCCACTTTGTCTTAACCCCTCCAGCGCTGCCTTCTCTTCTCCCAGAACCGCCCCATAAATTGCCGACACCACCCCCTCGCCCTCTCCCTCTCCCTGTCGTCAGCACTTCCTCCAACAGTGTGGGGGCCGGTGCCACCGGGAAGCTCTGTATCTCCTTCCTAGAAAAATCTCGGACCTACATATACCTAAACATCTCTGCCTGCCCCAACTCATATTTCACCCCCAGCTCCTCAAGTCCCGCAAACTTCCCACTTCCCTGGCTCAAATCTATGATTCCCCCGAATCGGCATTTCCCTTGACCCTGGCCCCAGCTTAAAGTGCTGGCGCAACTGCCTCCAGATTTCCAACGTCGTTACTACCACCAGACTCTCCGAATATTTCCCTGGGGCCATCGGGAGCGGCACTGTTGCCAAAGCCCTCAGCCCCAACCCCCTGCACAGACTCTCCTCCATTCTAACCCACTGGGAGTCCCCCCCCCCTCTAACCCAACTCCTCACCTTCTCCGCATTCGCTGCCCAATAGTAATACAGTAAATTCGGAAGACCCAATCCCCATGACTGCCTTCCTCTCTGCAACAGCACCTTTCTAATCCTGGCCACCTTCCCTCACCATATAAACGAGGTAACCATCTTTTCAACTTCCTTAAAAATTGCCTTTGGCAGGAAGATCGGCAAGCACTGAAAAATAAACAAAAATCGTGGCAACACATTCATTTTAATTGCCTGTGCCCGACCTGCCAGCGACATAGGAAGACCATTCAACCTTACCAGATCCACTTTCACTCTCCCCACCAAACTAGTAATATTACACATTTCTCTCAGGTTTTGCTGCATTTCCAATTCTTTCATTTTTAATTGGATTCAAGTTAATTCTAATGTGTTAGACTGTGTCAGTGGTAAGTTAAAATATTGAGCAATGGCTTGTATCATCTCTGCTTTCTTTCCCCCTTTTGGCAGGGCCTGCTGCAGTTTCTCTGCCAAAAGCTTTGCTTTCGATTCCCCTTGTAAATCCTCTCGAGATGTTTCCTCCACCCTCAGGACATTTTTGCAACTGCAAGGGCCATCTCCAGCCACTCCCTATTCAATATTTCAAACCAGGAAAGAATGCAATCGATCCACACATACTTGCTGTCTTTAAGTTTGATAACCCTAAGCCAAACAAGTAATTATATGTAAGAATCCCAGCCACGAGCCCCCAATTTGTTCGGGACACCTGGTTAGCTCTCAGCAGTGGCTAAGAGATTGGAGCAGATGCCGTAACTTTTTAAATTTTTAATGGGGTGCGGAACGATCAATTCATTCCAGGAGTGAAAATATAAGAAATAGGGTTTAGTTATTTTATGAACAAACTTTATTAAAACAAAAGAGAAGAAAATAATATTTAAACTTTTACTTCAGTTCTAACACTAACAGATTACATGCAGTTTCAGTGCGCAGAAAGACTGCAGGGCACAAGCAGTCCTGGCATCGGAATCACATTCAGCAGCCCGATACACCGCTCAATGACAGCACAGGTGGCAACGTGGGCCTTATTATAATTAGGCTAATTTGAATATGCACCGGACATTCAAGACCGTAGCCTCCTGGCCCCCTGTACTCACTGGACCTACCGGTAAGGCTTCACACCCCTGATACCAGGGCAGTGCCAACCTGGCACCCTTGCAATTCCAACCTGGCATTCTTGCAACTCCAACATGATGAGGATGGATGATTGTGGGGCCGGGTTGCCCTCATGCCTGGGTTGTGTAGGGGGGAGATTATGTGGGCGTATGGTGATGCGGGAGAGGTTGCCCCTCTGGGGCCAAACATTGGGGTGTAGACATATCTGCAGAGGGGTCATGATGTCCATGGGTGGGGGTTGTGGAGGACCCTCAACCTGGCTTTGAGATCTGAAACCCTTCAAAAATGGCACCCGTTCATCTGAGGAGCCAGTCTTGCCCATGTCTTTAGTTCCACATTTCATAGAAAACAATTCAAAATGTGGGATTGTCAGTGAGAATCTCCCCAAGCTCAGAAAAAAAGATTAATTGTGGGTGAATAGCGATCTGGATCTCGCCCAAATGCATGGCAGGAATTACCCCGTCAAACCTGCCCAAAATGATATTTAGGGCGCGGTCCACCAGTCACGCTGTGCCGGAAAAGCAGCTCCCCCTGGCAGTGGGGCCGTTGAAAGCCAGGAGACCCTGCTCCCAGGCTCTACCCGGCTCGCTATGCCTCGCGAGCTCCAGCACAATCTTGCGAGATGTTGCAATGTGAATCCTGCCCACAATATGCACTTTTTGACAAATCTGCATATTAGAGCGAGGCAGTCACGGGAGTCTCCCAAGGGATCGGAGGCCCTCAGCTGCATGTGCTTTAGGCAAGGTGGTGCCCCAGTACTGCTCGTGTCACCTGGGTACCCAGGCTGTGTCAGCCTGTCACCCTGGCAGTGCCATCATTTTGACAGCCTGGCACTGCCCAGGTGGCACTGCCAGCTGGCATGTGGGGTGCCAGGTTGTCAAGATGGCATTTTTATGCGCCCATGGTCGGGCTGGGAGGAGGGCAGGGAGAGGTCGGGGATTATTTTAGGAGCCTCGGAGATCGGGACTCCATTTAAAAATGGCATCTCGATCTCTCGCTACAATGGGAGCTCCGCGCATTCTTCATCCAGGCCCCTTATTCAATGCGAGTCATGTTGAATAGCTATGTGTTTCTCAGCATTACGAGTGCCAGGAAACATATGGCTCAACGTGCTCGTTCAGGGACTTTGTTCCCTTCTGGGAGAATCGTGCCCTTAGTCATTTTCTGGGAGGATTGTGCCTCCTTTCCGCATCCACCATGACTAAAACAATAAAAAACAAACATCAATGTATACAGTTGTGGTGATCTTTGTGAGGGGTTTCCAGGATGGTAGATATAGTGATCAGAAATGTACACAAAGCTCTTTTTAAAGAACTAAACTGACATTATTTTAATACAACTAAATGTTGGTTTGACACTTATTCCAAATAGCAAGCATACATATGAGAATTAAACTACACTCACTAACACTATCTATATCTATTAACTATAACAATTACATTTTAACTAACTCTGCAATACACTATGAATCTATCTCGACAAGCTCCAACCTAATCTCCCAGAAGCCCAAGAGCCTGTGCAATATATAGCACTGTCCCTAGCTCCCTCTAGCGGCTAGGCTTAACATAACATTAACTCTACATTTGTGTAATGTCACAACAGTGACATTACAGTCTGGATTTATCCTAAAATGCCCTTATAGCCGATGGATTCATTTCAAATATAGTAATTGCTGTCATGTAGGCCAATATGGCAACAAATCTGTGCACAACAAAATCCCCCCAAAAACAAAAAGGATGACTAAAAAGTTAATTCAGTTGGTCTTGGTTGGTGAAAAAAATGTTAACTAGCTCATTGCATTACTGTCTGCTCATCTGTTAATGCTTCTGACTCCGTTTGAAAGTCAGCAAATCTAAAGAGCTGGTCGTTAACTTCAGGAAGCAAAATATCGTACACACCCCTATTTGCATCAATGGTGCCGAGGTGGAGATGGTTGACAGCTTCAAATTCCTAGGTGTGCACAGCACCAACAATTGTCCTGGTTCATCCACTTCGATGCTACGACCAAGAAAGCACAACAACGTCTATACTTCCTCACAAAACTAAGGAAATTCGGCATGTCCACATTAACTCCTTTCGATTTTTAGAGATGCACCATAGAAAGCATCCTATCTGGCTGCATCACAGCCTGGTCTGGCAACTCCCTGGCCCAAGACCACAAGAAACTACAGAGAGTCATGAACACAGCCCAGTCCATCACTCGAACCCGCCTCCCATCCATAAACACTGTCTACACCTCCCGCTGCCTTGGGAAAGCGGGCAGCATAATCAAAGACCCCTCCCACCCGGGTTATTCTCTCTTCCAACTTCTTCCATTCGGCAGGAGATTCTGAGAACACGCACTAACAGGTTCAAAAAGAGCTTCTTCCCCGCTGTTACCAGGCTCCTGAATGACCCTCTTAGGGACTGAACTGATCTCTTCACAAATCTTCTCTACTGAATAGCACTACACTCTGTATGCTCACCTGATGCCTATGCCTATGTATTTACATTGTGTATCTATAGTATGTCCTATGTTTTTTCATGCATGGATCAATCTGTTTGGACAATACGCAGAACAATAGTTTTCACTGTACCTCGGTACACAAGATAATAAATTAAATTCAAATTAAATTAAATCCACCTGCACAGGTAGATAGGGCCTCCATCTAATTATTGGCCCAAGAGACAGCGCGTCCAATATCGGAGTACCCTATGTACAGCACTGAACTGTCATCCAATAATATGCATTAAATTCTGTGCTGAGATCTTGCCAAGCATCTTCTAACTCAGAGATAAGAGTGTTACCACCTGAGTCAGACTGTATCTAATTAGCCTTAGGATACAAAAGCAATAAGACCTCTGCCATAAAGGGCATTTCATGTTGTACATAGTTTCTCACTGGCAGCAGATTAATGTATTGTGGGTTACATGCTAAAACGCTCCTACATCCCTACAAAAGAGTGGGAGTAAATGTCCATGGGTTGTCCCGGTTGCCTGCTGTAACAGAAAGAGTCACGGAATATCAGGAAACACAACATAAACAGTAATCAACAAGATGATGATTGAAACATAAAACATCAGGCTTTGTGTTTATTTTCCTTTGGGACCAAATATAATTAAAGGAAGCTACAAGAAATGAACACATTCTGGAATAGTAAACCTCTTCATTATTACATTGTGCCATGAAAGGTCAGCAGTTGACAGTAAGAACATTACATTTTCAGATACTTATGGCTCAGTTCCAGAAAATATAAACTTTTCATTAGTTGCTAATAAGATTAATGGCATGATATATTAGAAGCATATTAAGTAACTAAATAATTTTGTGTTAAAAGCCAGCAGGTGAAGAGATAGTTAATTACCAAAAACATTTTGGAAACAAATGTTGATGTCCACTTAATAGTCCATCAATATCAAATAACGCTGTCATAGAGAGTAACTTCTCTCTTTTCTAAATTTCAATCTTCCTCAGCAGAACGTATACCTGGGGGCATATCATTGGGCACAGCAGTTAATAAGTTATATTGATTTTAGAGCAATTAATTAATATGTCAACCAGAAATAATGAATTTCCTTTTATTGAAAATGAAGCTGGTGGCATATTGGTCAAAAAAAAAGACAAGTTGAATAAGAATAATGTCAAGACAGAGTGAATGTGCATGGATTATAAAGTTGCTTATTTAGAATATTTAATGACATAAGTTTAATTACCTAAGTTTCACTGATCTCACTTATTTGTTTTCCATGCAATAAATTTAAAGTAAAGCTTAGTTAAGAGATTGCATCAAGGTCTTTTAAATGGCTAATCTAGCTGATGATGAAACATTTTTCACAAATTGAATTTCCAGTAGTTGCAATATTGAGATTCATATCAGTAGATATGGTGAAAACGATGGAAATCAAAACAGATTAAATTTGGTTCCTCGTGATTCATTACCCCAATCACAATATTTGGTATCTCACCATCTATTATAGCTTTGCAGGAAAAAAAGTGAAAGGACGTTTTTATTTTGTTTTGCCAAGGATTGAGTTACTATTGATGTTAAATAATTTACAAATACCCATCAATAAACTAATCATGCAATGGTTTGATAAAACAGTAACCGCTAGGTATCTCTGGATCATTTAACATACTTATCTAATGATGGAAGTTGCATTAGTACACTGCATTAGTATTTATTTCCATTACTTGAGCAAAAAATGTATTTTTTAAGATGTAAAAAGAACAAAAAATAGTACAGCACAGAAACAGGCCTTTTGATCCTCCAAGCCTGCACCGGTCACGTGTCCTATCTAGACTAATCCGCCTGTATCCTTCTATACCCCGTCTGTTCATGTATCTATCTAGATAAGTCTTAAAGGTCGCTAACGTATCTGCCTCAACCACCTCACTTGGCACTGCATTCCAGTCCACCACCACCCTCTGTGTAAAACAACTTCCCCCGCACATCTCCACTGAAGCTATCCCCCCCCACCTTGAACTTGTACCCCCTTGTAATTGTCATTTCCGCCCTGGGAAAAAGCCTCCAACTTTCCCCCCTATCTATACCCCTCATAATTTTATAAACTTCTATCAGGTCGCCCCTCAGCCTCTGTCTTTCTAGGGAGAACAATCCCAGTTTATTCAATTTCTCTCTGTAGGGTTTAAATTTCCGGTTGGCAGACTGGGTCAACTGTGCAGGATCCTGAAAATTTGATAGTCGGCAACCTCTTCTAGACTCCAGTGGTTCCTTGTACTGCCCCACTCTGCAATCTTTCTATTGGATTTTACAGTTTTCTTTCGCACATCCAATGCAATTGCTTTTGGCACATCAGATTTCAAGCGCATTCTAATTAAATGTTCTCCACAGCTTGATAAAACAAACTCTTCATCCTTGCTATCTACTCCCTTCTGTGATGTGCCACTTTTAAGCTGCAATGATTGAATTTCCTTCAGAAGACACCCGCAAATGGAAGAATTTGAAGGTTTGACTCAATTTTGGAAACAAAACAATAGACAGGAATTGAGCAAAATTGCACCAATTTGCAATAATTTATCAAAAGACACCACCTTATGAAAGAGGTACTAATATGCTTGAATGATCTGTGTTCATTTTATATGTGCGCCAAACAACTGCAGCTTTGTTCAAGACAAACACATTATCAAGTGAACAGTTAATTGAAATAGCCTTGATATGAAATAATCTAGATACTCCAAAGATGCACCACTCAGTGCTAAAGGTTCATTTCAATTGCATGAGTACAAGTGACGTGTACCTGATGCACAGAAGGCCCAGTGCTTGAAAAAATCAGTTTGTCTTTTGATGCCCATTTGTTCTATTGAGTGTTAACCACGGTATTTTCAGTGCCAGGGACCACCAGGGCCGAGTCATTCCTCGGAGCTATGCATGCTCCACAAGCTTTATTTCACCAGAAGTATGATGGAAACCAAGTCCCAAATCTTGCTGGAAAAATGATGGTACATTCAGAATGCACATTGTTAAGACTATGCACATTGGCCAGCAGGTTCAGGTGAAGAAGAGAATCCCTGTGAGTTATAAATTGCCGTAATTTACTGTTAGATGCTAGATCTTATAAATGCCAGTTTTCCCCAACCTTCCTGTTATTTTCTTTTACTTTATATGAAGCCTAATCAGAGCTTTTGATAACGGAAGGATGGCCTCCACTTCTTTTAGATTCCAACCCTCTTGAGACAAAGCCAACCTTCCTCTGATCTTTTAAAACAATTTTTGTACCTGCTCACTACCATTTGGTGATTTTTGTGCTTGTACCTGATTGCAGTCTCTGGTTTCACACCATTTATTAAGAAAGGTATCATCCACCTTTCTTCGGTCCAAAGTGGATGTCGGCACACTTTTATGCAGAGTGAAATTCATTTTGCCGCAGTTTACTCACTCACTTAATGAATGTCCCTTTTCTAACTTTCTGACCCCAGCCACACTATTAACTGTAATGTCTAACTTGGTGTCATCAAAAATCTTGGAAGACTCTAGTCCTACATCAAAGCCATTTATTTATTTATTTATTTAATTTAGAGTACCCAATTAATTTTTTCCAATTAATGGACAATTTAACGTGGCCAATCCACCTACACTGCACATTTTTGGGTTGTGGGGGCAAAGCCTACGCAAACACAGGGAGAATGTGCAAACTCCACACAGACAGTGACCCAGAGCCGGGATCAAATTTGGGACCTCGGCGCCAAGAGGCTGCAGTGCTAACCACTTGCGCCACTGTGCTGCCCAGAAGACATTTATAAATATCGTGAAAAACGATAGTCCCATTCTGTTTCCAGAATTCTGAGTTCACCTGTAAAGACATTGGGTGTGGAATTTTCCAAATAAATGTAAGGGTATGTGTCCCCTGTCTCCCCTTGCCACTCCACCCATCCCTAAACCCCCAGAATGTCACCTTGAACCCACATGCTGCCATCTGACAGCTGCCCAGCACCCGACCTCCCACCAGCATGCTCAAATCCAGCCTCGGCACTCCTCACCAGGACCCCTCTCTGCTTAAACGCAGTGCCCACACATACCAGGTGTCATTGACCTCTGACCTGCCAGGTGTCTGTCTCGCATTATCTCCTTTTGTGTCCACAACCATAGAGAGAGAGAGAAGATGGGTGGTGGAATGCCTGAACTAACAATATTGGCTTTGACTCCATTTGAGGAAGGGCCATGGAGCCGCTGAGGGAGGACCAGGAAGAGACCTGCACAGAGAGTGAGGTTGGCCTGTGACAGAAAAAGTGAGGAGCCACTTCATCCTCATCAGATGACCAGTCTCAAGTGAGTTTTTTGTTGTCCAAATCCTTGACCAGGGCATGTATTAAAACCTTGGGCGGGATTCTCCGACCCCACCCCCGGCGATTCTCCAGCCTGCGATGGGCCGAAGTCCCACTGCTGCCATGCCAGACCTGCCGCATGAATCAAACCACCCACCTTACTGGCGGGACTGGCGGCGCGGGCGGGCTCCGGGGTCATCGGGGTGGGCGCGGTGCGATCTGGCCCCGGGGGGGTGCCTCCACGGTCCCTGGCCCGCGATCGGGGCCCACCGATCCGCGGGCGGGCCTGTGCCGTGGGGGCACTCTTTTCCTTCCGCCTCGGCCACATCGTCGGCGATGGCCGATGCGGAAGTGACAACCCCCCCTGCGCATGCGCGGGGATGACGTCAGCAGCCGCTAACGCTCCCGCGCATGCGCAGACTTCCGCCGGCCGGCGCGGTCCCTTCGGCCCCGGCTGGCGTGGCGCCAAAGGCCTTTCCCACCGGCCAGCGGCGTGTCAACCACTCCAGCGTGGGCCTAGCCCCTCAAGGTGAGGGCTTGGCCCTTAAAGGTGCAGAGAAATCCGTACCTTTGGGGCAGCCCGATGGTTGAGTGGTTCCCTCCACTCCATCCCGCCGGGACCCCCCGCCCCGCCGGATAGGGGAGAATCCCGGCCCTTGTCCCTTGCTTTGCAGGAACATCAGCAGATGCATCTTGGCCATCAATCAGCAATGCCGCCCCAGCAACCTTGACAGCACCTCGGAGGAGATTGCCGAAGAGGTCACAGCTGAGGCACCACAGCTATCACATGAACTATTCACCATCAAAGAGACAATCACTTTGGTTGGCAAAATTAGTAGACAGGCTTCTGGGTCAGTATCGGGTGAGCACCACACTGCTTCTGATGCATATCAAGTGGTGACATGAGTGTCCCAGGGATCAGACAGTCTTGGGTCTGCTTGATCCCAGGGCTCAGTTGTGCCTCAGCCAGGTGCCATGTCTTTGGAAATGTTCGTCCCTCAGCTGCTGGAGATGCAAAGACATAACCGGGAATACTGTGTGGGGTTGTCAGCAACATTCCTGTAACTGCAAAGCTGAATAGAGAAGTCCCAAAGCCTTCAGTCACAGAAAGATATTGCCAACGTTGTGCGGTACGCAGGCCAACATTGCAAGAGCAACGTCCGCAGTGGAAAGTCTGGGGAAAGACGGAAGAGCCATGACTGGAGAACTCCAAAGCATGGCTCAATCCCGGAGAGGTCCGACACTATGGTGCAGACAACAGCTTGCCTCCAGGACTGACAGCACCAGATGATGCTGAGGCATCTTGAGCCCACTTCAGCTGCCCACCCCATCCAACGAGCACCCGAAGAGAGGAGGAAGTTCTGGCCTTCTACCCAGAAGAGCTTGGGAGTGACCAGCCCTTCTGAATCCCCCCTTCCTCATACTCACGTATCTCAGGGGCAGCGGACAGAATAGGTGACATGGCAACATCAGTGCCACCCAAAATTAGGGGGGTCCTTGAGGTCCCAACCCGCCGGGGGATGCTCGCCAAGGCATCTCTGGTAACAGGGCATGGAAGTAGACAGGCCACAATCACTTCTGATGTGTATCCTGGGAATACAGTTGAAGGGCTCACACGAGCAAAGAGTAGTAGAGGCACAAAGTGGACACAGGTGAAGTTAGGCACAGATCATAATGAAGGGGGTCATAATGAAATGTCACAATTGCGCTTGTCACCTTATTAAAACATCCTGTTGTTCTGGACCTTATGGCCTCAATCTCTTTGACCCTACTCCCACCAGGTTAGGTCTTCACCCCATCTGGACACAACTTTTCTCACAGGCCCTCAATGTACAGGAAATGGTTAGGCCCATGAATTTATGAACCCTAGATCCTTGCCCCTAACCCCCCTCTAGTGCTTCCTGGCAATGAGGAGAGCCTTGGTCCTCCTACCCATGCAAACCGATGCCCCCGCTTGGCTTCCATTCCCTTGGTCCTCTTTGGCCTCTCCCTCCACTCCCACAATTAAAATAATTGATTAATTGATCAATTAAATATTGATAAGGGGTTTTGTCCTTCATTGCTAGAGGGATGGAGTTTAAGACTAGGGAGGTTATGCTGCAATTGTATAAGGTGTTAGTGAGGCCACACCTGGAGTATTGTGTTCAGTTTTGGTCTCTTTACTTGAGAAAAGACGTACTGGCACTGGGGGGAGTGCAGAGGAGATTCACGAGGTTAATCCCAGAGCTGAAGGGGTTGGGTTATGAGGAGAGGTTGAGTAGACTGGGACTGTACTCATTTGAATTTAGGAGGATGAGGGGGGATCTTATAGAAACATATAAAATTATGAAGGGAATAGATAGGATATGTGCGGGCAGGTTGTTTCCACTGGCGGGTGAAAGCAGAACTAGGGGGCATAGCCTCAAAATAAGGGGAGGTAGATTTAGGACTGAGTTTAGGAGTAACTTCTTCACCCAAAGGGTTGTGAATCTATGGAATTCCTTGCCCAGTGAAGCAGTAGAGGCTCCTTCATTAAATGTTTTAAAGATAAAGATAGATACCTTTCTAAAGAATAAAGGGATTAAGGGTTATGGTGTTCGGGCCGGAAAGTGGAACTGAGTCCACAAAAGATCAGCCATGATCTCATTGAATGGCGGAGCAGGCTCGAGGGGCCAGATGGCCTACTCCTGCTCCTAGTTCTTATGTTCTTTTCATCCTCTCCTTCTTCTGGTCACCTTCTAATTTAAGAGCATTGGCTTCCAATCCATACTTGGTCACTGTCTTTAGGAGAATTCTGATTGTATCCTGCCAGGGAACCTTTCCTTTCTGAAAGGTTGGAAATTATTTATATCATTCGCTCACCTTGGCTGAAAATGAAAAACACCAGAAGCACATGATAAGAGAGACAGGATTAAAGACATTTGAAAAAGGAAGTGAAGCCATAAACAGAGACAAAGGCAAGGATCTTAAGATAGGTTAGTGCAAAAGGGAAAATTTAACTGCTTTATACAAAGAATAGCTTCAAAAGCTGCCTCATGCACTCACTCCCTCAACAGGAGGCTATGGTCTTGAAATGCTTGTGCTCCAGAAGTCCCAAGGTAGTCCCAAAACTGGGTTTGTGTCTCACTATACTGAGACTGGCATCTTGTAGCTCAACAGTGAAGGAGCTTTGAATGTTGGCCACTGCATTGACCGCAGCAGCCTTCAGTTAGTTTGTCAAATGGAGATAAGATGCAACCAGGAGGGATGACTGAGAATGAGAGGACAATCAGTTCATTCAGGGTTGGAGGTGGGGGCAGGGGCGCATGGGGCCTGCCTCTGTAAGCCAGCATTTTGGATTTGCTTTAAATTAATGGCCAGGGAAGGGTGCTTATGGCTGGAATCAGAAGGTGGGGCTTAAAATCTGGGCAGCAGCAGTCTCCAGTTTTAATATGGAATCGGGGTGCAACCATGCCAAGGGTTTGCATTTTCTGTGGGACCAAGGATGATGGTGCTGGTCTTCTCAATGTTTAACTGGAGGAAATTTCACCTCATCCAAGACTGCATGTTGGACAAGTATTCTGACAACACAGGGTTATGGAGAACTTGAGGGGAGCCCTTGAGAGGAAAAACTGGTGTCTTCAACATAAATATGGAAGTTGACCCTATTTTGATCAATGATGTTGCTAATGTAGATGGATGCGGAAGATGAAGTGATAAAAGGATGCATCCTGGGAAAACTCCAGTGATAATGACACACGGATGGAAAAAGTAGTTATTGCTGGAAATGGTCTGATTACAGTTGAATTGATAAGAGTGAAACCATCTTCAAGTGATTCCACAGAGCTGGATAATGAAGGAAAGGCATCAAAGTAGCAAAAGGTGTCATAGACAAGATGAGGTCAGAGAAAACTTGACGGAAATAAAACACGAAAGAAATACATATGATTCTTGGGCCTAGATCCTTGGACGCTGAAGGCCAAACCTCCAATTGTGGGTATTTAGACAATCAATGGGTTTTTCATGTAAAAATTACAGGTCAGGAACATAACCCACTCTTCTCCCATGCATTCGTATTGGAAAGTGATTATTGTTTAACACATAGTCACTTAACACATCTTTATTTCTAGGAACATTAGGAATGATAAATGATGGAAAGCTAACTGAAGACCAGAACAGTTCACAGCACTCCCAAGTGTGGTCGAACTAATGTACTGTCGAAACTTAACAGAATTCATTTGCTTTTTAATTTTATACCCAGAGCTTTGTTTTTTTAATGGTTTCACTAACCTGTGTCACTACTTTTAGTGACTTATGTTTCTGTACCTGCTCTGATTATTGCAGTTCCACTGCTGTATTAACTATACCCTGCAATTTGGTGTCATCCTTAAAATTTAAAATTGTCCGATTTCTTATACCAAATTATTTATGTCAATGGTGAACAACAGAGGTCTGAACACATATCTTTGTGGAATGCGTTTCACATAATTTCCAAGTTGAGCCTTTAGCCCTTACTCCTCATTTAATTTTAATTTGTAGATTCCATTCCACTACTTACCAACTCTACATGCTCTGGTCTTAGTCTTGAGTCCACTATGCACTGCCTTATTGAAGGCCTTTTGGAAATCCAAATGTCTGCATCTACAGCGTTGCTCTTATTTGCCCTTTCTGATACTTCCTCAAAGATTTCAATAAGGTTTGTCAAACAATTTACATTTGGATGTCGATTAACAGCAAGTGTGTGAAAGGCGCAAGAAAATTAATCTCCCACTGTTTTGAGATGAATTGGACGAATTAATGCATTACAAGATTTGGCAGTGCAACAGCACAATACAGATTTAAGGTGCAGATTAACAGTTATTGATCCCTGCTTCGACCCTGGAAGTACTAAACTATTAAAAGCTCTTTTCTGCATTTTTGAAAGATCAATAATATTCATCTGCTTCAATTAAAACAATTAGTTTAATTTTTCTAGTTTTAAAATTGAAATTTACTGAGTTAAGTGGAATATAATTACTCTCTATTTCCATGCAGTTCTCTCCAACTCATACAACAGTGCATTATCATGCTATATCTGGAGATGTAATTTAGATCCATTTAAAACAAAGACAAAACACCTAGGAGATGGTTGGCACATGTACACTTTCCTCTCATCTCTGTGACCTGCTATAAATTTGGACAAGATTGAAGGAATCGGAATCATCCCTTTTATATTGGATGTAATAATCTTTCCTCATTTCTTTTCTGGTTCCTAGTGGCTATGCAACACAAAACTGTTCTTAATTCAATGCCAATTAGCAATAATTGGCAGTCTCAGGCAGACTTAGTTTAAAGGTTACTGGTTTGCATGGTGGAAAAAATAAAAGGGTGTTCTGTGATTCTATTGTAATGTAAAGGGAACTCTGCAGCACTGGGGAACTTGCTCATGGTAGAAAATATCAAAGTCTAGCAAAAGCAAATTTGCAGCATATTTTGCATTTTTTGAGCTTAAAGAACCAATTTCAACCATAATGGTTCCTCTCTAATATATATGCCGGTTAAGTGGATTGGCCATGCTAAATTGCCATTAATTGCTAAAAGAAAAATAATTGGCTACTCTAATCCCTTGTCATTGGTATCATCTGGCAAATCTCATCTGTACCTTCTTCAACAATTTAGCATGACATTTTGTATTCTAAATAGAGAGCCACGTACCCCATAAGCTTTCTGAACTACCTTATCAACTTGTCCTATCACCTTCTTAAAGGTATTTTCAGGTCCATCTGTCCCATCAAAATAGTACTATTAAGGTCATCCTCCCTCTCCATATTGTGCAGTCTACACGGTCATCCCTATCGTATTGCATTTCCCATATGTCCCATTTCAGTAGGCTATTTATATCCTCTTGAAATCTGCTCATTACTTGTTATGTTACTAGGAACTTAAAAACATAATACACATGAGCAAGAGTAGACCATGTGGCCCACTGAGCCTGCTTCATCATACAATAAGATCATGGATGGACTTCTATGTCAACTGTACTTTCCAACCAAATTCTTAAATCTCTTGCTTGCGTTAGTACCCAAGAGTCTATTGATATCTGTCTCAGAAAATATTCATTGACTGAGAATTCACAATCTCTGAAGTAAGGGATTCCAAAGGTTCACAATCCTTTGAGAGATGAAATTTCTTCTTTCCTCAGTCCCAAATGGCGTCACCTTGTCCCAAGATCATAAATCCTTGTTCCCTATAACCACTTCTAAGAAATGTATATATTTCAATGTAATCACCTTTCATTCTTCGGAATTCCAGAGAAGATAGTTTTATTCTACTTAATTGCTCTTATATGATAGCTCTTCTATCTCAGGATTTCATCAATTGGACATTCATTACACTCTTTCTAAGGCCAGCATACCATTCGTTAGGAAAGGAGACCAAAACTGAACACATTGGCCCATAACTTTCTGGTTTCCCAGCATCGAATTTTCGGGGTACCCCAATCATGCAGTGGGAAATCCCTCCTGGAAGATCCCATGTAAGGGACAGGACCATCACCCCAGTGTAAAATTCAGACTGACTGTTTGAAGGATTTACGTATACAGAAGGGAAGACCAGCCAAATGACCCCCATCTTGGAAGGAATCCCAACTTGTGCCTCTCCAGCCTAGCACAAGCCCCCCTACTACCCCACCTGTGGTGTTGGGTGTTCTGACACACAGATGAGCCAACACGGTTGTATATGGTACAACGCTATTTTATTCAAACTTACTATGTACAGTTTTGTCTTTTCACTCTGCACGTGGGGGTTCCCTGCTTGTGATGTTGTAACAGCTCTTCTCTGTTTCTTTGTCCCCAGACCTACTGAACACCAGGTGTCGTGCTCGTGCTTTTTATGTGGTTGGTGTTCTTGTCTGTGATTGGTTGTGGTGTTGTGTGCTCTGATTTGCCTGTTGGTGTGTCCATCATGATGTGTGTGTTTGAATATCATGACATCCCCCCTTTTTACAAAGATATGTGCCTACGTGGTAATAAATATGATCGTGTCGTGAGTGCATCTAAGAGTGTGTGTGTGTCGTGTGCAGCATGTGCATATGACGGAACTATGTACATGGGGCGATGTCGGGTGCGTCACATGAACCAAGTTGTACCATAACATAACATAAATGCGAACGAGAGAAGAAGAAAAAAAAACTTGAACAGTTGTCCAGTCAGACGACATCTGGAACGATAAACAACAACAGGTTATCATGTAAAATTGTGCAACTTGTTAAACATATGAACGGTATTATAAGTCCAGTCTAATGGGCTTGCGACGAGTTCGGGTTGACCGCCTCAAGGGTGGATCAAGAACCACCGGCTGCTGTGCAGGCATGGCCATGGGTGGCGATGGAAAGGGCGTGATGTGCGGCAGCTCCACAAAGTCATCCTCGGAAGCCTGTTGAGGATCTGGCGTGTGCGTACTGTGTGGCTGTGAACGTGGAAGTCGGCGAAGGGCGCGCCGATTGCGGCGACGCACTGAACCATCCGGCATGCGAACCAGGAACGAGCGGGGAGCCACTTGTCGGAGGACTTCGGCCGGTGCTGACCAGCCACCATACGGTTGATGGACGCGTACTTTGTCTCCGGAGGACAGGGGGGGCAGGTCCGTCGCTCGTGTGTCGTACCGACTTTTCTGGCGATCACGCTGCATTTGCATGTTCCGAAGAACCGTCTCATGGTCTGTTGTTGGTGCCAGGATGGAAGGTACCGTCGTCCTGAGGGAGCGACCCATTAGTAGCTGCGCTGGCGAGAGACCCGTGGATAGCGGGGCCGATCGATAGGCCAGCAAGGCAAGGTTAAAGTCCGATCCGGCAGCAGCCGCCTTGCACAGGAGCCGCTTGGCGATGTGGACACCCTTTTCAGCCTTCCCGTTCGATTGTGGATGTAGAGGGCTGGATGTCACATGAGTGAAACCATATGCTGCGGCAAAGGACGACCATTCACGGCTGGCGAAGCAGGGTCCATTGTCTGACATGACAGTCCTTGGAATGCCATAGCGAGCAAATGTTTCCTTGCAGGCCCCAATGACTGCGGACGACGTCAGATCATGGAGAGGCATGACTTCCGGGTAGTTTGAGAAGTAGTCTATAATAACGATGTAATCTCTGCCGAGCGCGTGAAATAGGTCAACACCCACCTTCGCCCAGGGGGACGTCACCATCTCGTGTGGTAGAAGTGTTTCCGGAGGTTGCGCCGGCTGAAACCTCTGACAGGTTGTGCAGTTGAGCACCATGTTGGCTATGTCTTCATTAATACCCGGCCAATATACCGCCTCCCGGGCCCTTCGTCTGCATTTTTCGACGCCCAAGTGGCCTTCGTGTAGTTGATGAAGAATCATCTGGCGCACACTGTGCGGAATAACGATCCTGTCTGATTTCATAAGGACCCCGTCTATGTTGGTAAGATTATCTCGCACATTATAAAACTGGGGGCACTGCCCTTTGAGCCACCCTTCCGTCATGTGGCGCATCACTCGCTGCAGAAGGGGGTCAGTCGCCGTCTCTGCGCGTATGTGGGCCAGACTAGGATCATCAGCTGGCAGATTTGCTGCTGTCAGAGTTACGTGTGCCTCAATTTGACGCACGAACCCCTCCGCATCTGGTGGTGTGCTCACTGCTCGGGAAAGAGTGTCCGCCACGATGAGATCCTTCCCCGGAGTGTAGATCAGTTCGAAATCGTACCTCCTGAGTTTAAGTAAGATGCGCTGGAGGCGAGGAGTCATGTCGTTCAGGTCTTTGTTAATGATGTTGACCAGGGGGCGGTGGTCAGTTTCGACCGTAAATCGTGGCAGGCCATACACATAGTCGTGGAACTTGTCCAGTCCAGTTAACAAGCCCAGGCATTCTTTTTCGATTTGCGCGTAGCGCTGTTCGGTAGGGGTCATGGCTCGTGAGGCATATGCAACCGGGGCCCATGACGACGTGCTGTCTTTTTGCAGGAGTACCGCTCCAATACCAGATTGGCTGGCGTCTGTTGAGATCTTTGTAGGGCGAGTCGTGTCAAAGAAGGCCAGCACTGGTGCCGTGACCAGTTTGTGCTTGAGCTCCTCCCATTCCCGCTGATGCGATTGGTGCCAGTTGAATTCTGTCGATTGTTTTACGAGATGGCGCATATTTGTTGTATGAGAAGCCAGGTTGGGAATGAACTTCCCAAGGAAGTTGACCATGCCCAGGAATCTTAGGACAGCCTTCTTGTCAGCCGGTCGTGGCATGGCTGTGATGGCGCTAACCTTGTCTGCATCGGGACGGACCCCTGACCTTGAGATGTGGTCCCCGAGGAATTTCAGCTCCGTCTGGCCGAAGGCACACTTCGCACGGTTGAGACGCGGGCCATTTTGTCGTATGCGGGTGAAGACACGTCGTAGACGATGCATGTGTTCCTGCGGAGTGGTGGACCAAATGATGATATCGTCCACATATACACGTACCCCTTCGATGCCTTCCATCATCTGCTCCATAATGCGGTGGAAAACTTCAGATGCTGAAATGATGCCGAATGGCATCCGGTTGTAGCAGAATCTGCCAAAAGGGGTGTTGAATGTGCATAGTCTTCGGCTGGCCGGGTCCAGTTGGATCTGCCAAAATCCTTTGGACGCATCCAATTTGGTGAATATTTTGGCTCGCGCCATCTCGCTGGTGAGGTCCTCTCGTTTCGGGATGGGATAGTGTTCCCGCATGATGTTGTTATTCAGATCTTTAGGATCTATACATATACGGAGCTCGCCAGAGGGCTTCTTTACACAGACCATGGAGCTGACCCATGGCGTGGGCTCCGTGACCCTGGATAGGACCCCTTGGTCCTGAAGAACCTGCAGTTGTACCTTGAGGCGGTCTTTGAGTGGCGCAGGAACCCTGCGAGGTGCGTGAACGACAGGGATGGCGTCCGGTCTGAGTCGAATCTTGTACGTGTATGGCAATGTCCCCATGCCTTCAAAAACCTCCTGGTTGTGAGCAAGGAGGGAATGGAGATTTACGTCGAACTCAGCATCCGGGAAGTCGGATATCTCATCTGGAGAGAGAGACATAATGCGCTGTACCAGGTGAAGGACCTTACACGCCTGTGCGCCCAGTAACGAGTCCTTTGATGAGCCGACAACTTCGAAGGGGAGTGTGGCCGTGTGCATCTTGTGAGTTACCTGTAGCTGGCAAGATCCTATGGACGGGATGACGTTCCCGTTATAGTCAACCATCTTGAGCCGGGATGGCGTGATGGGTGGTTTGACCTTCATGGCCTGGACTGCAGAATATGCAATCAGGTTGGCGGATGCGCCGGTGTCCAGACGGAAGGCGACGCGCGATCGGTTGACCGTCAGGGTGGCACACCACTCATCGGCTGGATTGATGGCATTGACCTTGTTGACATCGATGACGGAAACGCGGAAGGCATCCTGGTCATCTGCATCACTTAACTGGAAGTCTTGATGCGTGGGCTGGACGGTCCTGACTTGTCTGCGAGATTGTCGAGGATGCGCCGGATCCATGGGTTGAGCCGAACGACAGTGGGCTGCGTAGTGGCCCATCTTGCCACATCTGAGGCACTGTCGGTTTTTTGCAGGACATTGCCCTTTTAAATGTAGAGCTCCACAATTGCCGCACGTCATGACGTCACGGCGTTCGTTGCGCCACTGCGCATGCGCAGTGCGATCTTGCGGTGGGCGCGCCTGCGCAGTGCGTCCCTCGTTGTGGCCGTTATTTTTGGCGCGCACCTGCGCGGGAGACCGCGAAAAGCGCGGGAAGCGGCCGCTGTCGTCCGGGCCGTGGGTCGGGAAGTAATCGACGGCCTGGATGCGTTCGACGTCGTGGGCGGCCTGGCTTGCCGATTCGACGGCTGGGGACCCCCTCCGTGCCAACTCGGACGCCTGAAATCGGGCAAAA